>NC_082596.1:31360887-31701958 GCF_030936135.1 Gavia stellata
GTTTTCCTGTATCAGGAGAGGTTAAGATGCTTTGAACCTATCTACTTACTCCATGCACAGTGAATTTGTTAGGATGTTAAGGAAGAGGCAGAACATAAGAACACTGTATATAGTAACCAAGATTTAATTCCATTTGAAAACCTTTCTCCTTGTCGAATAGGTGTATCACCTTTCTCTTCAACTTCTGTGAGAAAACATGATCTCTACAATGTTACAGTGTGCTAGGTATCTTTAGGTACACTTAAAATGAAAGTGTTTGGTTTGAAAAGAGTGCAATGCCCCAGCAAGATATTAGAGTTTTCCTTTCAATCACCAAAAATTCATCTAGTTCATTTCAGTCTTACTCTTGTTATGTCTTTTCCTTTCTCAACATCAAACTGATTCAGAATATTCCAACTCTAGTTCAAGTGACTGGATCCAAAGGGTATAAGTCTTTCATCAACTCTCAACTTCATTGAAACTACATAAGCTAATGCTAAGTACAATTAATAATATGATTGCTATTTTTCAGTCTTTGTTTTGAATACTCTGAGCTATTATAAATATAATGGATATAATGAACATAAGGAGTATTTTTAAATATTTAAAATTTACAAAAAGCCATATTTTAAAGGATATTAGAGTTTTTAGGTTCTTGTCCTAGATACCTCAGTTACATGCCTCAGGTGAGGTGGGATGAATTAGACCAAGGACTCCATAAATGCCCTGTAAGTGAAAAGTTACCATTAGGTTTCAGTTGATATCTCGTAAGTACTGTATAGACAATAGATATAAATAACATATAAACAATTATACAGACAATAGATAAAATTAGGATTTTTCAAGTGAGTGATTGGAACTTCTGAGCTGAAAACCTACAATATCTTACACAACATTTTAAAATTTCTTTTAAAACTTTGAATGTTCAACAGTTCTTCCCTAACTGCCTTGTCAGTTGTGAATTAAAACAGAATTTAGCTACACTTACAGAGAAGAATATTTGACCAGAGGGTCTCTATCTCCCTCTGTCACATCCTTGCAGAATACCATTGGCACATGTACTCCAGTCTGACTAATGAATTGTGTTTGGAGGAATTAGCCTGAGTGAACAGTAGTGTACACAAAAGAGAAGTCCTAGAATGATCTCTTTATATATTTGTTGTTTGGGTTTTTTTAAAGAAAGATTTTTCTGTATATATGTATGCACATATACATCCAGTTAATAAAAGTGGGTCGTATTTCATAAAAGCTAACAAAAAATATTTTCCCTCTCAGTTAACCAAGCAAATTTTTAGCAGAGTTGACAGGCAACTTTCCATATTTTGTCATTAACATCATTAACATTATAAAAAAGCCTGTCACAATTAAAATACAATTAGAACAAAGGAAAAATGTATTTCTTATTGCAAGGTGTTATTAATTTTATTCTTACTATCTCAGCGGTCTGCTCAAGTCCTTTTCAACTCTGCAGGCACCTTTAAACTGACTTCTGTGTGAATTAAATCAGACCTTTAAACTTCAAAAGATAAGTACTGTACTATAGCTAGATAATAATTTTCCATTTAAGCATCTTTTACGCAATAAATGAGAGAAGTTTGAACAACGCTATGTCTTTTGGCAGCTTATACAACAGTTCCTATCAGTTTCATCTCTAACTTGAGGCTGAAATCTATGCCGTAAGCCAAGCTAAAATCTTGGCAAAAATGAGAGCCTGAAAAAGTGAGGAAAAAAAAAGTTGGATATACCCTTGGGTCATGAATAACAGACAAACACTTCTACAGTGATATCTGAATCCTCAGAACGTCAGAAACACAGAATCACAGAATCACAGAATAATTGGAAGGGACCTCTGGAGATCATCTAGTCCAACCCCCCTGCCAGAGCAGGTTCACCTAGAGCAGATTGCACAGCAATGCGTCCAGGTGAGTTTTGATATCTCCGGAGAAGGAGACACCACAACCTCTCTGGGCAGCTTGGTCCAGTGCTCTGCCACCCTCAAAGTAAAGAAGTTCCTCCTCATCTTCAGATGGAACTTCTTATGACCAAGTTTGTGCCTGTTACCTCTTGTCCTGTCACTGGGCACCACTGAAAAAAGACTGGCCCCATCCTCCTGGCAACCACCCCTTAAGTATTTATAAGCATTAATAAGATGCCCCCTCGGTCTTCTCTTCTCCAGGCTAAAAAGACCCAAGTCCCTCAGCCTTTCCTCATAAGAAAGATGTTCCAGTCCCCTAATCATCTTTGTAGCCCTTTGCTGTACCCTCTCCAGCAGCTCTCTGTCCTTCTTGAACCGGGGAGCCCAGAAATGGACACAGTACTCCAGATGCAGCCTCACCAGGGCAGAGTAGAGGGGGAGGATAACCTCCCTGGACTTGCTTGCCACACTCTTCTTGATGCGCCCCAGGATGCCATTGGCCTTCTTGGCCGCAAGGGCCCATTGCTGGCTCATGGTCATCCTGTTGTCCACCAGGACTCCCAGGTCCCTTTCCACAGAGCTGCTCTCCAGGAGGTCAGCCCCTATCCTGTACTGATGCATGGGGTTATTTGTCCCCAGGTGCAGTACCCTACATACGCCTTTGTTAAATTTCATAAGGTTCCTCTCCGCCCAACTCTCCAGCCTGTCCAGGTCACGCTGAATGGCAGCGCAGCCTTCCGGTGTGTCCGCCACTCCTCCCAGTTTTGTGTCATCAGCAAACTTGTTGAGGGCACACTCTATCCCTTCATCCAGGTCATTGACGAATATATTGAACAGGACTGGACCCAGTACTGACCCCTGAGGAACAGCACTTGTTACAGTGGTAGTAACAAGTTTTTGTTTTTGTTCAAGTAACAAGTTTTGTAACAAGCTTTTGTACTCTTAGTTCTTAAAGAAGGTGGGAACTGAATACATCAGCTGATCTTTAATGCTACATGCTCTTACCACCACAGAGTAAAAACCCACTGTAAATAAAGACTGAGGGCTCAATTCACTTGAGCAAGCATGGGTGCACAGTGTCTTTTGAAACTCCAGAATGTATACAGCTGGGCTCTGGATGCTTCTGCAGAAGTGTGCAGATCTCTTGGAGTCTTGTACCTTATCTACTCATCCTCTATGGTGAGCTCAGAAACTCTAAAATACCTCACATAGCACTCCCTACCTGTGCTTAGGTAAGTGAATTGCTCCCTGTGTGTCAATACTATTTCTGTTTTCAGTTTCAGAAAAAGAAAGAATTGATTTTGAAGCACTATGGAGAAAAATATTTCATCAGGTTTATAACTTGGATCAGTGGCACTAAAAGACAGAGCATTTTGAGTGCATTTAACACATTTGAATAGTTCTACAGAGACACTGGATTCATTGCAGTAAATTAATCTCTACTCCTGCTGGGTCTCAGATCATTCCTTAGGGTTAGGTTAGGCAAACAGTGTTTTGGAACAGTATGTTGTGGAACTCTTACATGGCTCAACTTTAAAATAGCCTAAACCAGCAGATAGGTTTTTCTTCAGTATAACTGAGTATAACCGCCACTTTAAAATTAATTTCAAACAGAAACATCAAAATGGAATCTGCTATGAATTTACACAACATTCCTACTGAAGTAAAACGATGAGGTCTTCCCACATTCTTTCTATGTAGAACCACATTTAAAAACATACTTTATATAATACAGAAACCCAGTGTAACACCGAGCATTGGAAATTTATATTTGTGTTCCCTCCAAGGAAGTTAAAGTATCATATTTTTAGATATCCCAGCTATATAAATAGCAGAAGCCATTAAGCATATGTGCTTGCTGAATAAAGAAGCAAATTAAACATATTTTCTTTCAGGGAACAGATCTGTAGCAGTTGCTTCATGACAGAAAAAGAAAATAAGAATTCAAAATCACTGAAGTTACTGGAAGGCTAATGAATCACAATTAGAGGCTGACTGATTGATGCTTTAATACTTTTTGCATCAAAGGATATTTTTGGAACATATTTGAGTTAATCATCACGATCAGCCATTGTGATATGTTGGACAGAATAGTTTTAGCAAAAAATGAGTCATGTAAAGAGGAGTACTGTTAGAAAGAGAGATGTCATCTGTCTTTCTCCGTGGCCAGTCTGAGTACTGTAGAGGCCTTTAGAAAGGGACAAATAGTACATAGAGGAATAAACTAGTAAAAATTCAAATACAAGTATTAATTCATACTACTCAAAACTGTCAACAGCTGTAAAAGCTTACAAAACCACGTTTTTAAAAGTATGCTAAAGGTTTTTCCATAATGTTGCACTACTCAGTTCACTTGCTGTTCCCTCCTGATAGGTTGGTAGTCAAGTTTTCAGCTTTTTTTGTTTCCCCTCTAGGTGCTCTTCAGCTCCTATAGCCAGTCATCCTTTTCAAAGCCTTCTGAAAGGTCTAGTTTAACTTTTTTTTCCCAAACTCCTTCTATTTTGTCCTTCAGGAGAAAAAAATAAATGAACCTCCTTTAATTCATTAAGAACTGTGTTAAGAAGAGAGGCCGTTTCCCTAAATATGCTGGCAGTCATCTCCTTCATGTTACTAATTAGTAAGCAATCTTTTGTCTGCTAGAAGAATGAAATGCCCCTCTCTTTGATGAATGCCTAACATTACCCAATAAGGAGCATATCTTTCATTCATATCTTACACTGTGATTACAATAGATTTTACATTTAAAACACAGTACAAACATCTAAACAGTTTAGTTTTCTGTTGTGTATAACTGACTCTTGACTGAGAGTAGGTACAGAAGCAATCAATTACTTTGGAGTAGTAACTGTTAAGAGGTTTCTTTAAGCTCTTTTAGATAGAACAGAACTACAGTGATTTCAGAGTGGATCCTAAACATTTGTGTAAGTTTAGTAAATATTTCATTACTGTCATTATGCATCTAATAAAGAAGGTATTCTCAGATTTAAAAAAAAAATAAATAAACAAAAAAGCCTGAAAGACAAAACACTAACGTTTTATCTTATGCTTTAAAGGAAGAAGGTTGCATTAGACTTTATTCTTGCATGCAAATTTTGATTAAAATGTTCTTTCTGAGTTCACAAATTCCACTGTATGAGTTGCAGTTAATATTTAAATTTTCTTAATATTAAATTAACTTTTGATATTAATTGTTTTTCTCTTTTATGTTTATGTTAGGTTTGGATTTTTTTTAATGTCCTTAGAATTAATGAGTAGGGTTGAAGATTAGTAATAGAAATTTTATTGTGCAAAAATTCCCACTTTAGGTAAACTTCTAATTTGCATATTATGGGAAAAATATACTTTACAAAAGAATGGAGAGCTGCTCAGCATACACTTTTATTAAACTCCTACACTATTCTTTAGACTGAAACATTAGATATCACTTACCCATGTATGAAACAGGGTTACCTGCTGCATAAACTTGACTAAACTTACAAGTGAATGCCTGACTGGACATAAACTAACTTTTACCATGGACACATCACTTTCTAATTCTTGGATTTTACGCTTTCTGGGAAGAAGCTCTGTGGAAAAGGCTATGAGTGTCCTGGTAGGCAGCAAGTTGAACATGAGGCAGCAGCATGCCCCAGCAGCAGCGAAGGCCAACAGTATCCTGGGCTGTATGAACACAGTTGAGGGAAGTGATTATCTACATTTCCTCTGCACTCATTAGGATATATCTAACATATTGCATCCAATTTTGGGCCCCCAAAAGTTTTGGACAGGGGTACAGGTTCCCAGCAAGGCTGCACTGGCTCCATCCTTGGAGATTTCCAAGCCCTGACAGGGCACAGCTCTAAGCAGCCTGGTCTCAGCTCACAGCTGGCCCTGCCTAAGGGTGAAGCTGAACTGGAGATGTCCTGACCTCCCTTCCCACCTGTTTAATCCTGTGATCTTATTATCTTATAACAGCGCTAACAACTAAGCAGACCAATGAAAAAAAAAGGGATTCTTTAAAGATGAGTAGTATTTCAAGAATGCACTGTGTCTAACCACAAGTATTATTAGACTATGAATTGTGTATCAGATAGATCTGACAGAGAACAACAGACAATATGCACAAATTAAATTCATGTTCTACACTTGAAAAGTTCCTAACCCTTAGATTTGTCCCAAGAATCAAACCACTACTCTATTGCTTCTCAGAGGAATCAATGTCAGATGAATTTAGGTTGGCAAAATTATGAACGACTAGAATAGGGTCATGTAATAAAGACTGACAAAACTTATGAATACACAGAAATATATACTATTCCCGTAAGGAAATGCTAATACCAAGTTTTATCTTGTATTTTCTGTTAAATTTAAATCAGTTGCTGTCCTTGATTAAGGACAGTCTAATTCTTTACCTGTTAATGCCTCCAATGGAAGGATGTCCTTGTCTATAGCAGGTGTAGGTTCAATTCCAAATGGAGTAATTAAGGATGTACTATGTACTGGAATATACCTTCTTAAATCTCTCTCCTTCAGGTTTCTCTGACAATATATTTAATTATAGAATCATAGAATCATAGAATGGTTTGGGTTGGAAGGAGGCTCAAAGATCATCTAGTTCCAACTCCCCTGCCATGGACAGGGACACCTTCCACTAAGACCAGGTTGCTCAAAGCCCCGTCCAACCTGGCCTTGAACACTTCCAGGATTGGGGCATCCACAACTTCTCTGGGCAACCTGTTCCAGTGCCTCACCACCCTCATGGTGAAGAAGTTCTTCCTTTTGTCTAATCAATCTAAATCTACACTCCCTCTTTCAGCTTAAAGCCATTACCCTTGTCCTATCACTACATGCCCTTGTAAAAAGTCCCTCTCCAGCTTTCTTGCAGGCCCCCTTCAGGTACTGGAAGGCTGCTATATTGTCTCCCTGGAGCCTTCTCTTCTCCAGGATGAACAACCCTAACTGTCTCAGCCTGTCTTCATAGGAGAGGTGCTCCAGCCCTCTGATCATCTTCGTGGCCCTCCACTGGACTCGCTCCAACAGGTCCATCTCCTTCTCATGTTGGGGGCCCCAGAGCTGGATGCAGTACTCCAGGTGGGGTCTCACGCAAGCAGAGTAGAGGGGGAGAATCACCTCCCTCGACCTGCTGGTCACGCTTCTTTTGATGCAGCCCAGGATACGGCTGGTTTTCTGGGCTGCAAGCATGCACTGCTGGCTCATGTTGAGCTTCTTGTCAACCAACACCCCCAAGTCCTCCTCAGGGCTGCTTTCAGTCCATTCTCTGCCCAGCCTGTATTTGTGCTTGGGTTTACCCCAACCCGTGTGCAGGACCTTGCACTTGACCTTGTTGAAGTTCATGAGGTTCGCACGGGCCCATCTCTCAAGCCTGTCAAGGTCCCTCTGGACAGCATCCCTTCCCTCCAGCATGTCGACCACACGACACAGCTTGGTGTCGTCAGCAAACTTGTTGAGGGTGTGCTCAATCCCACTGTCCATGTCACCAACAAAGATGTTAAGCAGCGCTGGTCCCAGTACCGACCCCTGAGGAATGCCACTTGTCACTGGTCTCCACTTGGACATCGAGCCGCTGACCACAACTCTTTGAGTGTGACCATCCAGCCGATTCCTTATCCACCGAGTGGTCCATCTGTCAAATCCATGTCTCTCCAATTTAGAGACAAGGATGTCATGCGGGACAGTGTCAAATGCTTTGCACAAGTCCGGGTAGATGACGTCAGTTGCTCTTCCCATATCCACCAATGCTGTAACCCCATCATAGAAGGCCATCAAATTTGTCAGGCATGATTTGCCCTTAGTGAAGCCGTGTTGGCTGTCACCAATCACCTTGTTTTCCATGTGCCTTAGCATAGTTTCCAGGAAGATCTGCTCCATGGTTTTGCTGGGCACACAGGTGAGACTGACTGGCTTGTAGTTCCCTGGGTCTTCCTTTCCTCCCTTTTTAAAAATAGGGGTTATGTTTCCCTTTTTCCAGTCAGTGGGAACTTCACTGGATTGCCATGACTTCTCAAATACAATACATAGTGGCTTAACAACTTATTAACACATTAGTTAATCATAATACTGAATTTAATAAAAGCAATATAGTTTGATCTCAAAATTTATTGTCTGTATAGTAAAAATAACATGATAGTTTATTGAAAGGTCTTGAAGTTCTGAAGATTTTGCTATTTACTGTTATCGGTCAGGAAAAGTTTATTGGATCAAACTTCATTATCCTCAGTGTTTTTATTCTGTTTACATGTATATCTCCAACATCAAAATCTGATAAAACTTTTATCTTATATTTGTGATTCTTTTTACATTTTTTCTGTTTTAATATATTATAAAATTTTCAAAACTTAGATTTCAACGTTAAATATTCTACATTCTAATACCATTTTTAAAAAACATTACTGGAAGGGCACATTTTCATTTGCAGCACTCCTCAGTTAAGTCCATACAAATTTTGCAGCTGACTTCAGTGTAAACAATTTCTCAACAAAAATATGATCACACCTCAAGTAGACCTCAAGTAGAAGTCAAATTCTACATGTAAAAACTTCCCAAGGATTACACTAATACTAGTTAAAATAAACACACAAACAAACAAGCAACACAAAAAGGTTCTTAAAATAAGAAGTGTTTTGCTTTGTATGTGTATTTCATGTATTTTTTGTACCTTTAAATTTCCAGTGAGATTTTGAAGTTTCTGTAGAATTGAGAGTGAAGAGCCAGGCATTTGAATGGTATGTTAATCTGTTGACCCTCAAGATTATTTTGCATAATAAGTAAATCACTCTCTCTAATCAAAATTACTTCCTTGCTGAGCAACCTTATTGGTGAATTTCAGTTCCCTACTGACAATCCTTCATAGTAAGAAGGGATTATTACATTTTGATTAGCATCAGATTATACTCATTTTATCCACCAACTGACATTTCTGCTAATTGAGGATAAATGCACTAGTCTGATACCTCCCCAAAACATAGAACAGATTAAAAGTCTCAGCATAAGTTGAAAACTTAATTAATATTCATTGTGTTTCCTGGAAGCTACTGGTTGCCTAAACCAGAGTCTTGTAGATAAAGTTGAAATTGCAGGCTCTACAATATCACTATTTGGCACATTTTGTTTGAATTATTAAATAGAAGTGATATATCTAAAGTTATTAGCAAAATGTTAATGTAATGACTTTAGTCATTACAGACCTTTCTGTGATAAACTACGTTCCTGTGCAGTCATTAAAAAAAACCAGCCAAATGCTGATTTCCTGGTCAGGAAAATTTCATACATACTTGAAAAATGGGAACAAAGTAAGGAGTACAGAACTGGGTCTCTTTTCTGGTAGTAATGATTAGGATTGGTAAAAAGATGGACATCTTTCTCTCTTTGATTACATTCATCAAGCCTGAGCAGAAACTTTAGGGCAAAAATTATTGCAAATGACAGCTTTTTTTGTGAAAACACTTGTCTCAATGCTTCATTGTCATGCTCTAAAATGGCTATATTTTGATGTGAAATACTGTTTTTCCAAAAGGTTTCAATTACCTAAAATGCAAAGTCCTTCTTTAAAATCTTTTATACCTCACAGTTTAATAATCAGCTTAGCTATTTCTCAGTTTAGATAAGGAATCCATGAACTGCAGCTTTTAGATAATGACTACAAAAATGAAGCTGAAAGGAGAGCTCTTTCTTTTCAAGGATACACAAATGGATAATCTGCAATAGCCTTTTTTTAAGAATCGGGCAGATCACATCAAATGCACAACAGTAACAGATTCTCATCTAACTGGAACTGTCATGAAGATAATATTGATTTAGACAAAGGAGAAAGGTTGAAGAAAGTCTATGCCAAATTAAATACCAGTTTATTGTGTCACTGATTATGAATACAACTATATTACTGGATTTATTTGACCAGTTAATCTCTGGAATATGCATTTCTTAAGTAATCATTTTTTGTTTGCATTAACAATTAAATGGAGTCCAAGTAAATGGAGTCCAATTGAAATATAATTAGCAATTCAAATCAGATTCAAATTTGTGAAAGGTACCCTGAATTTCAATTGTAGATGATCCACGGGCATGGCAGGAATTTTAAGACTTTGGAATTTTATTACATTTTCTTTTTCATATGCTAGACACATCCAATATTTTACAGTAACAGGTTTCACAGCAATCAAACAATATGATATCAAATGAGTTGGAAATATCTTTTACCATTTTCTGTGCTGATTTGACTGTTATAGTAGAAAATTATTGGCAACAAATTAATTACAGTTAATGGTAATTAATTTTAAAATCATAATAATAAATTTTCAATTGCCCACATTTGTTGTAAATCTTTCATTGCATATTGTGGTAAATGATAACACAAAAGTTCTTATTACTCTACGAACTCAGAAATCCACTTACACACTGATTATGATTTTCATTTAATTAATAGTATTTTCACCTGTTTTTATACTTTGTGACATTTCACTTCAGATTTTTCCCCTGGAAATTTTGTTAAGCATGGCTTGACTGAGAAAACAGAAGGAAAAAGGAACACATATTCATAGTATCGTAACTTAATTCACCGAAGTTAGCATTCTGTTCAGACTGTGGCTGTCACAGTTTACTGCTACTGTAGTTTTCTTTTAACAAACATTTAAGAAGAAGATGTCTTTTCTCACTGAAAAATATATGCTAATATCATTACTACTGTTATTGTAACTCACTGAAAAACTCTGGTTCTTAAATTTTAAGAATATAGGTTGTTCTGCCATTATGAGAAATACTCAGAACCTACAAGGATCTCTCCTGTTGCTTTTTTAATAGATAAATAAGAGAATAAAATTTTAATATTGTCAATATTTGCTAGGATTCTCTGTTTAGAACCAGAGACTTGTTGGAACATGAGAAGAATGGAACGAAGGATTCCAGCTGCAAAGTTTCCTGATGAATCTACTCCTTTTTTGTTGAAAGTGGACAGAACTGGTACACTCATAAATCAGCTGTCACACATGCTCAAGTTGTATATTGTTCAGCTACGTGCATATAGGACCAAGCATATGGAAGAACAATAGCGTTATAAAAACACCCTGCATATATTTGATACAGCTGGCTCTGCATAATGTTCCCGTAGCATACAAAAGTGTAGCATCTGGCCTTTTGCTGTCCTTCTTTGAAGTATTATTCAGTTGTAATTGTGAATCAAATTTATAACAATGTAGATGTGTCCTGCCTATCCTGACACGAGCAATGGGCAAAGTGAACAAACTCAGTTATTATTTCAGAAGAACTTACAGTTCTTGGTTTTCCCATAATGATGTTCATTTGAGAAGAAAGCAGAAGTGGTATTACCTTCAATCTGGACATTTCAGCAAGACAACTGCTGAAGTTACAAAAGTTTGAATACCTGCAAAAAAATGTTATTATCATTAAAAGAGGAAAAGCAGCAATTTTGTTCAAGTTGTAACACCTTTTCTGCAGCTCTGTCCTCTCTAAAGAGGTCTGTGCAATCTGCTTCCACTATTATCTAAATAATAGTCATTAAGGACTCTATGAACAAAATCATTGTTTTCTGTTAATTAAAGAAGGTTACAGTGCCCACTAATATAGTCTGAAAATTACTGAAACTCATGTGAACACCAATAGCTTAATTTTGATCTGTGGAGCTCAGTAAAGCCAACATTAAACACAACTGCTTGTGAAAACATGCACTCCAATGTCTTTATTGGCATTCACTATTTCAAAAAGTAACAATTTTGAGTATCAGTACCAGAACATATCACAAAATCATATTCTCTAGCACCTACAGGTATGGTGAGCTTCGTTGTAAGCCTACAGTTAGATAAAATGTAATTATTCCTGCTATAGATGGTTATAGATAATTCCTATTAGAAGGGATGTCAAGGTCTTTTTCAAGAATAAAATAGAGTCTTTCTTAATTAAGACCTCTTTACATATGTTTATTGAATGCAAAGAAAATACCCAGAGCAAAACGTACCTTTTTTCTGAAATTTTTCTGATAAAACACACAGAGGGACACAATCAAGTTTGTATTTCAAATATGATGACAGTTCAACTTGACAGATACATTTGTTGAATTAGCTTATAATACATTTGGGGAGACAGACACTGAAATATCATTAAAAGTCCAATCCTTATCCAGATCAAAATCAATCTACAAAGAGATTTAAGTTTGCTGGGGTTTAGCAGTATTTAACATTTTAGCGCTCTGATCGCAGGTTAAAATCTAGAATTCCAAATCAGACACCTGAATTGCACATGCATTCATAGAGCTGAGCCCCTTCAGGTAGGCCTCACAGACATGCTAATTCTTCTCAGAAATCCCAACATTCTCCAGATGTCAGACATTCAACATAGCAGGGATCCAAGCCCCAAATCTTTTTCTCAATGTCAGCAATAAAGTTTTCTCTTTCTTAAACTCCAAATGGTCTCCTTATTTAAAAATATGCAGGAAGGAGAAAAGTAAGTGCTGATAATAGTAGTAGTAATACTGTCACCATTATTATACATCTATGAGACTTTGTCCTCGGCTGAAAGCAGTAACTTCTGGCATCGCCTGTTGGGATATGTAAGTGAAAACATGACTGGTTCATTTGATAATAGGCAAATGAGGAAAATCTCAGCCATGAAAGGCTCTTACCACCTAAGCACAGAACTATATATATATAGGTGATATTTCTGGGGGGGTTGCCCTCTCAGATTTAAATATTTGCATTCTAGGGCTAATTGCAGGAGGTTATATAATTGTGTGGTAGTACTGTAGATCTCGTTAGAGCCAGTTCACTGAGTTTCTAAAGGCAGATACCAATTTAGAGGTGGTAGGAGAACAAATTGTTGTTGGGGTCACAGACATGCCACAGAGCCTGCACAAAAGTGGGCGGGTGTGGAGACTTAGATTTTCCAGGGGTGAATTCAGTGTGGACCCAAGGATAGCGTAAGGAGAGGATGTGAAATACTGCCTCTGTATTGAACATACCTTTCCCTATTGCTCGACCTGTTTTGTGTGTAAATCCATTTCCAAAGGTACTTCCTATGCTTCTTTTAGGAAAACCAAACTTATCACTCTACCACAAAAACTTCCTGCCTTTATCCTCCTCATTGAGGAGGTCTGTAGCTGGACCTGCTCCTGTGACAGAGGTGAGCAGGGCAGTGATTGCCTGGAAGACACCAGGAGAGCATGGGCTCATTGTTTCTGCTGCCAGGGTCAGGGTGGATAAGGGGAGCATTGCTAGAAGCAGAGCTAGATCCAGAGAGTTGTCTGGAAGCAGAGCAACAGAAAAGAAACACCTGCTGTATTATACATTTGTTTTTCTTCTCTGATGTCCTTTATCCTACTTTCCTCAAGCAGCACTGGAGTCAGGTCAACTAGCTGGTGCTTCACTCAGATTTAACAACCATTCCTTGAAGGCTCTTAACCAGACCAGTCAAACACAATTAGCAAAACTTCAAATCAGTTCCCTTTTATGATAATAAAACAATATATATGCGTGTAGAAGTACAATACAGGGCAGTTCTGTATAGCTCTGATCAGTTCTGATATTAGTTCTGATGTCTCTATTAGTTCTAACTGTTCTGATTAGTTCAGTTTATCTGATTTTGAATCATGGTGCCAGTACAACTAGCTGATTCTGGTATATATACACATTAAAGAAAGCTATCAGATGTGAGCAGCGTCATTAGACTGTCACACAATTCTGTATCAGTAATCGGTCATTTGTGTGAATAGCCCTGGGGATGCTGCTATCATTCTGTTCCTGTATTTTCTATGCCTCTGCTATCTTTTAATGTCTAAGTTCTGTGCTAGAGCTTTGTGACTATCCACTTTTACACATATTCTTACTGTAACGTCATTGATAGCTGCCTTTACATACAAATGTTTAGAAGCATATACATGCACACACACACACACACAAAAACATATGTATATAAAATACCTTCTTAGCTATTTATTATTAATATTGAATTCTAGCAATGCTTTTGGTAAGAAATAGAATTTAGTTCTTTTCAGTTATAACATTAGCAGCACATGCTGCTTTAATGGCCATATCCAATGTCCTCCTTCACAGGCAAAAGCAGTAGTCCCTCACCCCCGGTTTAATTCAATACAAAATCACTGACTGCTGGACTGAAGCCTGAAGTCAACCCTGCAATAGTAATGCAAGTTCCTCTTACTTATTCCTGGATAAATCTCATTTCTTATTTGCAATAGAGTCTACCATAAAATAACAGAACTGGACAATTCACTTAGAGCTGTGATAAGTTTGTTTTTGTGTTCAAAATGGAAAAAATACCTGCAGATATTTTTATAAAATGGTTACTGCAAATTCTCTCCAGATCCTCTAACAATTCTTTGCATCTAGCACATCTTGTAAAAAATCACTGCTGTGTTGGTTATTTTTAATTAAGAAAAACCAAAACAAAACAGATTTCATATCTTTTCCTGTTCCTTGATTGGATAAGATTTTTGGTAAATATACATGCACAATGGATAATTTGTTTTTTGTTTTTTGTTTTTTTTCTTATCCCTATCCTTATTATAAACACCATTGGAATTGATCCATTTGAAACATTTGTTACTCTTTCTCCATGTTCCTACTTACTAAGGCAGTTTTCCAATTTAGAAAGAATAATTTAATTTTCTCTATTTTAACAAGATGACTAAAAAATAGCAGAACGTGGATAACATATTACTAAAGATGGAGTGTGTGTGAAGGAGAGAAACAGAAAAAAAAAAAGTTTTGCTTATAAACAAAAGCCAAACTGCCCCTGGGAGACACAAATTTAAATTACTTTAAAAAGTAGAGTAGCTCACACTAAAACAAAAACATCAGCAATCAAACACTAAAGATCAAGAGACTGACACTAAGATAGCCATCAGACTTCATGTCACACTTTTGTTTCCTTGTCATGAGCAGTCGTTAAGATTCAATGTAATTTTAAGTGGCTCTGAGTGCTTTCTTTTTGGGGCTTTCTAGATTAAGTTAGCTGATCCTAAATGGGTTTTTTTGGCAGTAGCTCTTAAACACAGACTGTAATCTATAGGCTCACAATTGTCTTCAGGAGCTTTTGCATTAGGGAAATCCTTGTCCCAGTGAACTTCAAAAGGAAAAGCTGAAAAGCTTTAAATGCCACTGACCAAATCAATGATCTGGTTGATCAGTATCAATGGCTTTCCAGTACAGATTAATTTGTTTGCAACTTTCAAAACAAAATTCTCAAGAAGCGAAAAAGCAAGTCATAGGAAGACCAAAACAGAGAAAATGTTTGCTTTTATTGTTTCAATATGTTCACAGGAAAAATGTTTTGCTTTAACTATAAAAGTGTTTTTCAGTTTCCTTTAGTTACAAGAACAGCTTTTTTTTAAAAAAAGCACATCACACATTTTTCAGTAACATCTTTGCTCGCCCATCCAATGAGTTCCTGTTACAAATATCTATTCTGTCTACCTGAAACTTTTGGATAATCTAGAACCAGATTCTCAACGGGGATGAATAAAACTATGCATGTAAACATTTATGTAACTAGAGTGTCCCTCAGGGTTTTGGAATGTTATTTTATGGCTTATGATTTAATTCTGAATCAATTTTTGACCTCATCATTTTTTTTATATTTTAAGCATGCGATATTCATGTAAGTGAACCTTAGATAAGCACAATATTACCTTACTCATAGAGTAGGTTTTCTTTGCATAAATTTTTTATGTGGCTTAAATGTATGGAGGTTTACAATTGAATGCAGTTCTATTCATCAGTTGAACAATTTTACCTGTTGTTATTCACTGCTGAAAGTTCTGTTAAAGTAAACTAAGGTCAATAATCCTCATTGATTTTCTCACCATCTGTGCAAGAAAGAGATGAGATTATGTGATTTTGTAATGAAATCTCACTTAGATTTCACATATCTCATAAACACTGAGAAAAAAAGATTCAGATTAACCAAGAAGGCCAATTCTAAAATGCTTTTTGACTATTATTTCTTAAAAGGTTACTGTACAGGGTGTCGGTGCCCAGGTGTTGGCAGGGGGGACCTGCAGGGCGGCCTCTGTGAGGAGAGGCCGGGGCTGCCCTGTGCTGGACACAGCCGGTTCCAGCTGGTTCCAGCCGGCTCCAACAGACCCACTGCCGGGCACAGCTGAGCCCTTCAGCTAAGCGAGTGGCACCTCTGTGATACTGTACATAAGAGAGGTACAACGCTGTGCAGCAGCTGTGAGAGAGAGGAGTGAGAAAAAATGTGAGAGAAACAGCCCTGCGAACACCAAGGTGAGAGGAGGGGGAGGAGGTGCTCCAGGCGCCGGAGCAGAGATTCCCCCGCAGCCCGTGGTGAAGACCATGGTGAGGCAGGCTGTGCCCCTGCAGCCCATGGAGGTCCACGGTGGAGCAGATATCCACCTGCAGCCCATGGAGGACCCCACACCAGAACAGGTGGACATGCCCTGGAGGAAGCTGCAGCCCATGGAGAGCCCACGCAGGAGCAGCGGCTGTGGAGAGGAGTCTATGCAGGATCAGGTTTGCTGGCAGGACATGTGACCAGTGGGGGACCCACACTGGAGCAGCCTGTTCCTGAAGGACTGCACCCCATGGAAAGGACCCATGCTGGAGCAGTTAGTGAAGAACTGTAGTCAGTGGGAAGGACCCACATTGGAGTTTGTGGAGGACTGCCTCCAGTGGGTGGGACCCCACACAGGAGCCAGGAAAGAGCATGATGAGGAAAGAGCAGCAGAGACAAATTGTTATGAACTGAGCACAGTCTCATTCCTCATCATCCTGCGCTGCTCAGAGGGAGGAGGTAGAAAAGCTGGGAACAAAGGAGTGAAGTTGAGCCTGGGAAGAAGGAGGGGAAAGGGGAAAGATGTTTTTAGTTTTGTCTTTGTTTCTTACTATCCTACTTTATTTTTAATTGGAAATAAAATAATTATTTTTCCTCAAGTTGAGTCTGTTTTGCCCGTCATGGTACTTAGCAAGCTATCTCCCTGTCCTTATCTTGACCCATGAGCTTTTTCCTCTTATTTTGTCTCCAAAGAAGAGGTGAAAGGGAAGGATCAAATTGGATGGGTGCAACAAGTCTGGGAAAGTGGAGTGGAAATGGGAGGATAAAAGGGGCTGGTGTCATTTCAACAAGCTGTGGTCAGTACACTTGTCTGGCTACAGCTGTTGCCTCATCAACGCTGTTGTTCTGCTTTCTTGTTAAACTCCTTCCCTAGCTCTTGCTGTGTCATCTTACTTTATGCTCTCTGTGTTTGGGTGAAGCTGGACACACCAGTGAGTGGGAGGAGACCCACATGCGCACAGATCGAGCTCTCATCCTAGGACTAATGCAAAGACTGAGCCTAGGATCTGACGATGGGTATTAGGCAGTCTTAGAGCCCATGCTAATATCAAAAGATGTGCAAATGTAGGTGTGCCTGTGGATGGAGAGGGTCCATGCATGTGTCAGTAGTGAACCTCCATCCCAATCAGGTGAGAACAGGGGTAGGATTACATGCTCACATGTATGGAAGTGCTGTTGGTGTTTACCTGAGTGCAGGTAAAGGCATTGCACCCTGTTGCGCTGATCAACACATCTGGCCATCTCTGTATGCATGCATGTATTGCACACAGGCACCTGTGCCTTTGGAGGTCAGCCTCGCTGCTGGTTCAAAGGTCCACAGGATCCAGCTTCCCTTAACACTTTGACTAAAGACTATTACAATGACAAACAACTGAAACTGAGTTTTCTCAGTAGCATAACTTCACTGTGAAATTCATTTGCTAGGCACTGTTGTAAAGACTGTTGGTTTTAAGAATAAAGTCTTAGCCTAAAGACCGTGTTATCATCCTCTGAACTATTGTTTCATCAAGATGTCAATGTTAGACTTTTTCAGGAAGTTGATTTTGGTGTTCCCATCTCTACAAATCACTGGAGCTACCAGTTATATTAATCCTATGCAGTGTGATTGGGCTTTTTATACTTAAGAAACTCAAAACTCTATGTACAGCTGCCAGAAGTTAAACCAATCCTATTAAACAGAGCAAAACAAATTTGTAGTTTAAAATGCTCCATGATAACTTTAGTTCAACCACAAAATGTTTAAGTGCAAGAACAAAAAAATCCAGCTAACATTGTAGGAATTTAAATACTAAAATTTATTTGAAATGATAAATATAAGCTCCTCTGAAAAACTATGATCATGGGGATCCTGTGATAGAGCCATCAAAGGGTCTTTTTGACATAAACTGACAGCGTCTGATTAATGCTAGTACACCAAATAGTTATGCTTTTCCAAATAATTACTGAAGAGTAAGATCTTTGGCATATATATATTAAACAAGTTCCGCGGTGAATAAAGGACAAACTAGAAGTTGTTCATTAATTTAATGGTAACATTAGTCACAAAACATACAAAACCTGTATTAATCTAAGTTACCAGATAGACGCTCCAGCAGCTTCTTCAGAGATGATAATGTGCGAGCTCTTGTCACCCCTAAAGTCCTGCTCACTATGCACCCAGCAGAGCAAACCTGACCTTGCATCTCTTTGACATGTTGTCTTACACTGTTCTTATTGGTGGAGTTTGGCCTCAGCTGGCCGGTCTGGCATGCAGCAATGCAGTTTCCTTGCTGCTACACAGGTGCCTTGAAGCAAGTGAAAGCAGCTAGACTGGTTGTGACTGATTTGCAGTTCTTTTTCTTCTTTTGGACTATTCTGATTTTTAACAGTCATACCATAAATGTTTAATCCTTTGTCTATACTATTACTGAAATTCAGGTACACAAAATCCAGCAATATGACAGCTCTTACCATTACAAAGATACTTAACCGTCAAAGAGTAGGAGGGGGTGCAGGGACTCCTGGAAGATGTAGCACTGCATGAGGCAGTGCAGCACGGGCCATGTGCTCCAAAAGGTCCTAACGATCAGGCAGATAAAACAGTTTCCTTACATCCTAGGAATATAACCAGTTTCCCAAACTTAGAAGAATAAGTTTTAATGCTAAGTCTTGCATACTTTTCCGATTCCCTCCTTAAAGAAAACTATGATTAAATATAGAACTTCTCTTAAAAAAACCTCACAGATGTATATTTACCTTAAAATGCTAGCAAACAGATGTTTTAAAATCAAACCTTCAGATTTATTTAAATGGTGAAATTTGGTTGTTAAAAGTTATGTAACACAAATGACAACCTTGCTTTTTGCCTAACGAGTTTTGTACTGCAAAATGTTCATAGGAAAAGATTTCATTTTTTTCTTACTTTTTTCCTCCCTAAAATACCATTTGCATGTTATTTTAAATAACTCACTCTAGTCATTTTGTCAGTTTTGTAACTGCTTCTGTCCATTTTATAATTTCACGCATGACATTTTCCATTACCATTAAGTAGCCAGTGGCAGTTATTTAGAGAGTTTTTCCCTTCAAAATATTTCCATGGAAACTAGAATTAACTAGTCATTAAAATGGGGGAGTCCTTTTGTTCCTGTAAAATAGCTCTCTCACAGCACTGAAGTTTCTGGAATTTACAATTGCATGTAGGAATCTAGAATCTATGTGTGTGTGCATGCATGTGCATGTGTGTATACATATATGAGTTATGATGGTGATAGCTTTAAAACCATCAAGATCAGGGTTTAGATAATGACTAGTTCTATACACAAACTGACATAGCTGCTCCAAACCTTCTGAAGATTAAGGCACAAATGTACTCAAGAAATTTGTGTATTGCAATACCAAATAAACCTCTCTTCATTTGTCCACTGCATTCATCTACAACAGCCCTGAAGAATAAACAATGAACATAAGTGCTTGTGTGAAAAAAGGCAAGAGTTAAACTTCAAATGTACTGTGGAAAAAAAACATGTAGTAAAACACCAAAGGATACTGGGGAACCCCAATATTGCTGAATATGAAAATAATTTGAAACTTAAATGCAATTTAAAAAATACAAGACCTGTAAAAGAAAATATTTGATGTTTTAAATACAGAAACCAAGAAATAAAACATTTTGTTTATCTTTCATGGAGACAAGAGAATAACAGAAATGGCACAGCTGCCAGGTATCTTTTGTGAAGAGGGAAGGATTGATAAATTATTAAGCTGAAGGAACTTGTGAAATCTGTACTTTTAGTTAGAGTGCATTGTGTGAGTTTCTAAAATATTAACTTCACTCTCCAAAAATGCTTAGTACTTATTTAAGAAAAAAGATAGTAACAACACAGCAAACCAGCAGTTGCAACAAATATGAAACCCATTGGTACCACAGATGTTCCCGAAATGAAAGTGACCGAGACTAATCATAAAATTAAGGCAGCTGAATACATTTAACTACATTAATTCTGCTTGTAAGGTACATCTCATGGTCATTAAAAGCTTGATGGCATCTGCCATCATCATGTGCTACAATTAAAAAGGCTCCCAGAAATTTCTTCTGAAGAAAAATTGTATTTGTTAAAAATATCTGATGGAGTGAAATCTGTAACCACCATGCATTCAGCTGACACCAAAACATTACGCACTCCATAAGCAAGATATTTTTTTGTATTTTGTAGATGTTCTAGTAAAGTTCCAAGCAAATCTCAGTTCGGAATGGATGATAAAGGTTTCACAGTTTCTGCTGTAAGACAGAAAATAATGATCAGAATGAATATTTAAAACTAATTTAAAAACAGGGTATTTTTAATTTACTTTTTTATTCACACCTTAACTTTACATATGTTATAACCAAGAACTCTGCAATACGGAAGACCCGCTTAGTTTTTTGATAACTTTTCTAGATTCCCTCTCTTACATAAAACTCTCAGATTCTTACATAAAACTCTCAGTATATTGAAAAGAAAAATCCACAGCTATGTAGACATAAATTCAGATTACAGACTAAAATATTGGAAGATCATAAAAGAGCAAACAGGAAAACAGTAGGGTTATCTGAAGGTTTCTGTTTAAAAATTTTTAAAGGGAAAGGTAGGTTTCCCACAAGCGCACTTTTTCACAGGAACATTTCACCACGAGCATGCATTTAACTCAAAGCAAAAAAATTTTACTTGATGAACAAGAGATGCAAACCAGAATAAAAAGTCAATTCAACTTTGTTCTGTGACCATCAGCATTGCCTCACTGTCTTGTGAAAACTGTAGTTTGGATTCCTCATGCTGTTGTCCTCTGCTTATGATAGGACTGCGCTCTTGTATCAGATATCAGATGTGAGATCAGTAAGACTTGTGTGTTTAAAGAATGTTTTCTAAATGTACTACCTCTTAAAAGTGATGGTTGAAGATACAGTAAAATTCCACAGTGCATTTTCTAATAATCAAACAAATCTAAATAATTTAAAATAATTATCAATGATATAATTTCATGCTTAAATGGGAAAGTTTTTATGGTGTTCAGAAAAGATTGCATACATATCTAACTAAGTTAATGAATAGACTCACCTAATTTAGTGAAATTAATAATAGGAATAAAATTAGACATTTGTTTATGAATTTGCAGCATCAGATCTCCAGTTTCAATACACTGGGAGGACTGGGGGTTCCCTAATGCACTTTGTGTACTTCAAACACAATATTGTGTCATTAAAAGCAAAAAAAAAAATCCCACAAGGCATTTACCAATAATTTGTATCCAATGTTTTATTTTACCCAGATTACAAAGGCATGTTTTGTTTGTTTGGTTGTTTTCCCTAGAAAACATCATACTCCCTCAAATCTTTAAATTTAAAACAAGTGTGGAAGATATTATGTAAGATATAATCCAAATTTTTTGTGTTTTCACATTCTCAAGGAGAAGTATGTCCACCTTTAAAATGAAAATAAAATAAAATTAATGTCATTATTTTCATAGGTCAAAAATCTCTTTTCTTTGCACAACAATCTTACCTTGAGCTGTGACAAATCAGGTGCTTCAATTTCAGAAGATATTATGCCTCTGTGTTGACTGATGTATCAGCAGGGATTTTATTTAGAACTCAGCTAGGTATATTTCTGGTGTTGCAAAATGCAAAGTAAGTTTTGTACTGAAGGAAATGTATTTAAATTACAAATAGATGAAGATGATACAAATATAGCGATGAAGATTGATACATAGACGATACTACAAAATAGCCCATTATCTTGGTTATTGCTATCTGCCACAAAATAGGAAAATTTTTTAATGTAATGTCCTGTATTTAGGACTACCAATTCCTATTACAGAAAATAGTACATTTCTACATTATTTCTCTTTTTAAATCCTGTTTCTATGGTAACTACGATAGCTGCAGTTCGTTAAAACATTTTACAAACATTATTCTGTTGGTTGTTATAATCAGATACATGTCACAATATAAAGTTATTGACCCAAGGAAAAAAACCTGAAACCTTGGTTCCATATCTAGTTATATAAAAATTCAGATGAGATTAAGAGGTGAACTTTTACCTAAATTAAATTTGTGTAAATGTTGCAAAGGTAAGAAGAGCTTTCAAATTGCCAAAATCTGCCATAACATCTTCTTATTTAAAACAAAATGTAACGCATGAATTTGACCAATAAAGGAAAAGAGTGTTGTTTCACTTAGGAATACGTAATATTCAATAGCCCCTTAACAGTGAGACATAGAACGTAAATGCTGGTAAACTAAGATGAAGCTATATTATTGAAGTGGATGATTGCATTAGTATATTTAATAAGCACATCAATTTCATTTGAAAATTTCATGCATCATGCATAATCTGACATTTCTTCTTCCAAAGCACTTATTTCAACTCATACCACTGTCGGATCATATAGTTTGCATGGACAGGAAGTTTCAAAGCTGTTTCACAAAAATAAATGTACATCCTAGCAGATGTAATTATGCCAGCAAGTTATATCTACATCTGGACTACAGCTAGATTGAAGCTGCCAGTTTCAAACTAAACAATAGCACATATTTATTTTCTTTTTTTTTTTGGTTGGTTTGGGGTTTTTTTAGTTTTAGTATTTTAGCTTTAGTATTGTGTTAAAGGTTTGGGGGTTTTTTAAATTTTCTTTATCCATTTGATTTGTCAATATATTTAAAAAATTGTCAATATGAGAAATTGCAGTTTCTCCAGATAAGTGTGACTTCAGGCACTTTGTAATGATTTAGAGTATATGGTCATGATTGTGTCTTCCATCCACAGAAAAAACATTATGTAAGTTCTGGATCATAGCATTTAAGTAAATGCTTAGAAATCATAAAACATAGACCATTTAATATGCAGAAACACACCTGAATTCTTTTCCCTGCTGGCAAATGAAAGACATTTGATGTCAGAGAAACCTCACACTAATTTATAGGAGGTTGACGATACAGTTTGCCCGCTATACATTATGATTTGTTTGCTGAGAATATCTGTGGGATCAGTTGGGGTATGCCCTTATTTACTTCTCTACAAATAGATAGCTCCAAACAATTTCTCATTCCCTAGAGGAATATCAGTTACAGATAACTTCATTTATATTAAAAAGCAAACAAAAAACCCCCAACATATTAGCTCATAGAGATTGAAAATAGACCGTAAGCAATAAACTCAGGCAGTAGTGTTTTGAATGTCTATTTCAAAATTTTAAATCTTAGAATATAAGGACTGGAAAGCTGGACTTGTTCTTTATCAAGTGTAAATCCTAACACCTAGCTGATTAATAAAAAAGCACATCTATAGAAATAAAAAAACCCCAAAATTTAGAAACAAAATCAAGGCAAATAAAATCTACTGCAAAGCACTGACATTTCTTGACTTTCAGGAGTTGCACAGAGGATTTAGTTATATGACCCTTTCCTTGAAAATAACCACCAGTTTATGATTCAGCAGTGTACATCATGTTCCTTGGTTTCCCTGCCATTATTTTCCAACTCTGACTTTACACTATTCCCTTCTGATTTTTATTCATACAGTTTTCTCCATTGCTAAATGATAAGAGGTGAGATTTTTCTCTCTCTTTAAACTTGAGAATCCATCTAGAAGGCTACTGTATTCTTTCCTACCATCTTTACTAATCTAAAGATTTCTTATTTAAAGAAAAATTCAGGGAAAAAAAAGGATGTTCCTCTGAGGCACTTTTTTTCTAAGATTTCTTTAACCTCATGTTAAATGTAAACAAACCCTGTTCAGAATTTGAGTTTGATTATCAAATATCATTAATATTTTCAGATAGCTGAAATACTAGGAGGCTAGACACCCCATTTAATAGCTATGTAAATATCTGTTCATTCAAGATGCACTGCTATACTAAAAAAGTAATTACAAATTATTCATCCTTAAGCCTTTTTGTTAAAATCAAGAACAAAAAGAATATTTTTGAACATTAGTTCATAAACACTTAATACCACTAGCTGTTAAGCCTGGCAGAGTCCATGCAGTCCTGTCCATAGGAAAGCATTGATTTAAAAGGACATGACTTGATGTTCCCTCACAGGAAGTTCAAATCCTCAGGCACCCTTTTCACCTCCCTTTGCAACTGTGAGAAGGCGGACTATTCTGTATTTAAAGAAGATCAGGATCGGTGATAGTGCTTCTGAATGTTAATTCCCTGCTCCAAAAGCAACTCCTACCATGGCAGGGATTTTATCTGTGACATGGAAAGTTACTGAGCTTGTTCTGATGTTGATCATAAAAACGACACCTTGTGCATTATAGTTTATTGACCGTTTATAGGAAAAAAATGCACATATGATAATTTCCAATGACCATGATGTAAAAGGAAAATTAAAATATTTTCATTTAATAAAAAGTCAGTTTATTTTTCTCTCTAGAACAATAACTGTTAGAGATGGGTATACATAATAAGGATGAAGAAATTCGAATTAGGCAAAGAAATATTTTAAAAGTATACCATCAGAAATGACACAACAGCAAGAAATAGCTAGCTGTAACAGCAAGAAATAACAAGGAATACTTTAAAATAATGATCAGAGTTAATGCTGAATGAGAATCCTCCAGAAATACTCATGACATTCACAATAATACTAAATGAGTTCATCATTGCTTTTATGAAACCAACATTAAACCAGTGAATTAGGAGTAAAAGCAATTATGTGCAGTATGATATTTCTATTCCTCATTTTGTATCTATTTTGTCTTCCCACAACTTCAATCCTCCAAACAAATTTGTGAGTAAATGAGTACATGAGTACACATTATTCTTGTGCATAATTCCATGGAGTGAAATTTATGGAAATTCAGGAAGATTGTATTAGTGATGAGCCATTTGCAAATCAATTCTGTGGTCTTATTCTTTATCTTGTATATATTTGTAGTTCCTGCTAAGACATCTAAACTTGGAATTATCTCCCTTCCTTGCAGATGGAAATGGTGCATGACTAATTTGCAATAAGCTAGAATTAATATAGGTAGACTGAGTCAGACTAGGGAACAAGTCTGTCAGAAAAGCTGTGGGTACCATTGTTCTTCCCTGGTGATTGTGTAGATTTTCTTCTGATGTCCCTTCCATCTTAAGAAACTTGATATTGTATGAATGTAAATCCAAACTAAAGTATGTCATCCTTAGGACCTAGAGATAGAAATATATGGTCGTAGGAAGGAAAAAACCAGTGTTGAGTAAGAAATACTTCAGTGAGGATGGTGAAACTTTGAAGAAAAAGCACAAAGATGCTAGGTGCCCAGCACGCCGTTCTATCACTCCCCTCCTCAGCAGGTCAGGGGTGGGAGAAAACAAGATGGAAAAAACCCACGTGGGTCGAGATAAAGGCAGCTTAATAAAGCAAAACTAAAGGCCGCATGCAGTTGCTCCGGAAGATAAACACCTTAATGCCAAATGCCCCCCTCTCCTCCTTTCTCTTAGCTTTTATTGCTGAGCATGATGCCATATGGTATGGAATATCCCTTTGGTCAGTTTGGGTCAGCTGTTCTGGCTATGTGCCCTCCCAGGGTGTTGCCTAGCCCCAGCCTACTGGCCTTTGAGGGTGATGGAAGAGGAATGCTGGAGACACAGCCTTGATGCCGTGGGAGCACTGCTCAGCAGTAGCCAAAACACTGACGTATTTTCAACACCTTTCTAGCTACCAATACAAAGCACAGCACTATAAGGGCTGCTATGGGGAAAATTAGCTCCATCCCAGCCAGACCCAATATATAGTCCAAGAGAGAAGTTTACTTTCTTTCCCATTGTTTTTACATAAAGTATAGTATAGTTCATAAATAGACTGAAGGGTTCACTGGCCACATGCTAAAGGACGGAGAAGACTTTTCTGCCAATGTAGTACATACAGCTACTGGTTTCTCATTTCATTCCAAATCAGGAGGAATGTGGGGTGTAATCCCAAATCAAGCCAGGACCTCCTGATGTGAAATGTGTAATTTCATTACAAACTATTACATACCATGCATCCATTCCATTTGGACTTTAAATATATGGCAAATAATCCCATTTTTCACATTCACAAAATGCTACGGAGGATACATATGTTTAACTACAAAACAAGTAGTTCTGTAAGTACCAAACTGAGAAACTTTGTCTTCCTACAGATCTGCTTGATGTCTGGGGAGAAGTAAAGAATATGCAGGAAGGTAGCAATTATAATGAATTTCTCTCATTTCCTCCTTGCTGGTTAAAGAAGGTGAGTTCTGATATTACAGATAATAGTTTCATCAGAGCTATTATAATCTAATTGCTTATTTTCATCAGACTTGTAGAAACTTCAATTCATTTTGAAGAAGGGGAAAGAGGTTTAGTCAAATAGTCAGTAAGCTGAGAAGGTATTTATGGGGATGACCACTCAAAATGTGATTACAAAACCAGGAGTAAAATTCATAACCTCTCTTCCATATTCTTATTTAAGGATGTTAATTGCAATAAAAATATGATCATTAAAAAAAAAAAAATCCAGGAAAAGAAGGCTAGAATAAACTGACATGGTTGTCGCGTTAAAGGACTGAGCAATTTGGCAGAAAAAACCCCCCCTTGCATTCCAGCTTGTCCTCAGATATCAGAGGGGCTGGGAGCGGCTAGGCTTAGATTCTGAGTGATGCCCAATTTCCTGTATTACAAGTCCAATCGTGTTCTATATGTGTTTATAGATATACACACACACATGCACATATATATAATCCCAATGATTACGAATGCACTTGTAAGTCCATACACTTTCAGTCTAGCCTCGTTGCATGAGCTGTCGCGGCCACCCTTAAGGAATTTGGTTGCATTCAATGAGAACACTTATGGCTAGATTAACGAATAGTGTAGTTTATTAAAGCAACAGATGAACAAGTTCTTTTGGATTGCTGGTGATAGAACTACTGCCGATGAAGGTGGTACAAATAGCAAGAATGAATAATATAGCCTGGCTACAAATGCATTAGATCACAAAGGTTTCTAAATCTCCCTGGGAAACACTTGGTATAGCCAAGTGTTAATATGAATAATATAGCCTGGCTACAAGCGTGCTAGATCACAAAACAACTCTATAGAGGTTTCTAAATCTCCTGGGGAAACACTTGGTATAGCCAAGAGTTAATATGAGAAATATAGCTGGCTACAAGCGCATTAAATCACAAAACAACTCTATAGAGGTTTCTAAATCTCCCGGGAGAACACTTGGTATAGCCAAATGTCCGAATCTTACCCAAAGGCATCCCTACTGGGGGGAAAGAGAGGATCAGCCTGTCGACTGATCCCAGATGTCAGAGCAGGTCTGCGATGGTATCTTCCCTAACACCCCTCCTCTCTTAAGCCTTTTTATACTATTTTTACTTTACAGGTGGAGCTTGAGTGACTCTAGTCATATATTTCTTTGTTGTAATTGCTGTGAAAATTTCTCGCTTTGCTTTTAAAGGTATAGACCAAGAAAAATTCAGAGCGCAGGCTCAGTGAGGGGGTTCGCACCTTGGAGGTGGGTAGCTTTGGGATGGAGGTGTGGTTTTTAGTATTATAATGAGTTTATAATGAGTATTTTGTCAAAAGGTGACAGACTGTGGGCCCATTCCCAGGTACTCCACTAGACACCATTACACACACTAAATAGGTTATTGTGTCTTTGCACAATAGCATTGTCTTTGACCAGGTACATATCTTAATTATCAGGGTGAGTCTCCATCTCATTGTTCCATAGTACCTTCCAGTTCCCATCTTATCACAGAGCCTGGCCGAGGTGTCTCCACTCCGCTCCACCTTCTGTACAGTTTCTCTTAGAGTCAGCACACCAAGCTCCCCTGGGGTTGCCAACACCTAAGGTTGCCTAGGGAACTTCTGTGGGGTGGAACTCTTGCATGACCATCTCACTCCACCCTGAAAGTTTCTTCAGAGTTGTATCTTTCCTAAAAATGTGAATATATATTTAATTTCTAAGTCACCTCCAGCAATAATTCCACAATGGTGTAACTTGTTTTGCCTCACTCAGACTTGTCCTCCAATGAAAAGCTCTTTCTCCAATCATAAATATAAAATGTTGGCAGCTTTCAAGGTTGCTTTTCATTCTGAGCCTCACAGGCAATTGGCAGGGAGTTTGGAAGCTTTTTCAAGCAAACTTTAGATGGTCTGCTTAGTTTGAGTCTCTGTCAAACAGCTTGCTGCACCTCAGTATTTTTCTAACGTATTTTGAGTTTCCTTCTACATGTCCTATTTTAATAAAAACTACCAGAAAAAAAGCCTAGGATAATTAGATTTAATTTGGATATAATTTATTAGACAGCACAGACATTCCAACTTGTTATAGAAGCACAGAGATAGCTAATGCGTTATTCCACCCTCTGTCCTCTTTCTTTATCCTTGAGTATGAAGGAAGAAAGCAGTTCTCTTGCTTTATGGAAAGCTAGCACTTGCTTGGTGGAAAAAGAGCAATAGAGTGATTTTGCCTTTGTAGATGTTTCACCTTCTCTTTGCATTAATACAGAGTAATTTCCTTTTACAAAGGTGATATCAGCCTCCCTGTTAGTCAACGTGTAATTTCAGATGCCTAAACACATCTACCATCACTTGCTCTGCTTTCATGTGATGCTGGATATGTGACACAGGATCTCTGAGAGACCTCTGTCATTACAGACCTACCTATTCAGTGCCTCAGTATAATCTCAGATGGCACCTGGTGCCTATGCTTGGCACAGTATAGACGCCCTTGCTGTCAAATAAGCTGATGTCCAAATGTATGGGTCGTAATAGAAGTCAGTACAACTGAGGGCTGGGGAAAATTTACACAACATTTCACCTTCCACAGTTGAAGACGAGTTGAGATTTGAGCTTTCATTACATTACAGTACTCATTTTATTACTCATTCTACTGGGCATGCATTATAGCCTAATGCAAATAAGAGTGCTAAAATACAAGTAAATTCCTCAGGAATTGGATAAATTCTGTATTGTTATACCATTGAGACATTTAAAAAATAAAACAAGAGTTACATGTAAAGTATATTCACTATGTATCTTATAGCCCTGTCAAAGATACAGAGTTTGTCGCTGGAATGCAATCATAGTCAGAGGTACATAAAACTGATTGTGTGCCTTGCTTAATGGTCATCATGATAATTTCCATTTTATTGCCATGCTGATGATATTGCTATTCTAGGATATAAAGCAAACTGTCCCTCAAAGCTTGTTCTGTGCAAGTAATCACCTATTTTAGTATATGATTGAAACAGTATGAAAAAAGTTATTCTCTGTTATATTTTTTCATCTTTTATTAATTATAGATAATAATGGATTTAATGAAAACCATCTTATGTATCACATCTTATATAATATTTGAGGAATTAAATTTTAGTTTCCTCAGTGCTCTTTTAAGACGTCTCTACTTATTTCTCTTTGATATTCTCTTTGTACTAATCAATCTAGTGCTGAAATCCCAATCAGTGTTGCAATTTAAAAGACAGATTCAGATTAACATCATTCCAGGCCATCTGTTCTGGTTGAAATGAATTGAAGATTATATAATGCCAAATGCAAAACAATCTTAACACTATACTTTATTTAAGATTTAAAAGCAGAAAATCCACATTTCCACACAAGTCATCCCTAAGGAGACAATGTTAACAATTCAAATTACAAGAGAGTTTATTCTTGCTATGTTTTCCTGTATTTTCCATCCTTCCAATAGTCAGAAAGGAATGTGCATCCTGATTATTACTAGCACTTACATTTTTAGCCTTCCTTTCCCAACAAAAATTTCCAAGCACACACTAGGGTAAACCCCTAAAATTTGTTTCAAAAACTGGGAGCTTATTTCAAAGACCGACTTCTGCTTGATACCATGTTAAAAAAAAAGAGAAAAAAACCCAAAACCACACCACAAACAAACAACAACAAGCAAACCTAAACATACACACATTTTTTTCCCTTGTAACTCTTCGGAAGAAATGTCATATCAGGTTATATTCAAGGTTTTAAATTTTTTGTACAGGTTAGAACATAAAGAAGCAGTAAATAGCATAGATTAGTTCTCCAAGAACTGATGTCTGTCAAGCCATGCTACTTTTGAGGGTTAATTCCATCTGTGAAGTACTTTATTCCATTGTAAAGTATCTTCCATTGACAAAAATAAAATATCTACTTCACAAACTTGGAGAAATTGTTTAGATCCTTTTCTTTCTGTTCTTAAGAAATAAATCATCTCTTGTCCAATATTTTGGTTTTCCTATCAATTTCAGAAAAAGTAGACCAGGTATTATGTATTCTTTTCTACTGAAAATAGTGTTAAATTCCCTATAAAACTGTAGTCACTGACCAAACTGTTTGCATTACAAGTTGGTAAATTTAATTTAGATGTTTCTGTGGTCCATGATACTTATTCCAGTACAGAGTAAAAAGAGTCACTTCTCAAACTTCTGCTGATACATCTGTATCCTGCAGTAGGCAGGACAGACAATGCATCTCAAATGGCATGGGATATCAAGTGTAAGCAAGTGAATGAAGTCCCTCCTGAGTGGTGAGGTCTAGGTTCCACTAAATGTATGGAATAAATCACCCAGAGCATAATGGGAAATTCAGCTTCTAAAATGACTTGTGTAATCACCCTCCTTTGGTTGTGTTGTTCAGAATGGAATACCATGTTTTGTTTCCTCGTATGATAAAGTTGTGACCTCTCAAATTAGAAAAACATTTTCTTCCATTTGTCTGTTTATCTAAAACCAGACAAAACAAATTGAATGTTCCTCCTTCCTTTCTTCACCAAATTATAAGAAAAAAAGAGAACGTTTCAGGCTCTTATGAAGCCTGTAGTTGTACTGTTATGTCAGAAAAACATACCACAGCAAATATGGAAAATCAATTCAACTGATTATGTTGTTTTGAAAATATTACACCTTGACATCTAATTGGTGATCCCACCACATGTCTATTTGGTGATCCCACCACATGTCACTAGCCAGACTGTATTTGATTCTGATCATCACCAAAGAAAGGCAGAAAAGCTGAGGGAGAATTGAGAGACAAAAAGAAAAAAAAAAAAAAAAAAGTGTTTAAGGAATTAAGATAGAGTAAAAGTGAGAAGAACACCAGGAGGTAACCAAGGGGAAAACTCTTTTAGAATGCAGGGGTAACCTCCACTGACTTGCATTCCTGGCAACATTTTGTGCCTTTGAAAATTTTCTTTACAAGACTCAAGGGCAGAAATTTGTTTAAGGTGATAGAAGGCAATACAAGGACATTTATATTCCTGACACAGAAAACTACTATTGTAGGCTGTAGAACTATGGCTCATGCTTTTAGAACAGATTAAGCACAACACTAGAAAATGTACTCTTTGAAACAATCCTGTATTGGCAGGAAGATGATAATTATGTAGTATGTGTGCCTACAGCTGGTGGAGAGGGCATTCTTCATGTTCCAAATGATTAAGCTCCCAGAGTTCTGCTCTTCTTATTAATGTTGAGTCAATTTTAATTACTAAGCATTGGCTTGATGTCAGCCCCTATTGAAGGACTGAAACAGTATAAATTCAATCTCTTGGCCAAAAGGCCAAGAACCTTCCCTGCATCCTCACATATATTCTGAAGTTCTTGCATGCATCAAATGTCCATGAGGAACAGTTCGTTCAGTACCGCAGGCCAATGAGGTGAAGTCCCTGCTGGCTCTAATGTAAAGACTGGAAAATTCCATTACACTTTCCTTTTCTCTTGAGGCTTTGAAAAAAGTCTGCAGGGCTTTTCCTGATTTATGTTAGATTTGGCAAGCCAGGACCGTGATTTTATCTTCATGGTTCTTAAGTGCTTAAGGGTGCATGGTATATAACCAGTGTGAATTTACTAAGTGTTAGGAAAGTAATTCTATAGTCCATTTTATGACCAAGCCCTCCCTTTCTAACACTGAGTATGTCCTTTCCTGGGGTTTAACTTTAAACTTGAATATAAGATGGGGTATTCTTTCCAGTTAATCTCCTCAAATAGCACAGTTCCTAATCCTGGCTTCAAAGGTATCTGTTCTGAGCAGAAATGCCTTCTGAAAGACTGAACTATGCAGTCTTCTTTCATGTTACACTACCTGACACTGTGCTGCAGTTTGTGGTTCACATCAAGTTCCTTGGAAGGTGGTTTTTTCCTTCTTTTTTTTTTCCTGGTGAGGTCAAGTCAGAGAAAACAAAGATATTACAGCAGAAGTAAATCTCAGAGGAGTTCATAGCTCCCAGAAAAAGGACTACAGAAACATGGTGGGATGACTCGCATGGCTGGAGTGCTGCGATGGAGGGCTATAAGCTCTTCAGGAGGGATAGGCAAGGAAGGAGAGGCGGTGGGGTGGCTCTGTACATCAAGGAGTGCTTTGATTGTATAGAGCTGGTTGATTGTCACGACGGGGTTGAATGCTTATGGGCAAGGATGAGGGGGAAGGCCAACAAGCTGGATATCCTGCTGGGGGTCTGTTATAGACCACCCGACCAGGGCGTAGAAGCTGATGAAGCGTTCTACAAGCGACTGGCAGAAGTCTCACAGTCGCAAGCCCTTGCTCTTGTGGGGGACTTCAACTTACCAGATGTCTGCTGGAAGTACAACACAGCCGAGAGGAAACAGTCCCAGAGGTTCCTCGAGTGTGTGGAAGATAACTTCCTGACGCAGCTGGTAAGCGATCCTACAAGGGAAGGTGCCCTGCTTGACCTGCTGTTTACGAACAGAGAGGGTCTGGTGGGAGAAGTGAAGGTCGGAGGCCGTCTTGGGATTAGCGACCATGAAATGATAGAGTTTTCAATTTTTAGCCAAGTAAGGAGGCGGGTGAGCAATACCGCTACCATGGACTTCCGGAGGGCAGACTTTGCCCTGTTCAGGACACTGGTCGGGAGGGTCCCTTGGGAGATGGTCCTGAAGGGCAAAGGGGCCCAGGAAGGCTGGACCTTCTTCAAGAAGGAAATCTAGAAGACGCAGGAGCAGGCAGTGCCCATGTGCCGTAAGAAGAGCCGGTGGGGAAGACGGCCAGCCTGGCTGAACAAGGAGCTTATGCTGAGGCTCGGGGAAAAAAAAGAGAATTTATCACCTCTGGAAAAAGGGGCAGGCAAGTGAAGAAGAATACAAGGACCTCGTTAGGTCATGCAGGGAGGGAATTAGGAAGGCGAAAGCCCAGCTAGAGCTCAACCTGGCCACGGTCGTGAGGGACAACAAAAAAAGCTTCTATAAATACATTAACAACAAAAAGAGAGCCAAGGAGGATCTCCATCCTCTACTGGATGCAGCGGGGAACATTGTCACGAAGGATGAGGAAAAGGCTGAGGTACTTAATGCCTTCTTTGCCTCAGTCTTTAACAGCCACACCAGGTATCCTCAGGGTATCCGTCTCCCTGAGCTGGATGACAGGGATGGAGAGCAAAATAGGCTCCCCATGATCCAGGAGGAAGAAGTTAACGACCTGCTATGCCACCTGGACACTCATAAGTCTATGGGGCCTGATGGCATCCACCCAAGGGTGCTGAGGGAGCTGGCGGAGGAGCTTGCCAAGCCGCTCTCCATCATTTATCAACAGTCCTGGTCAACGGGGGAGGTCCCGGATGACTGGAGGCTTGCCAATGTGACGCCCATCTACAAGAAGGGCCGGAAGGAGGATCCGGGGAACTACAGGCCTGTCAGCCTGACCTCGGTGCCGGGGAAGATTATGGAGAGGCTCATCTTGAGGGCGCTCACGGGACACGTGCAGGATAACCAAGGGATCAGGCCCAGCCAGCACGGGTTCATGAAAGGCAGGTCCTGCTTGAGCAACCTGATCTCCTTCTATGACCAGGTGACCCACCTAGTGGATGAGGGAAAGGCTGTGGATGTTGTCTACCTGGACTTCAGCAAAGCCTTTGACACTGTCCCCCACAGTATTCTCCTGGAGAAGCTGGCGGCCCATGGTTTAGACAGGTACACTCTTCGCTGGGTAAAAAACTGGCTGGATGGCCGAGCCCAGAGAGTTGTAGTGAATGGGGTGAAATCCAGCTGGCGGCCGGTCACAAGCGGAGTCCCCCAGGGCTCAGTTTTGGGACCGGTCTTGTTTAATGTCTTCATTGATGATCTGGATGAGGGGATAGAGTGCACCCTCAGCAAGTTTGCAGATGACACCAAGTTGGGAGGGAGTGTTGATCTGCTTGAGGGTAGGAAGGCTCTGCAGAGGGATCTGGACAGGCTGGATCGATGGGCTGAGGCCAACCGGATGAAGTTCAATAAGGCCAAGTGCCGGGTTCTACACTTCGGCCACAACAACCCCAGGCAACGCTACAGGCTTGGGGATGAGTGGCTGGAAAGCTCCCCCGCAGAAAAGGACCTGGGGGTGTTGATCGACACCCGGCTGAATATGAGCCAGCAGTGTGCCCAGGTGGCCAAGAAGGCCAACGGCATCCTGGCCTGTATCAGAAATGGTGTGGCCAGCAGGAGCAGGGAGGTGATCATGCCTCTGTACTCGGCTCTGGTGAGGCTGCACCTCGAATCCTGTGTTCAGTTTTGGGCCCCTCACTACAAGAAGGACATTGAGGTGCTGGAGCGTGTCCAGAGAAGGGCGACAAAGCTGGTGAGGGGTCTGGAGCACAAGTCTTATGAGGAGCGGCTGAGGGAGCTGGGCTTGTTTAGCCTGGAGAAGAGAAGGCTGAGGGGAGACCTTATCGCTCTCTACAACTACCTGAAAGGGGGTTGCAGAGAGGTGGGTGTTGGTCTCTTCTCCCAAGTGACTAGCGACAGGACTATAGGAAATGGCCTCAAGTTGTGCCAGGGGAGGTTCAGGCTGGATATTAGGAAAAAGTTCTTTACTGAGAGAGTAGTGAAACATTGGAATAGGCTGCCCAGGGAGGTGGTGGAGTCACCCTCCCTGGAGGTATTCAAGGAGCGTGTGGATGTGGCATTGTGGGATGTAGCTTGATGGGCATGGAGCTGTGTGGTGTTGGGTGGGTTGGTTTTTGGTGTGTTGTGGTTTGTTGTTGTTGTGTGGTGTGGGGTTTTTTTTTTTTGGTTCTTTTTTTTTTTTGGTTGGACTTGATGATCATACAGGTCTTTTCCAACCTTAGTGATTCTGTGACTGCAGCCCATTCCTCATTTTCAGAACTACATAAATGGCCAGCAAAGGAAATTTGTTGACTCAGGCGTTACTTTCCACATCTGGCAGTCTACTCAAAATATTATGTCATGTTTTCATCTATTGTCACATGTTTCTATTGGCAATGAAGCCTGAAGTAACCATAAAACAGTTATCAAGTGCTCAAAGCACAATTCCAGTTTTCATGAAAAATCACCATGTAATTTTTCTATATCACAATATGCTGAGGAAGGTTTTCAATACCTTATTTCTCTGTCTTTGAAAGATAACTGCAAACCCATGAACCCCATATTCTCATGTGTTTTTTTAGATTGTTAATAGCCTTGGTGGAAAGCAAAAGAAAAGTGGAAATGGTTGTATAAGAAATCTCTCACCAATATTAGTACCCTTTTCCAGTATCTTTTCTTCCTTTTTCTGGTCCAGTCACATGAGTAACTTCTATAACAATGACTTTGAGTGGGGCTATGGTAACAAAGCTCCTTAAACCAGTGGAGGAAAAAAAGTCTGTCCTATCTCATTACACAAATAAAAAATGGTGATTGTATCGACTTCTCCTGTCTGCTTGATGAAGACACCATAGCAAACATCTTGGTGTTTACTAGACCTTATCTTCACCTCACAGTGGACTATATCTTCTTCTCCTGGACATTAGTCAGAAAATATCTCTGCACACATTTTCTAATTAAAGGTTTTCAGAATTTCTATTTCCACCAATAAAAAATGGGCCCACAACCCCATGTCTAAATCAGCTGAGCAGATGAGTATTAAATGCAAATGCATCAGAATACGATGACTACTTTAATACTCTTATGCAATGTTTTTATTCGCCATTCTCAGATATACAAAGGATCACTAAGAATGAAAATGTTGAGGAATAGAAGGAGAATAGTGATGCAAGAAATAAGAAGGAAAGTGAAAGAATATGATGAAGGACAGACGAGAATAATAAATATTTTGAAGAATAAAGCATTAGGGAGAAGAAAGGGCGTCCAGAGAAGGGCGACGAAGCTGGTGAGGGGTCTGGAGCACAAGTCTTATGAGGAGCGGCTGAGGGAGCTGGGGTTGTTTAGCCTGGAGAAGAGGAGGCTGAGGGGAGACCTCATCGCTCTCTACAACTACCTGAAAGGGGGTTGCAGAGAGGTGGGTGTTGGTCTCTTCTCCCAAGTGACTAGTGACAGGACTAGAGGAAATGGCCTCAAGTTGCGCCAGGGGAGGTTCAGGCTAGATATTAGGAAAAAGTTCTTTACTGAGAGAGTAGTGAAACATTGGCATAGACTGCCCAGGGAGGTGGTGAAGTCACCCTCCCCTGGAGGTATTCAAGGAGCATGTGGATGTGGCATTGTGGGATGTAGCTTGATGGGCATGGTGCTGTGTGGTGTTGGGTGGGTTGGTTTTTGGTGTGTTGTGGGGTTTTTTTTTTGTGGTTTTTTTTTGTTTTGGGTTTGTTTGTTTGTTTGTTTGTTTGTTTGTTTTTTAGGTTGGACTTGATGATCTTACAGGTCTTTTCCAACCTCAGTGATTCTGTGAAAGGAGATCAGAGTAACAGTGAAAGAAGTTTAAAATTGAATCAAATAATTCTGAAATTCTTTTAAAGCATGGTCCATTCTGTAATAAAACCAGCATTATTCTTAAAGGCAACCCTCATTCACTGGAAAAATCCTTTTCATTTCTAAAAAGTGACTATAGAGAAAGAAGATACAGGAAAGTTTGCTTAAAGTCCTAAGAAAGACCGCCATCAAAACCGAACCAGCAAACATGGAAGAAAGATGGGAAAAGGGTAATAAGATTTTTTTGGGGGGAAACAAACAAAAAACCCAAAAAACAAAACCAAAGCAAAAAATGTAAACTAACAAAAAACCCAAACCAAACGAAAGCCAATACCCACTGCACAATTACAACTTCACTCTAATAAACCAAAACAGAATCTTCTTATTGTCCATAGTTACACTGAATCGTGCAGTTCTTTGTAACCTCAGCAATTTCTTCTTTAGACATCAATAGTAGATATTCCTCATCATTAGCTTCAGACAGCAAAACCGGGCTCTCAGTCATATCAAAATTTGCAGTTCTGACTTGCACTGAAGGTAGCACTATTTCTCAGTTGTTGCTTGTAAGAACTGAGAAGGCCTAATGAGGAAAGTAAACATTGGTGAACAAAGAATGGTTGTAGAAGAAATGGACATACCAAAAAAATTCCCAATAGTCAGTAAGTGTGGAAAAAAATGTCCTTAAGGGAAAAAAGAATATAGTGTGAATGAACCAATGTGAGTATAGAGACTGGGTAATACTGAGGTAATAGAAAAAAGGTCCATATGTTATAATAGCATAAAAGGTGAAGTGTTTATTACCTTGGGAAGATGACCTAAGTGACCTTGCCTCATGTAAATTAAGTAATGAAAAAGCCCCTGCTATTCCATGTAGCTTAAAACTTTTGGAATTAACTCACAAGTCTTCGGCATTCAACAGATTCAGTATTCAACATCTAGGACAGAAATCAGCGACGTCTGTTACTAAACTATTCACAATTTAAAGTTGTCAACTGATTTGCAGATTTTGGCTTTTTTCCAAATAATTGCCCATGACTTAGCTTTTCTTTCAAAGGTAAGCAGTGTATATAACTACATAGAAAATTACCTACTTTCTAAAAAAGTTAGAAGTGGAAATTCGGGAGTGTTGTATTCAATCACCTAAGACATATGCTAGTATCACAGTATTGCCATTTAGTTAAATCTTTCCCTTTTTGCTTACCAGGTTTGCATGGAGCAAAGTCAAACCCCACATCTGGTTTCTCTTCAATTATATGTACCTTTCTGTATTCCATTGGATGAAGGAGCAAAACACTAGGGAGACACAATTAGAGTTCTATCTATGGCTAGGAAAGAGAAGAGGTCAGTCTGGCAGGCTGATCAGCTACACTTGGAAGTGTTGCACACATTCCTACACATTGTGATGACAGATGCAATATATATATTTCCACTTTGCTTTCTCTTAAGAATTACCATTACTTACTGTAACCTGATAATTAAAATATAAGCTTTGTTATTAGCTACAAATTATGTCATCTCCTGCACTTCCTAGACCAGCCATTATTCTGATATCATGGTCTACATAGAACCATAGAATTGTTTAGGTTGGACAAGACCTTTAAGATCATCAAGTCCAACCGTAAACCTGACCCTGCTAAGTCCACCACTAAACCATGTCCCTAAGTGCCTCATCGACACCTCTTCTAAATACCTCCAGGGGCAGCCTGTTCCAATGCTTCACCACTCTCTCAGTAAAGAAATTTTTCCTAATATCCAGCCTGAACCTCCCCTGGTGCAACTTGAGGCCATTTCCTCTTGTCCTGTCACTAGTCACTTGGGAGAAGAGACCAACACCCACCTCTCTGCAACCTCCTTTCAGGTAATTGTAGAGAGCGATAAGGTCTCTCCTGAGCCTCCTCTTCTCCAGACTGAACAACCCCAGTTCCCTCAGCCGCTCCTCAGAAGGCTTGTGCTCCAGACCCCTCACCAGTTTCGTCGCCCTTCTCTGGACACGCTCCAGCACCTCCATGTCTTTCTTGTAGTGAGGGGCCCAAAACTGAACACAGTATTTGAGGTGCGGCCTCACCAGCGCCGAGTACAGGGGCACGATCACCTCCCTACTCCTGCTGGCCACACTATTTCTGATACAGGCCAGGATGCCGTTGGCCTTCTTGGCCACCTGGGCACACTGCTGGCTCATATTCAGCTGGCTGTCAATCAACACCCCCAGGTCCTTTTCTGCTGGGCAGCTTTCCAGCTACTTGTCCCCAAGCCTGTAACGTTGCATAGAGTCATCTAGTTGCATCAGCTACAGCCTTTGCAGTCAGAGAGCTGTTCATTTTGAATTTATTTTTAAACATGGTTAGAAAAAACACACATTTATTTTAAGATAAGCATATAATAAAATCAAACAGCAAATGAGAACATGACTTTTGCTCTCTGCAGAGAGTGTCAGTGTAGAACAAATTTGAAGCAACTCGGTGAGAAATTTTTCTTCAGATACTAAGCATTTATAGACTTATGTCCCAGTTTCTCAACTAGTGACTTACTTGAAATATAGTTTACCTTTTGCTCTTAACATCAATAAATTAAATGCTATTTGTATTTCAAATATATATGTCCACCTGTTGGCATTGATAATGGTACTATGGCCAAATAGAATATAGGAAAGCATTGTGTGTATTAAGAAGGAACTTGTTTCTGTACTGCACAGCTGCAACAGATATCTGAAATAGTTCAGTGTCCTAAAATTAATGGCCTTTGTAAGTGCTGGACATGAGATACTCCACTGAGATTTCATTGGCTGGTATCAAAACAAATAGCAAATTTAATAACAAGCTTGTTTTAATTTAACTCACATACTGTGGTATGGAAATTAGTTTGAAGGCAAATAACTAAATTCCAAGACACTACCATGATATTTTGAAGGTATTTTGTTGCCCAGATGTGTTTAGCAAGTTCTCATCTTCAAAAAAATAGATTACAGTTGTCCAGCTACAATCTTACCCGCATATGCGTAGATGCTGTTCCACATCCTACTTGTAGTCCAAGTCCTCTGTTCTTGGAGTATATTCCAGAGAACTAGCTTTGACATCAACAAGAGAAAGTCTTGCTTTCAGAATCTTTTAAAGTTTAGCAAATGTATAAAAAATATTAGCCTGCATCACTTTTTGTAATGGCATATTCTAACCTCATGGAATTTTTTTTTTAATTTAACTAATTATTACCATATAAACTTTTAAATGTTTATCATAATACAAACCATGTATTGCTGCTTCTTAATATCTGACTGAAAGCTACCCCCCCTTCCCCAAAAAAGCCATGCAATTTACAGGGCATTTTTGACCTGTTCTACTTATACTGTTTACAATTAACCTTCCCTGTTTTTCATAAACTGTTCCCTTGATATTTATTTTTAAGATAATTTTAAAAAATATTTACAAAATATTAATTTACCAGCATTTTTTGTTTTGTTTATGATTATTTCTTAATTCCTCTAATAAGTAAAGGTGCAGAGAAAGTCAAGAATGGCAGAATTTTGGGGCAGGGTCTTTACAAGGAGAGATGAAATCAACAAAGAACCATCAGTTCCCTGGATTTCCCCAGGGACAATGTCAATGTGTACAAATCATATATGACAGAGATGTGATAAACAACCTCTCTAATAAAAACAGTAGACTATGAACAGAAATATAAGAAAACAAATAAAAAGTCATTTGTCAAAAAAGTATAATTCAGTTATGAGGCTCATCTTTATAAAGCATTACAAAGGTAAAATATGAATGAGTCAAAGATGAAAAAAATATGAAGAATATGTCTATTGATATCAGTTAATCAGAAGCACTAACTAAGTATTGCGAAAATGGTGCACTAGGCGGAATGTTGTTCTTTCTGTGTAAAATACACCCCACTTGTCATACAGCACCCTGGACACCTGCATCTTGTCACTATTGTCACTGCAACATTGTTTTTTTAGTCTGACTCAGTAAAGCAGTTCTGATATTCTCATGAAAAAAAAAAAAATAATTCAAGTGAAAGAAGAACTAATTGTTGCTATATTTTAGTGAAATACATTTTAGAGAAATGTATTGAAGATATCTTCCAGCCCAGTAGATTTTATTTTCTGAGAGAGAGTGAGAAACATCTTATCCAGATATGTTGTCTTAAAAAAAGGATTCCAACTGGCCAAACTCGGCCTTATAGCAGTTTGTTGAGTGGAGTGAAACTGTGCCACATTTACTTCAACTTACTATATATTATGTCATCACACAAATAATTGGAATAATGTGTAATAATTTTATGAATCTGATATCTTCCTGGATCTAAGGTATTCAGAGGTAGGGCAGTATATGTTTACTAATAGTTCATGCATAATTTATGTCTTTGAACAAAAAGAAGAAAAAAAGAGAAAAACTTAGAGAAGTGAACAATGCAGCATTTATATTATTTTATAGCTCATAGTAAATTTTCATGTTTAAGCTGTAAACCAGTAACAACAGAAAGCATATTATGGAAAGTCAGATGGATTCTTAGCACTAAGAGCATTCCCAATGCCCCTGCAATATTGGTTTTTGTTTACAGTTCATCAGATACACAGAAGCCTTCCTTTGTTACAGCAGATAAAGTGCAAAGACAGATACTATGGATTTGCACTTCCACACTCTAGCACACCCTGCTTCATAGGCAGCTAGGTGATCCTCTGCATCTGTGGACAACATGATTTTCACCTTTCTCCTGCTCAGGGTGAAATAGAGAGTTAGAACGTCACTTTTCTCAGTTAGGCTTCACCATATGCCTTGTCCTGCTTCTGCTATTAGAGTTTTCATTAACTTTTTCAAGTAAGCTACATAACCAGTCAAAAGCAACAGCTGAATTGGAAAGAAAAAGAGTTACTTCTTAGTTCAGTATTTTAATTAAAACCAGGAGGGGAAAAGAAAGAAAAAAAAGAAGGATCTAGTTTAATTCCAGAGAGCTCCATAGAGAACACAGAGAAGCTGAAGCAATTTCAAGGGAGCCAGAGCATTATTTACCAGGAAGGCAATAGAGTCAGCACAGACAGAAACAGCTTCCAAATGTGACCAGTGAGGCAAGTGAGATCTTAAATAACAATTGTGCCTTGCTGCAGGAAGAGTTTCCAATTCCAAATGTGACTGGTGAGACAAGTTATATCTTAAACAACAGTTGTGTCTCTCTGCTTAGATAATAAATCAGTGTTTAAAGGAAACTTGTTTACAAACCTCAGTGTGACAGAATTAATTGTAGTAACATTAGCCTATAATTCTAATCCTATTTTACAGGCAAATACTACAATATGGTCGTACAAAGACCTGAAGGTTTCCAAAGCTTCAAAGTGGAATCCCTTTTCTATCAGTTCTCACCCGTAGAAAGCAAATTATATTAGACTACCCATCACTTAAAGTAACATTTTATTAGGAAGTAAGTAAACCACAACAGGATAATTTGTTAAAAAGGACAACACAGGACTGATAATCCAGACAGAAGTAAATTAAAGATTTGAAAGGAAATCTGTAACCTGACCCCGGACTCAATGTTAATGAAGGTCCTTTCCTTATCTCCACACCCTAAGTCCACTCAAATGTCCCACGTGAAATAGAGTTCCTTCTCCAACATCTTCCTTAGTCCAGTGTGCAGAATCAGTTTCTTTCTTTCACATCTTGAGGGAGTGGAGGGGTGCTTTATCACTGCTGACCTCACTAAAAAGCTTTGGGTTCCTTTCAGAAAACTCTCACTCTGGGTTTGTGCTACATGAACTACATATTCGGCTCTTACTAGTCATTGTTCTTAAATTTTAGAAGCGTCTCCCACTCTGAAGAAATGTGCCTGATCTTCATGAGTGCTTCTCTCTTCCTTCACCTCTGGAGAACCCGAGGAGTGGCACACAGCAGTCAAGGCAAAAACATCAGCCTGCTCTCTGCCGCCCACTCACACACCCAGCTTCTTAAATAACAAACTTGGGAACAAGAACATTAAATTTTCCTATAATCTGTCAGAATGATACAAGTTCATTTGTACCCAGGGAAAGACAATTCATACTACTGAGAAAAATCTCACTGACTTTAATGTGAGAAGACACAGACAGTGTAAGTTATATACAAGACATTTAAGTACAGAGAATATTTCTTTGAATTTACAGGGTAACTGTGCTTGCAAAACTGCAGATTTAACTTTTTGTTTAACTGTGAAAAAACAGCATAATATGTTCTTGTACTCAACCCTTCAGTTAGTGTTAAGTCTATTTTAATAAGTGCAATACAATGCATACTGAAGGGTTGTGCAGATCTGGTTTTGTTTTTGCATTTTTTTAATTGCAATACATTTCTGAAACCAGAAGCCAGCCAAGACATGACTTTTCTAGAAATTGCTATAAAGTAATATGAAGATTAAGAAGATAGTTTGTAAGAGCAAGACTCAGATACAGATTGTCAGAGATTTAAAAGGGGACCTCTTCTTCCTCTTCCTTTTTTCTTTAATACTGTGTATTATATGACAGCCAACTCACTAAAATATTGGAAATAAATACATTTGTACTGTATTGCAATATCTGAAAAATGGCACCTTCAGGAATTATGTCACAATGCTGATAATAAACACTGTGATATGTGGAAATCCAATTTACAGTGATAGAGTGCCTGGAAGAAAGCCAGTTCCAATACACTTAAGGGTTTTAATCAGGGAAGTAGATAATTTCTACAGACACCCTATTAAAATGCCTACTCATTTATTTGTGTACATGTAAGGAATACACACTGAAAGGACATGTTGGTTTCCCCCCACCCCCCATTTATTTCCACTATACTGCAGGAGTATTTCATTTCTGGACAGCTACTTTTATAAAAAAAATATTTTTTAGATCTCTTTTCTGAATCATTTCATATGCAGAACTCCTCTGAACTGCTAAAACCTGGAAAAAACCTGAAGATATTTTAATCAAATCCAAAATTGCAGTCATATGACAAATAAATAGAAAATATCTTTACACATTGCTCGGAGACTGTTACTTGCATTAATTACATCCAGATATTCCTCAATACACCTGCCAGCATGACACTGAGCTAAGAAAGGTTATAAAGGGCATTACAGGTCTACAGTTCACTAAGATGTATTGAGATTATCTTTGTTTTACTTTGACAGGAAACTTTCTGTACTAGGAAACTGAGTGCAATATTTGAACTCATATTGTTTTGATGACCAACACATCTTTCATGTGATCAGCATGAGAGATAAACATTATTCAAATACATGTATTTATAACCACTATTTAAAAAAAAAAAAAAATGACAGGATGAGAATGACAGAGTGACATTACCATTACTTTTATATGTTGACTCAAAGGTGCAGTCAATCAAAATTTCTATGCCTCCTTGTCCTGATTTCCACTCCCTTACACTCCAGTAACAGCTTGATTTGGAGATAATGTCAATATTAGAGACTTAGTCCTATTATGACATAAAATATTGAAGAATTGGGAAACACTAAATCTACTGCTCTGGACCTAGACATCAAGAAAATAAATGGTTTTATTTTGAACTTAAATTCAAGTAGGTTGATTTTAGGACTGAAAATGCTGAGAGATTTAACAATCCATCCCAGTTTTTACTTACCATAGTACAAATTGTTCATTTGGGATTTGAATTTGGAAATGTTAAGTGCCACTGTGGTGCAGTTATACAGATATTCACCAAGAGCTGGATCCAATACTTAGTAAATATCATCATTATTCTTTTCCCCCAGTGAATTCAAAGACCTTTGCATCAGTCCCCTAACCGTAGCAAGGCTTCTTTTCCCCTGTGTTCTCTGTCTTCATTTTAAATCAGGACAGAGCTGTGTCTTTGTTCTCTTGGTGTTTCCATGTTTATCTATTCATTTCCTCCTTCTTCCAGGGATAAAACAACTGTTTACCATAACTGTACCTCAAGCAGATTGGTGCCAAAAGCAATTCGAGGACAGTCTTGAGCTGAATGTGGATGTTTTGTTGGATTTGTATCCACTTTCCTGTATTAATCATCTTCTCTTTGAGCATATAGATTTTACAGTACCTGTCAATTGTGCACAGTGTTCCCCCAGTTAGCCAAATATTAATTTAAAGAAATACTTTTTAATTGCATTTATCTATCTCCGCAGTTCTCCAGAATGACAATAAGCAGATCTTTATTATCAAACCCAAGCCATATTGCTTTTTGTAACTTGCTGTGCAGTTACAGAATTGATAAATGAGTAAATACAAAATATATATTGTTACTATTATGTTAAGAACTGGCCCCATTAAATATTAAGTTACTATCAGGAAAAAAATAAATTTAAAAAATAAATCTTTTTAAAAATACTATGTCCCATCAGACTAAGGTAAAAACTGGTAGAATAGAAGAAAGAAGGTAATTACCTTTCTGGGAATTCAAATAGTTTTCTCATATATGTACATGAAGCTTACTTATATTGTTATAGAAATTGAAGGGTTTGGAGGAATAGCGAGCATGCCCCTAAACGGAGAGCAGTAGTTTTAAACTAAATTCTTAGGAAACGGTAATGTCCAATATCAACGTATTTGAGGAAACGAAAAGTAACCCTGAATGGTGTGAAAAGAAGAATATCAATGTTCTCTTGAGATATGGAAAGAAAGTTGTCTTTTAAGAGAAGTAAAAATCTTCAGACTGCTCTATGAATCTCAGTCCTTAATCTGCAAGAGGTTGTGTTCCTTTATTGACATCTAGCTGAGGAATTTGGTCTTCCTCTGACTGGTGCAGAAAGAGGGCAGGGGTATACTTAGGGAACCTAAGGTATTCAAACTTAAGCAGCATACTTGAAATTCATAATTCTGAGCAGCTGAATAGCTGTCACTACTGGAGTTTCCTTGGCTCCAGTTTCTCTTTTATTTAGGCATGATCACTTTGATGCTAGCAAAGACGTTAATGACAAGACAATACTGCTTTATGTTTCCCCATGTAGTCAGTGCTAACTGTCTAGTTTTCTTGCACTCTTACTGTCGTAAACAAACCATATGGAAAAGTAGTGTGCTACACTTGGAAGAATTATCCTTCAGTCCTATGTCATTCCATTATATATCTATTAATCAGAAATACAGAGACTGGAATTTTAAACTACTCTGCAGCTATCTTGCTGTGTTAAAATTTCCTCCATTGCCACAAACTGATTACTAGAGTTTTTGGGAAAACAAAAGCTCAAATTTGTGAAGAGTTTAAAATTTGAAAATGAAGCTTTACTTGAGAAAAAAGAAGGGTCAAAACTCTCAACAGGTCCCATTCTGAGAAATCTCTCATTTTTAAATGTTACTGTGAAGAAAATATTTTTATTAGTAATTATGTCATTTATACAGCAAAAAACCCTTGAAATTATTTGATTTAAAAATAAAATAAATATTTTGTCCTGAGAATACTAAATAATAGTTTTCTAGCATGTTGCAGATTTCCTGCTTTTATGACAAAACAAATAATCATCTTAAATGAAAAAATCTGATGAAATCTACTAGATCTTAACAATTGTTTTCTTTTCAAAGTAACTGTTTCTTTTACTGACATATGTCTCTATTGAAGTTTATTCAACAAGCTGTGCTGCAAATAGACTTATTATATTACTATTTCACTGCTGTCCATACTGGTGCAACATTAATTCAGAGAAGAAAGGCCTGATTTACAGAAAATAAGCCATTGTGCTAAATGGAGTGAATCATTAGTAGCGGTGAACCCTGAGGAAATTCAAAACTGCATCGAGATTGACTAATGAGAAAATGAAAGGAATATGGCTCCCATCTTGACTAATTAATCAATGAGAGCCCCATGCCAGAGTTTTGAACAACAGGGGAAGGCTACTGTATGTTCAAAGTCTTGCTTTTTAATGCTTATTTTTTCTGTGTTGCTCTTTATTTACTTACTCATGTATTGGCAAGCCATTCAAGCCATTGTCTAGTTCTCTGCAGTATGGTGAAATAATCTCCTATGTAAAATCCAGCGCATTTTGAAATTTAAGGTCTGTTTTTGTGGTATATCACAATTTCAGACCCACTGGTTGCAATAGGTTGCTGTACACCATTATGCTACATGCAGGTTTCAAATTCTAACATTGTTACTTGGAATACTTTTACCACATAACCAAATTCTGATTTATGTGTTTTCTGGTAGTAATCTAGCACCTAGCTATGTGGCTATATTATTGTTTTCCTGAACATCTTGTATGAGGTAAATCTTGGAAAAACAGTGCACCAACATGAAGTGGTTTTGCATTGAATTCATACTCAATCTGTTTCATCCAAATTGTATTGCATTTATCAAAAATATAATGTACAGTCAGCCTGCACCTCCATGGAGAACCTACAGTGTGTAGGAAACTTCAGATTTTCTGAGTATGCACAGATCACTGCGAATATGCATACACAGTAGGTCTGATATTCTGGAGGCACTTGTTGATATTAGCCACTTTTTCAATACCACTCTTTGTGGACTTCTGTTTAAATCATTGTTTAGACCAGACAATACTAATTTAAATGTGACAAAAGCAGAATGATGTATGTTGTGTCCAAGGAGTAGCAGCACAAGTATTCCTTAGGAATTCAGTCCCATGCAGGTTTTGAGACAACTTGCCATGTATTGAGTAAGGGTTTATGACTTCAGCAGCTAAGAATTCTACTTTCCATATGATATTCTTTGCATTGTTTCAATTTAATTTTCAAAACAATCTGGCAGGGTGGGAGTAGTTGAAGAATCCACTCTATTTGCTTTCAGTAGCAGCATTCTTGAAATAAGGCAGAGTGCTCTCCAGGCATTTCATTCAAGTGCATGGCTACTAAACAGCAGTGCCAAGCACAAAGTGGTATCAACATAGATGAAGAGGAAAGCAAGCAACTCAGGTTGAATGGATGGAAAGCAGTTTTTGTCATTTTATTCACTTAACACTAGGGGCAACTTTCACCCTGCATTCATGTGCAAGTATTATGCAATACATTTTCACCCAGCTTGAAGTTAAACTGTGGGCAAGCTCTGATTTACCAAACAATAAAACTCTCAAAATCTCAGCTGCAAGCTATGTACATTCAAATAGATAACAGTAGACCAAGGATTCAAAATCTTTTATCTTTTTGTTGTCCCTGTGGATTGAGGGTGATGTTGCCTGTTCTTTGTGTCAGGCCACTTGAGAGGTCATGCTTCTAAAATCTAGACCATCAAAGAAAGAACTGGTTCTGCTGCAATAATAACAACTACATATGCAGGATACTTACGCAGGAAGCAGCATAAATTTACTGTAGTGTTATCATCTCAATAGAGATTTTCACTTATTGTAACATGATTTCATAGCATTAATGAAGTTTGTGTTCAATTTCCTTACAGAAGTCACTAATACAATAGTTAAGAGTGAGTCATCTACTTCCCATGCAATTATCTCTGGATAAGAACTTTGTAATGTATTTGTGATTCATTTTTCTGTTACCTTACCACCTTGCATAATTCACAGCTATTTAGTATTTATTCAGAATAATCTGAAACCAAATTATCAACATGGAATAAAAAACAAGTAGAAACATATATTTCTGGAAAGGTGTATAGATTATCAAAACAACTATTCTTAATTATTTTAAAACTAAATTTTAACTCTCTTCAAATATCCAAATTTCTGACAATTTCCTTCTCACTAAAGAAACATTTAAATTGTTAGTATTGACGTGAATCTTATACTGGGAGTAAATTTTCCTCACTTTTTTAAAATGAACTTCTGTGTTTTATTCTAAACAATATCATAAATGCAACAGATGCTTCACATAGCACATGCCTTCAATCAGCATGGTTATCTTAATGTCAGCTCTGTTGACACCAGAAATAATACACCAGAAATTAAGTGTAAGTTCAGTACATACTGACTGAGTGCATCTAGCTGGAATGAAGAGCATTTCAGGGGATTACTAAGGGTTATAAAGGTGAATGCTACAGCCAACCATGTTACAAAGTATTACTCCATTTGACACTCCCCAGCAACATGAGGAAAACTATCAGGTAATTTCAGTAAGTAATTACCATCCTTTACACCCTAGAGAAAGAGATAATTTGCAATAAGCCCAAATACTTTATAACGGACAGCTGTAGGACGTTCACATCCAACGTATTTGTAATAGGCATAAGCGTCCTATCTATGAGAAGCAATGAGCACATTAACAATGTTCCTGGGACAGTCTTCTATTACATTTCAAATCTGTCTCTATCACAGAAAGTTTTTCCACTGGTTTAACATTTTTCTCCCTCACAAATTTTCTAAAAGCTAATGTGAGAGGCAAGTACAGGAAAAAGTTCTAGGGTTTTCTGTATCTTGTCATGGACAGGCTTATCACATTCTCTAATATGAAAGTGCAATGCCTACATGTCAGTCTGAGCTTTTTCTCCTCTATCAAGCAAAAGTGCATTCTTGGCTCCTTGGGGAGTTCTTCTGTTTGCTGTTATGCTTCCAGATCAACACATCATCAGAGGTCGGGTTTTCTGTCAGCTGGAAATACAATACAGAGACACCCTGAGGACTTACTCTCTTATGCAATGGACTTAAATGATACAATGTCTTTGCAATAAGCATGGTATAAGTGTCCTGGTTTGTCTGCCAAGAAAGCGTCCTAAGGGTGAATTCAAAGCTTTTCCACCCCTAAACTTCATGCTTGCATTGAAGGTATCTTCAAAAACAAATGCAGTATTGGGTACATTTTTGCTCAAGGTCAGAGGCAATTTTGTAAGATTATTTAGTGGTTTCTTTTTATTGGTATATACATTAGGTTATTATCAAAGGAAATTTTGTTTCAGAATATTCATATTTACATATAGACACAACCCCAAAGTCACTTATATAGTTATATTAGAAATTATAGCCTAATGGTTTTGTCAGCGAATGAGTGTGATTATTCACATACTGAGACTGAAGCCAAAGCAGTTACACCTGTAGAGGCAAAGCATATTAACCAAGATATAGTTACTACTGGTTTGCCTTGAACCCAGATATTTGCATACCCAAATACTGTAACTGAGGACAGTGTATATCCATTTTGTAACATTGTAGCTCTACTAATAGTTATAACCAGCAACAAGCACCGCTTGTTGTAACACATTTAAACATAAATATACAAATAAGAAAAAGCAAATGGAAACTTTTGAGACACTTGCACAAGTAGGCTAAAGGAAAACTGAAAACAGTAAAATCCACAAGATAAAAACAAGGATTTAGAACAGACAGGAGAGAGTTTATTTCAGGGCCACGTTTGCCTGTCTCTCGGCTTTTATACTGAAAGAATACATTGTAAAAAAGGTAAAGATAATCCTGCGGAAAAAGCAAAACAAGTCCTTTTCCCAAAAATAGGATGAACTATGTTAGGAGCAAATGTAATCACCATTTTTCTTTTGGGGAGGGGTATAAGAAATGTAAAAAATATCAACAGTTAGAGAGGAAAGAAGACCAAGCTAGAAAATGCCCATGCTTTTTCCAGCTTTCCTTGTAGAAGAACTCTCAAACCTCATGAACTTGACCTTGACCTTGGACTGAAAAGTTCAAGAACTGTAGCTGTCAGCATTAATCACAGGGTATCAGCTCAGTCCTATTGTATACCCATAGCTAATCTACATTGTTGAGGCTTAGTTGTTTGAATATTTAGTGATAACAGCTGATAATGTGTAAGAACTCATCACTGGCAATATGTTTTTAATGATTTACTGTCAATCCAGCAAAGTGTTTTCCTGAAGTTTGAAAATGGCCTGATTTACCAGTCTTTCAGTCTCCCATCACAACAATCTCTAGTTCCTTAATTAATATAGCGATATATATAAACAAAATATTTAGATATATTTTTTCAGTTGCAATATCATAAATGTAAAAGCTTTACATTATTCAGAAAGGATAGCCAAAGGGGAAAAAAAGAGACACATCATTTTACTCCATAGGTGTTAAGGAAGATTTCTAAATGCTAACAAGTCACAGTAGGTTCCCTTTAAGAGACTAGTTAAGAGGGCCAGTGCAGTTCAGGGAAAGTATATGTTTCATTCTCATGTTCAAATGTATACTGACATTATGATTAGATATTTACCTTAAAAACTATATGACCAAATAACCAATGAGTATGATGGAAGTTTCACAGCCAGGTCTGTGTAGCTACCCATATGATAAACACTACCTCCAGGTAAGTTAAATCCTGCTGCTGCTAGAAAAGGAATATATCAGAAAGTTGAATCCAGCAAGATCATGAAATACAGATAGAACAAGCACCCTGAAGAGAGCCTTGTCTAGATTTGCTTCTGAACACTAGGGAGAAACTGGATGAGAATACAGACCCTGAAGGAGAGCTGGGTGATGAGGGCCACCATGAATGGCCACATCCATTGAAGATGGCTAACCATCAGAAATGGAAGGAAGGAGAGTGACAGACTGAAAATCATGGATTTCAGAAAAGGCAAACTTAATGAGCGTTAAAAAGTGTTAGATGAGAGCTCCTGGGAAAAATTGAGAAGCAATGAGAGATAAAAGGGAAACATTTAATTCTATAACTGTCCTTACACATACTTCTGATCAGCAGAATTACAAACTACTAAAAATGATACCATGACGAAAAAAGTTTGTAATATGCTGTTTGCTTTTATCTTTAGTAAAAAAGTAAACTTGTCTAACTGCATGGGTATTTCTGTAATAGAAAAAGAGACAAGATCTCAGACTACACTAAAGGAAGATGTTTTAAAGTATTGAGAAAATTTAGGTATTTGTTGGATAACCCAGGGTTGATGAAATTCACCTTTGGGTGCCTAGGGTAGTGCCTGAAATAATACCAGCAACATTAACAATTGTTTATGAGAAGCCACAGAGGCAGGTGACAGGACAAGGGTCTATTTTTTAAAAAAGCAAGAGGTTAGAAGTCAGAACATTATAGAACTGCAATTAACTTTAATTTCTTTCATGTTACAAGAACAATTAACCCAAATAGTTGTAAAGACATAGCAGAAAACAAGTAACATTAGTTACATAAAATGGATTTCTATTTAACAAGAAGTGCAAGCATCTACACTTAGGCAAGAATACTCAGCTTTCTGAACAAGGTTTAAGGAAACAAAGACCCAAGTAGTACTTCTGAAGGAAAGGATCAAGGATTATGTAACATGACTCTTACAGAGGAAAATTAGTGATTTCTAAATAGCAGGATACTCTTCAGACCCACTGCTCCATGTAGGCACAATCTCATTTGCAGGCCTGCAGTTCAGTTTGAGGCTCTGATCTTCAATGAACTTTAGATGAAAACAATTAAAATGCCTAGAGCTCTGGCAATGTCACTGATGAGGAGAGATTGAAAGAACGGGAGTTATTCAGAGGTGAAAAGGATGAGGGATTATTCTATATTATTCTTCAAATAGACAAAAAACTGCCACAAAGGATACGGAAATAAAATGTTGCTGTCCATAATAGATTCTGCAAAAAGTAATGGGTGTAAATTTTAGCAAGGGTGATTAAGAGCACAGATAAAATACCACATTCCTCTGCTGGGATATGAGGTTGGACTATATGACCTTGAAAGGTCCATCCAGCTCTGTTTTTCTCTTACTTTACATAGAAAAATAAACCTAAAATGTTCACCATATTACTTAAAGTAGGGAAATGGTTGGAATTGAAATTTAAGTGCTTAATATGTGGATTAAATCCCACAGAGAAATGTTATTGTGAATTGAGGAAACGCAGAGTACTCAGGACAGTTATACAAATAATTTTGCGTATGCTTCTGTATATTTGTATAAAATCAGTTACTTCTGTATGTGTCTCTAAGATATGAACTTTTGTGTTAACCACTCGAAACTGTATATCAGAAACTGGTGGCAGATGATTAATTCATATGTAGGATAAAGGCCACAAATTTGATCAGTAGCATAAATTTTCAAAGCAAACTGCCAAAGATGAAAAGACACACCATTGTAAGACTTGCACGTATATGTTTAAAAATTCAGAGATACAAAATAGTTCACTGTCAGACCAAGATATTAATTCATGTTGACAAGAATGAGTTACAGTTAGGTCTCACACTGAAATGCAAAGCAATATTGCAGGTCAGAATGGAAGTCAAAATTGCTGTTGTCAAAATGCCTTTTCCTTGTAAAGTCATTCTTCAAATAATTATTTATCATGTTTTCTCTTTGAATATAGTTTGTTAAAAAAATTGGATTTCCACCTGAAAAAAAGAGTTATGATATTAAGCATGACTATTTCTTGACAGAATTATTGCAGGTAGTTAATGAATTATTAGAAAAAGTGATTGATCCTGAGGGAAAGACCTGACCCAGAGCCAGAAGCACATAGGAGAAGTTAAGTCTCATTCGTTACTGCACAAATTCCTGAGACAGTTTCACAGGCCCTGAAAGAAAAAGCATGTGAAGAGGTGAGAGACATCAGCTGCACAGGGTTATAAAAAATAAATTTCATTGCTTTTATAGAATTATGTTCATTGTTGATTTATTTATGATATGCACACTATTCTGCTTTATCCTCAAATCATGCTTGAAATCCATAAAAATATTTTCAGATACATTTTCGAACTAAAGTTTTAATATAATTGGAATGTAAGGGCAAATGTTCTGTTCCATGAAATCAGCTTTCAAAATCTGAGGAGGTTGTATATGCATATAAAAGAAAATCAAGTACTCTCTGCTAGAATATCTATGATCTAGGCTGGTTTACATATCCTACAATGAATACGCTCCTTTCAATATGTGTACTCCAATTTAATAGGGTCCATTCATGTAGCAAAGTATTTTTGGCATAAATATTTTAGACTTGATGTTCTCAGACATTTGTGCACCTTTTTTCCATTTAATATTGGACTGCATATACAAAGCTAAGCATACGTGTTTGAAACAGCAGTTTACTACTTCTAACAATGAAATATTCCAGCAAAATGGAAAAACAAACATAAAGCCTGGAAAAATTGTTCAGGCAATTGTTTAAATACAAAAGGACATTGCCAAAATATTTTTGCAAAATTATGAGTGACTCCTTACAGAGAGATTAGGAAAAGATGGGACTGCATTCAGATGTAATCACATCAAAATATTAGGGCAGAAGAGTCAATAACAGGAGTCCGAGGTTAATAAAACTTCCTGATGTAGAGCAGATATGACAGTTGCTGACCTTCTAACTGGATTCAAGCAGTAGTGCTCAAGGAGTAAGAGTATATCTAATAAATCACCTCACACAAGTATTCCTTTTAAAATGGAAAGATTCCATAGTCCCCAAACAAAAGATATAGTGCTGCACACCTTTACAGCATTACAGCAGAGAAAAAAGTTCTTCTATTAATAAAAATGTTTAAAATAGAGGTGATCTAATAAAAACAACCCATCCACTGTATTACATAAGCAGTGGGAAGCGTATTCAAGTTGAATAAAGATGAGAAGAGCATGAAGCATAAAATTTAAGCAAGAAATCTTTGGTGTCTTTTTTTGTCCATTGTTTTAACTAAGTTGATCAAACCTAGCCCTCTTCAGTAACAAAACTAAAGAAAACTTAATTGCAAAGGTAAAATTGTGAAAATTAATTTAATCATAGAATCATGGAATATTTTGGGTTGGAAGGGACCTTTAAAGGTCATCTAGTCCAACCCCCCTGCCATGAGCAGGGATATCTTCAAATAGATCAGGTTGCTCAGAGACCCATCCAACCTGACCTTGAATGTTTCCAGGGGTGGGGCATCTACCACGTCTCTGGGCAACCTGTTCCATTGTTTTGCCACCCTCATCATAAAAAATGTCTTCCTTATGCCCAATCTAAATCTACCCTCTTTTAGTTTAAAACCATTACCCCTTGTCGTATTGCAACAGGCCCTACTAAAAAGTCTGTGCCCATCTTTCTTATAAGCCCCCTTTAAATACTGAAAGGACATAATAAGGTCTCCCCAGAGCCTTCTCTTCACCAGGATAAACAACCCCAACTCTCTCAGCCTTTCTTCGTAGGAGAGGTGTTCCAGCCCTCTGATCATTTTCATGGCCCTCCTCTGGACCCACTCCAACAGGTCCATGTCTTTCCTGTACTGAGGACTCCAGAGCTGGATGCAGTACTCCAGGTGGGGTTTCATCAGAGCGGAGCAGAGGGGCAGAATCACCTCCCTTGACCTGCTGGCCACGCTTCTTTGGTGCAGGTTGGCCTTCTGGGCTGCAAGCGCACATTGTCAGCTCATGTTGAGCTTTTCATCCACCAGTACCCCCAAGTCCTTCTCCACAGGGCTGCTCTCAATCCCTTCATCCCCCAGCCTGTATTGATACCAGGGGTTGCCCTGATCCATGTGCAGGACCTTGCACTTGGCCTTGTTGAACCTCATGAGGTTCATGTGGGCATGCTTCTTGAGCTTGTCCAGGTCCCTCTGGATGGTATCCGGTCCCTCAGGACTGTCAACCGTGTCACTCAGCTTAGTGTCATTAATCTTAATCTGACAATGTACTAGAGCCTAATGGCTATTAATACCACTGCTACACCAAGGGAACCGATCCATCCAAACAAAGAAACTACCTGAGCTAAAATATAGGCACATACATACTTGATAAATACTTGTTAAATCCAGATTTTAATTATTTTTCTACCTGAGCTAAAATATAGGCACATACATACTTGATAAATACTTGTTAAATCCAGATTTTAATTATTTTTTTCCCCTTAATTTATACATTTGGTAATTTCTCTTTAGGTCAATGTTTATGTTTTTGAAAATTTGTAATTAGCTTGCACTATTTAGGCACTTTACAAATAAATAATGTACGAAAACTTCATTCAAAAAAAAAGGATTGGAAAGAAAAAAGACTACAGTTTATACAGACTGTAGAGAATTATGCATAATCATACAGTTCATTATTATGCCAGTCTCAAGACATGCTTAAAGATATGAAGCTTATTGTGAAGCAATCCTACTTACTGTTACTGTGTGCCACTTGTTTGGTGGTGTAATTTTCAGTTGTCTCTGAAACTGTGTTGAAACCATTTAGGAGTATGTGTTATATTATTAGTCATCACATGTTTTGTTGCATAGTACTTAGAGCCCTCGGATGGATTAGGCCCCAATGCTAAACATTGTACAACCGCTTTTTAAAATCTTGAAAGCTGACTGATAAGATATAACAGATAGATAAGACATGGGCATAAAGTATGGAAAATGAGAGGAATAAAAGAAATATTGTCAGATTAACTTTCAGTAATTTAATGTGCGTACACTCTTTTTGGATTTGGCACGGCGATTTTGTATTTTCTTCTAGTATGTTTTCCCTTTGGATTTCTCCTCTGAAGGACTTCTGTTACAGTAATTCTGTCAATTGTCTTACAGCTATGTACAGAATATTTTAGGAGAGGCGGGCACAGTGTCACAATGAACGACACACTTAAGGGTGGTCTGGCTATAAGTAAGATAGCACAGTCCTCAGAGCATATGCCTCTTTCTTCATTCTCCTCTCACTGCTCTGGAACATCCAGCCCTGTAGCGTCTTCTACAGACAGCTGCTCAGAATCACAGCCTTCATGGATATGATTAGAGCGTATGTGCAACCGACTCCACCCAGAAGTGTTTACATTGCCTAGTTTGCGTCTCCTTGTTTAGTCGCACTTCCCTGGTGAATGTGACATTTTCAGATATGCACCTAAAAGGGAGACAAGTAACTCTTGGATTGATTGGTGGAGTCTGTCAGGAACTGCAGCAGGTCCTCTTGCACAGAGACTTCTGCGCTGGTTGCACGGATGCCTTGTTCCCGGTGATGATCCACCCAGACATAAAGTCAAGTGATCATCTGCACCAAATAAGAAATGCTCTGCTGGACCGCAGCATTGGTCACAGTATTAGTTGTATCTCAGTATCATTCCTGACCAGTTTTTTTTCCTTTATCTCCTTTTCTTTGGAAGGATCAACCCAGAAACTAACTGCCCTGAACAGGAAAAGTAGGCAATGTGCTTATTTTCTCCTACTAACGTCTGTGAAACTTCTGGCAGGCATCTCTTATGGAAAAAACAAACAAAAATTCCATGATTTCTCCAGAAAGCAGCGTCATGGGGTTGTTTCAAATCTAATCTTTTGTGCTGTTACTGTGCTCATTATTGTTTGTATTAACATCAAGAACTGGAAAATTGAGAACAAACCTCACCATTTTCAACTTCTCTTGGAAAAAACTTTTTCCACAGTGTCAGCTGCCAGCACTGGAAGCTTCCCCCCCACCTTCCTTTTTTTAGCTTTGTCAAGAGGCACTTGCCTTTTTAAAATAACACAATGTAGAAGATCATTATAAAATGAAGCATTCATGTTTTGATGATCTGTTTCCTCTTAATTGACAACTGTGAAAAGCTATAGTACTGCAGCTGTCATACTCTTACTCAGCAGTTACCTTCCAGAAAAAGAAAATCATTCCACGATTTCCTCCATGCTAGCTAAGTAGTGTTCTGGGGACACAAACGGGGAAAAGGCTGTAGTCATAGTTTCTTTCAACTTTATGCAAAAAACTTTCTGATCAAGGGAAAAAATAGATGAAAAATTGTTCATGAAGTTGAATTTCAGCTGATGCATCTTCCACACTGCAGATGGAGCAGTTTTGTCAGAAAGTTCTGTTTCTTATTGTGAGCAGCATTAATAGGTAATTGATTATTACTTTAATTAAATAATAGCTATCCATCTATTAGAAAAATTAAAAGCTGAATGACTTCTGAAAACTATAGCATATTCATTGTGGTATGCATCAGCATTCAGTTTAATTGGTATATGTAACTTTCCTGCATTTAATTTTAATTTAGACTATGTGTAATGTACTTATATAGGACAACTCAATTTATTTTTTAATTTTTTAAAATGAAGTAAGACCCACATCCTTATTTTTCAAATCAAATAGCTAATTGTGATTCTGTTGCTGTTTGGTGAAGAATACTGAAGATTAAATGCAACTTTTGAATGAATAAAGGGTCTACAAGCAATCAGTCAGAGAAGAATTTTTCAGGTAATGTCTGAGTGAAGGTTCATATTTTGTGTTCATGAAAAAATGTACAGAAAATCGACTAAGTAGAGGGTTCCAAACGTAAAAGCATCCAGCTCACATCATGTATTACATCCTATTTGCCCTCTCAGGTTCTGCAGTGGCTTTTTCTTATTTATTTGATTTTTAGAAAGACTAGCCATAAAAGCAAGCTTTCCAGATGTGAACTGAGTATAAAGAGATGTTATTACGACTGTGGAACACTGCAGAAAGTCTGACTAAGAGAAATTTAATCCCCGTTCTACACCCTACTAATCTCATTGAAGGGTCAAGTTTACAGGCCACAGAAGACATGTCTATGAAACCATAAAGTATTCAATTGCTGATTATTTTAGCAGATAAAGTAGAAAAGAGAAAATGAACAAAATCCTTGAGAAATGAGGCTTGAGAGTGGCGGAATGATAAACAGAACAGAAAAAGGTCACAGTAACTGACATGAGTAAGGACAGCCGAATGTAAGAAAAAGTAAAAGAAAACTGAAAATGTGGCACTAAAGGGAGTAGGATTTCTTTATGGAGAGTACCTGCATAAACAACTGAAAAAGCAATAAACATTTTCTGACAGAAAGATATCTGCATTTGTTCTACTATTACTGTTTGAAGCTATTAGCTATATTACTGGAAGTCCTATCATGGAACAAAGAGTGAAATCCTAAACTCATATTCTAGCTCATGGAGCTCAATTAAAAATAAATCCGGGATGATAGGCAAAACTCTCAAAATAATATGAGAGTTACATTTCCTAATGTCATTATGTCATAAAATGGGTCAGAAAAGAATTATCAGCCATGGTAAAAGAATAGTTCAGAATCAGTCATCTCTTCATTCAACAAAAGGTGCTTGGAAATAAGGCCTAATGCCAGGTGGAAAAGACTTAGGGAGAGTAGTTTCTTCCCTTCCCTGTTGGAGGAAGCCTGTGTATTACACATCATGTATGTGTGAACAAAGAAACTTAAACAAAGTTAATGCAGTGTAAGAAATTTTATTTTCAGTTAAATAAAATGAATAGACAATGCATTAATGATAATATAAAACAGAAAAATAAAATAAATAGAATTTGTAATATACATGTAATGGCCACGATCTATCACACTTTCATGAGCTGCACTGTTCTAGGCACACCATCAATTTAAGTGGTACACAGAGACAATTTAGGCTTTCAGACCACCCTGGCAATTTCTCAATCCTTGAGACACATTCAACCAAATTTAAATAATAGATAAAAGTGGAAAAGATAATTAAGTTCCTACAAGTTATGTAAAGGCTAGGAGATACTGAGAGTGACTCAGATTAGTGGACTGAGGAAAAGGAAATATAATTCTTTAATAATTGAGTTTGGTGAGATGGCCATCCAGTGAGGGCAGCCATAGCAAATGCTCTTCCCTGCTTCATGGGACCACTAAAGAAGACACAAGATCAGCTGGGGTTAATTTGGTGGGAGGTAAGGGAAAGAGGACATGAACCCAATGATAAACTGAATTATTTTCCACAAACAAGGCACTCTTCTTCGAAAGAATAAAACCTGTGGTCCCTCCAAACAGACTGCTTTTGCATCTCTGAGTTTACACTGAAAAGCAGCTTTACCTTCTATGCTATGAATCTGAAAGTAAGGTAGGGGATCTTGACCATCATGTCTCATTTGGAGACACTGTGGCTGCTAACGTCTGCAGCTAGAGGAGCAGCCTGGACCCCTCTGCGCCTGGCTGCAAAGTATTTGTCATGTGTTGCCTCTTCCCTTTTCCATAGCTGGTAAATTCAGTCAGCATGTGGGTCAGGCAACCATGGGGATTTCTAGCAATACTCTTTACATTGCAAAAGAGTGGGGAGATGCAAAAAAACAATGGGGGAAGTACCACAGCTGCTAATGAAAGCAGATTTCTGAACATTTCCTGTTGTTTCCTTAGTTTAGGATCCAACAGCCTGATTTAAAGCTCACAGAAAACAGGCAGAAATCTTCTTTGAATTTTAGTTTATTTTGGAGCAGCCTGGTGCACTCCTTCATGCCAGATAATATGTCTCTGGTTCCTGGATCACTGTAGAACATCTTCCTGTTTCCGTTACAAAAGTACCCATCACCATGGAAAACTTTTATTACTGGTCAATGTCATTTTCATCTCAGAGTATTCTAGTAATTTTCTACAGTTAGAATAAGTGGATTATTGGAAATCTGTGATTTGTAGCTATGATAGGACAGTTTGAAAATAAAAGCACTTATCTATAATTTGGAAGTCCACTTGCTTAAAATGAACTGTTTATGAATATACTGTATTATGGACTGTTGCATATGAAGAGATTAACATATGAAGCATGTGTTAAAAGGAAGAAATCAAATTCCTTAACACTGAATTATTATAGATTTATCTCTTATTTACAGTCCTTCTGAGACCACCATCTTAAATAGTATAGCAAATCCACCTTAATTCTTGTCTTTCCGTGTTATTCTCCTGGTCTGTTACCTGTCCATTTGGTAATGCTGTATTTTAGAGAAGAACCTGGTTCATATTCATTTTACAAACAAGATTAAACAGATTTTTACCTTTTAATTAAGTTCTTTTTGCCTACAGTTTTGTTCTGAAAGGCTTTGGTACATTGTGCGGAATCATTGTAGAACAGTGTAACTAAAATGCTAATACAACCATTAGTTACAATAGTAACCAGAATGAATAATTTGTTGTACTGATAACCTATACATTTGAACACTCGAATCTATCGCAGCAGTATTGGTGATGCCATTTCCCAGATTTTTCTGCTTAATGGCTTCTGCCAGTCGTTCCTCCTGGGAGCAGATACCATATGGCGTCGGTACCCAGTGTTTCAACACTTACTAGAAAAATTAACAAAGCCTCCTAGTACAAACTGATGTGAAGAAACTATGTGAAAATAAAACCTGAATGTGAACCCACCAAAGTAATATTTTTAAAAATGGAGAGGCTAAAAACCAACTGTCATACACAAAAGAATTGGTCTCTTGAATTTTTATTGTTGTTCTCAGAAAAACACAACAAACCAAAAAATGAACACAAAAAAACAAGCCCCAAACATCTCAAAACTTTTAATTAAAAAAAAAAAAAAAAAAAAAAAAGACACACAATAAATCAGGAATAGTAAAAAGATTGGAGGATAGACACTTCTGATGACTGCCAAAGATTCAGTTTCAGTTAAGTATTGTAATTTCCAGTTTTAATTGTCTCTCCTATTTCTCTCTCTCTCCTGGAAGTTTTTCTTAACTTGAAACCTTTCCTGAAAACATTTTCACTGAAAAATGACCGTTTGTTTAATTAAAGAGAATATAATTTCTGACAGAAAAAATAGTTTATTTGAATGAAAAGGAATGCAAACAAAGTAATAATCTATTGCTCCAACTAAACAGTACTTGGTACATGTTCTCTGGCAAAATGTTAATGTCCCATTGCAGTGCATCTTTGATGATCTTCTATGGATGTCTTATGTATGCTATTCCTTGTAAAAGTTATCTGTTTCAGTCCTAACAAAACTGCAGACAAAGATTCTTCATAAGGTAATAATTATAAATACATTATTACTAGTTAAGAGTTTCATATTTACCTATATTTATAACTGAATGCTCCAGGACATATTTAAGTTTAATATACTTGCTGACTTGAGCTCATTCACTTGTAATCATTAAAATAAAGATGTTTTGAAGAATCTAGAAAATGTCTGCCACTTTTTTCTTTACATGCCCTCCTGATTAGACTTACTTTTAATAAACTTTCTTCTTGCTAAGAGAAATCATCAGGAAACAATCAAATGGGATTTACTGCTCTGTTTTCTAGTCATGTTTTTTGTAATAGAAATATTTATGGTAATTGGGAACTCTAATCATATACTGACAAAGCATTTCTTGAACATTTTCAAACTTCTGATGTAGAGCATTCACAGTTAGGAAATGCAGCAATTAGATTTTCCTGGCCAATCTAGATTAAACTCTTCTTTTGTAGCTACAAGGCAAATGGGGACGGTGCTCAACGAGCAGGGCACATGCCCATATATTGAACAAAGGAGAGAAAACTGAAACTGAAGGGTTGTTGAAGAAGTGAACGCTATACATTCTCTACTGATATTAAGCCAAAGGCTCTGTGGTGGGAAAAAAGTAGCAAAATTACTTTTATTCTTAAAATGTTGTACAAAGAGCCATAGTAGTACAAATTCAATCAACACTACCATTATCTAAGCAAGCACTTCCACAAGTGCCTAATTTTGGGTGATGATAATATACCTTTTTATGTCTTCAAAGCACTTCTATATGAATAAATATCATACGGTTTGGGGATTTTCATAGACTGAAAATTGAGGAAGCTAGAGTGTCTCTGTGTGTGAAATCCAACAGTCATGTATAGTTCAAAAGTTCACACAAACTTACTGGGTTGAAATAGATATCTGTTTATCTCCTCACTGCCATTTTCTCCTGTTCTTCTTTTTCCTTGCCTCCCAAGAATGCACTGTTTGATCACTCTAAAAAGAGAAAGTTGTATAGAATTAAGACTCTTCCTGTGATTTGACTTCAATGTTACATGTCTTCAAGTCAATAAAAGAAGATAGATTGTTCAACAGTATGCCACAGTATCACTGTCTGATTAATACTATTACAACAGAATGCTGCCTTTCTTTTCTGCTGTGAGAAACATAATAGCTATGCTGTCAATTGCAAGTGGAATTTAAGCACCTGAAAACAGAAGCAGCATTGACTTGCATCTGTGTCTGATTGCAAATAACATTGTAAATAGAAAGTTTGCAGCAGGAAGTTGCAGTGTCGATGACCACTTACACACACGAAAACCTATTTTTAGTGTACATCTACAGTGCCTCTTTTACCTTTATCACATAACTGTGCTGAGGCTGAAATGTCTGTTGAGTGAGGTCCTTATTCATAGCTGTTTTAAAAATTCTTATTTACTTTAGGGCTGAAACTTACTTGCACTTTTTACAAAGCCTGTCATTCAAAATTAAAGTGGATTTCTTTGTAAGTTTGACATTTATAGTTCTCAGAAGTCTCTACCAATGGTAAAGAGAGTGGCTGCTGACTGTCCAGAGCAATATTGTTCACTTGAGGTCAATCATATATTACAATTTAAGATAAATTTTAATGTTAAGAAACTATGTAAAAGTACTATTTAAGATTACAAAAGCACTTCACCTTTTTAAAATTAGATGCAAAGAAAAATGGAAGTGAGTATATTTGAAAGAATATGAAAGGCAATGCACACAGAACTTCATTCTATGTTCATTATCTATGTGGATCAGGAATAACACAGCTGAAATCAGTTGAATCATATCACACTTTCCAGTCTTCAGATATCAGATATTTTAGCTTGTTTCTGCTTCAGTAGGGAATTCAAAGGATTTGACCAGACATACATGGTCAAGTACATCTCTATGTAGCTTCATATAGTATTAATGTTCTTCAGGGACTGAGTGAGTAAAAAATGGTTATACACTTCAAAAAAATTGTCCAGGAACAGATTCAGAAAAAAATTAGAGATTAAGGGACAAAAATTCTAATCTGGAGTTTAAAGCATTGTAATAATTTGCAAAAAAGACTATAAACATCCATTAAAAAAGTAAAATGCTTTCATTTATGTTCAGAAAAAAGAAATAGCACAGCCACAGCTGAGCCTAGTTACATCAAAGACAAAAAAAAGGTATCACTTGCTATAGAAAAAAATAAAAAACCAGAACCTAAACCCCACCAACCAACCAAAGACAAACAAACAAACAAACAAAAACAACTCCAAAACACTTTACCATTAAAATTTACTCTAATACCTAAGGGGGCTTTTTGGCAAGGTTTTTTGCAGGGAAACAAACATTATTGTTGATTGTTTTTTGGGGGTAGTAGTGGTATTAATCTTGGTCTTCAAAAGATATCTGGCTATTTAGATCTAATATCATTCTGAGCGGTGTTCATATTAGGGGTTTCTTTATACCTGTGCAGTATGCAATTGATCAAATATCCAATTTAATATAAAACTTAACATAAATGAAATCTACCTAATAATATTTTTGTTAGTTTTTCTTTCCTGTTCTCTGACTGCTGTCATCTGCTGGAATCTGAGGCTGCAAAACAAAGCTACAGATGTGATGAGAGCAAATGTAGGGTAATCAGCAAGCTATCTCCCTCTGCATACTGTAAGGAAGTCCTCCTTAAATTTTAAATAAATCTGTGTGGCAGAGAAGACTGGAGGAAGGTGGTTGCGTCATCCTTCTTCTTTTAAGTCTGAGCACAGAGACAGACTTGAGAAATAAGTACATTGAAAATACAGGCAGAGGAAAAACAGACATTAAGTATAAATGGCTATTCACTGAAACAGAAGAAAAACAGATAAAACCAGAAAAATATCCCAAACCCACAAATAGTTTAAGAGTCCATGAAAATGGTGAAGAGTTATAGTTCAAGACTTGTCTTGGTATCATAAGGTTTTCCAAATTACTTGCACAAAGTTTACAGAGATTATTGGAAGTCAGAGGCAAAAGTAGAAGACAGCACACTATGATTAAACAGGATTATGCATTTTTTGTTCTCCTGTTCCTGTATCCTCTTCACTCTGTGGAACAGGGAGAAATAAAAAAAGACTTTATAGGAAAACATGAACTGTATTTTACTACAGTGCAAACAAACCATATCCAACATATATTTATAAAGCTAACATCTTTATGGAGTATGAGTTAATGAATTTTCAGTGTTTTAGTAGCATTTCTCTACAATGCCTATAACAAAGAAACTTTGCCAAAATAATATAAATGAGAATGCATGAAATTGCAATGTCAATGTACCAAGGAAAGAAAACAGGGTGTTCAAGAACTTATCAAGGTGACAGCAAGTCAGAACTTCTTTTCTGCTAATAGAGAATCTATTTTCTGTAACTCCACGAAGAACTTGCGTGAGCTGTTCACTGCTAGATTTTTTGTAATACATAATGAGTGTTGTTTTGCTGACTCTGTTGACTGAGCCCACAGAATAATTAGAGATCTTTTCTGCTGACTGAGTAGAAGAAAGTAGTATCTGGAATCACATATACCTCTAAAGCAAAAGTCTAATCTGTACTCATGCAGAGAGCAGCTACAAAACTGGTGAAATTTATGGTTAGTAAGCATTGGAGGTTTACAGGCATCACCTTCGTAATGTGGTCTGATGAGCTTACCAAATCGAAGCTGCATCAAAGACATACCATGGGAAATCTTAAATTTTTTCTATTCCCTTTCAGCCTAGCAAGAAGATCTTGCTGAAATAAGCGTCAGTATACAACAACCATCAACTTGTCAGTGTGAATCTGAAGAATTCTGAAGTGGAAGTGAAGGTCTATTGCAGTAAATTATAGGTATGAGATGCAATGGCCTTTTGAAACTACGGTGGTTAGTAAAATTTCAATATGCTAAACAGCAAAAGAGTAAATATAGATGTAAGGTCCCAACAAAATTAAGCAAAAACTTATACACGTGGGCATACAAAAGTGCAAATGTACAGACAGCATGCTGAGCTGAGCTACATTTCCAAACAGTTTCCTACTCCATATCATCTCCTAAACCACAACAGGAAAAAGGGTTGAGAAAAAGCTTCTTTTTTTTCCTATGAATTTTACTTGCCACTGTCTTCACCTAATTATACTTTTATGTTCTTGTGAAATTAATCTTTTAATTTGGACCAAGTTGAGCAGATGTGTTTCCTTGTTTCATTAAATATGAGGAATATTAAATCCTTCTAAACAAGCAGCCTTACATAATGAAAAGATTCCATTTCAGTTAGTTTCATGAAGTATGCACAACAGAGAGCAGTCCTCAAAATTCTCACAGATATATATTTATATGTATTTTTAATTCTAAGATCACATTTAAAAGAAAATAACTCCTGCACTATCTAGATCTTAGATAAACATACATTCGAAAGGCATTTTCAAGGGCAGGCTATAGTCGAAGATTCTTTCTTCCCTAAGATAAGTCATCCATTTCACCCTAAACTTGGCTCTATGCACACACGAGAGTGTTGCTAGTCACTGAATTGTACCTGAAGCCTGGTCTCCATTCACGGCTTAAAATAGAGTATTGATTTTGCCATTCCCGATTCTGTTGCTCTTTGTCTATCTATCTTCTCCATTTCTTTATTTCTCTTTTATGCATTCTGTAGTTATCCCTCCCTTAACATAAAGATTTTTGAGCATAATAGCAATATCCTTTCTGGATACTAATAAAAGGTCAACATTTTTCTTCCTATTACATCACCTGTTGTGCAGCTATAAAGGGATGGATAAACCTGATAATTCCATCTCACACATCCCAGAAATATCCACACAAAAAGCTATATATTTCAGGACATAAACAATTCTTTGAACTCTGGCTACTTACACAGTTCGATACTGCGTACAACTTAGTAAAAGCTGTGAAAATGCTAACTGATTATGAGCATAGGCAAACATGTTGGTGAGGTGGTAATGGTTACTAAATAATATCTAGACAAAAAAAAATGCAGACTTGGAAGAAAAAGACTCAAAGCCTCTTTTGACTCTTATATGTTCTGTGACCTTCCTTTAGTGATATCTTGTTCTTCTACATAATACCCAACATTTTGCAGATGCTAAAGTCAAAATTGCATTTGAAAAATAATTTTGTATTGGTATAAAAGCATTAGTATCCACATAATATTTTGCTCATGATATCTTAGCTCAGCAGTCCCTAATACACACCGACTCTCCCCAAATGTTGTGCAACCTAGTACCATTTATGTTATACCATTACTTTGCTGAATAAAAATCTTCTCTAGACAGACCTTTAGGATTAATTGTTTAGATGGGACAGAAGTATGAACTAGACAAATTCCTGGGAAATCAACCTTCCTAATTTTGCCTGAAGAATTTGAAGAAAGTGAAAATGGTTTTAGTCTAGCATTTACAAATTTTGCATTTCAGTCTTATGCAGTCCTACCCAGTACTAGGAATTAGAAGAAAAAATGAACATATAAGGCCCAGATCCTCTAGCCCGCAATACTTTCTTTGTGCCATTAAGAAAACTTAGAGTGAACAGTGCTTCTCTTGGGAAATTCCATTTTTGTAAGATGAGTCAGAAGAGGGAAGCAGACATGATGGTTGGCAGATAAAAGTTGAATCATGTTTGATGCTCAAGACCCCATGAGGAGCTCATCGTACGCATACATTGAGTTACATCCACAAGGGAACATTTTTGAAACTCTATGCCTGTTTATTGAATGACTGGAGAGCAAACAATTAATGTGTATTATTCTCCCTCCCAGTTCACAGAGCACATTAAGCTACTCTGATACACAGAAACAAAGAAGAAACCTACTCATTTTCAAGAAGGAAACAATTCCCTTCATCTGCCTCATCCAACATTGTCAGAATCTTCCCTTCAAGTTTATAGATGCATGACTGGTAAAGGACTGGTTAAACAGACCTATTCTGTGAAAAGCAGGAGCTCTGAACATGTCTCCAGTTTTTCCCTCTCAAATGGTCATGCACTGTCTGGAATATAGACTAACCAGCAGTGTATTGTATGTGTCATTCCTTCCTTTAGATTTCCAGATTTTAGGCAAACTTTAGATTTCCAAGGCTTTAGTTAAACTTTGCAAAAGCTTTCATGCTACATAAACACATTTTTTTGCAATAAAGTGCAACAACCAAATGATGCAATGTATGACCTGATTTTGTAGACAAAATGTCCATTTTGATTTCATTCTTTTTTTGTTGAAGCCACACTTGGTTAAGCAAAGAGAATACTTCAGCAAATGTCATAACTAAACTTTCAGCAAAGTAGTATGAGGTTCAGATAAGAATGCATAGTTCTACTGTTGCTTGTGAGCAATCTATGTCACATGCAGCATGGTTTTAATGTTCCTTTTTGTCTTTTTGTCAATGAAAATTGAATACCAGGGAATTGTTACTGGAGGAGTTTATTCTCTTCAAAATGTGTATAGATTTATACAAATAATTCCCATTTATTCAGATGACAGTCTGCATGATTTCCTAAGGAAAGGTGTATTCTACTGTGAAATATAATTTATCTGAGACCTCAAGATACTCTGAAAGTGGCTAAGCACCAACCAGGTTAGGGTTGCAGGTAAATAACCACACTGTTGCCTAGGTCCTGGCCTGAGGTTTACCTAAGAGAACAGACTATTAAAGGCTATTGGATATGACCTAAGAAACTGCTGTACACGACAGATAACAGTGTGAGAAACCAGCAACAGTTGTAGATAGTACCCTGAGGGAAGACTGGATTTTACACATGGTTACCATGGAGCTATGTGAGAAATGGCTGAACTTCACAGATATTTGGAGTGGAGTACTGGGGATCTTTTGAGGCTACCTGTACCTAGGTAACCCTACCAGTTGCACCATATGAGGCTGGGATTACCTAGGTAAAGGTATGAGAAATACTAAATTTGAGTATGGGTATTGCAAAACTGGGACCAATAGAGAAAAAGCAATTGTATTGGGTAGTTTATTTGGGATGAGACTGGGGAAGAGACAGGGAGCCACAAACACCTGAAAAAGGAGGACTGAGGAATGGGAAAAGGGGTAATAACATATGCAAGAGTTGTCAGGGTTGTCCATTAATATCTGCTGGGCAGCCCTGTGCTTGATCACATCATCTGGAAGAGGACAATAAACCAGATCTGTCATTCTGACCCCACCACTAGAGTCACCCTGCTTTTGTGATCAGGAGAATGGGTGGGGGGCAAGCAGGGCAGGCAATGGAACATCCAGACAGTCAGAGAGAGGGATTGAGCAACCTGGTATTAATGGATCTGTGCCCATTCCCAGACTGGTGACATGAGCTGTGTCATAACATCCAGTGTAGATGCTTTCTAGCACTTTAGCACCAAGGCTTGAGCATGAGTCAATGAGCAGGAATCCCAGGGTTAACTATCAGTAGGAGAGCTCTCAGCAGCACACCCTGACCCAGCGCTGATATAGCATGTGCTCTGCCTTTTCCCAGAGGCTGGGGTATGAAGGGACCTGCCACACGGGGTGGATATAATTCTGTGATGTCCACAGAGAGGTTAGCAGCCCTGAAATTCATCCAGTAAATGAGTCCACGGGAATTAAGAAAGTGTAGAATAGGGAGAGGATGAAGGCTAAGGATTATTTTTCACTTGAATAAAATGAGCTTCTAAAAATACCAATACCAAAATTAGTTTAATTCAGTCTAACACTTGAGTGAGTATTTATTTTGAAATTGGAACCTGGATTTTGCTAATGACATTTGCTGAGGTTTTATCAACCATTTTATCTTCGTTCTTACAGACTGCCTATCCCTATATTTTCCCTTAAAACTTGAGTTGTTATTCTTCTAAAGGAGGCAAACTGAATAAATAATCTGCAACCACCTCCTTTTTTTCCATTTACATGATATTTTAAGACTGTAAAATGTCCAAAACAATAATTAAAATCAATCAAAATGTTGTTAAAAGTGCTGTAAAAGCACTATTTCCTATGAAAATATGTTGTATGGGGGAACAGGTGTATGGATAAGGAAAGAGGTGAGTTCACATTCATTTTGCATAACCCACAGGCCTAGGGCTCAGGCACTTAAATCCTATTAATGTGACTTCTTCGGTACAAAATGTAGATTTTTCAAAGCCTCATTTGGTAGGCTATAGGGAGTAGATCCTAAATGCACTTACTTACCTGAATTAGACCATAGGCAGTATTTAATACCCATTATTATCTTTACAAAATCTTCTCTTGATGAAGCTATCAAGATCCATGTATTTGCCAGCAAAGTTACCTAGGAACTTCACATTCTGCTGCTGGAAGTACTTAGGACTATTACCATCTTGGCAGAGCTGAGGATTTTGTCAACTTTATTGCATCTGAACCTCAGTTTCCAGCTGAGGTTCAAAAGAAAGAGTTGGAAGTGGGCATAAGAACCCGATGGTTAAAATGATCCTCTTTCTCATGTGCCACCTGCTCCTCTGCCTGGCTACCAGGTTGATCACTGACAACCTGCTCACCGAGGAGGTTGAGCACCTGATGGATCGCAGCATGCACCCAGCCAAGGTCTCAGCTGAGCTACAGGCCAACACAACGCTGGTGCTGCTGTCACCCCTAGCCTGGAGACCCCATCAGGCTATCTGGGGGTACAGGAGGAGGGTGAGGAAGAGGAGGAGGATGCCTTGAAAATGAAAGAGACTGAACTTAAAATGGAAAAATCTTTACTCTAAAGCTGTCTTCTCCTTTGGCACTAAGAATCAAGGCTCATCTCTCTTCTCACATGTCCTATAGACCTACCACTTCCACATACCCAAAGCAAGGAAGAATTTGAGTGATCTTTGAGGGAAAGCACTAGTTCTACTAGAAAACCCAAGCAACCCAGGCCAAACTGGCCTATAGGAATGTGCAGTTGCTCCAGACCAGGCAAGTCTTCCCATGCAGAAGCCACAGTTGAATATGACCTCTCCAAGGGCCTCCCTCCACACAGCCAGGACAGCCTGTCTGTGCATTGTGACAGTGACAGCCTGCTCCTGACCATAACCAGTAGGACCCAGACCATTGAGGCATTCCACAAAGAAAACACTACAGTCAGTCATGGCTGATTTAAAGCAGAAGGCTAAAGTCTGAGAGGGCCCTTTTCTGGATTCAGTTTCCAGACACAGCCAGCTAGGAGGCTCTCTTATGTCAAACCTTTTAAGACCATTCTCTGAGTTGTAGCTCAGGACATGTATTACTGAGATGAAACTGAAGATACTGACCAAATTGTAACATCTTTATTATTCTGTTAATTGTATTATCACCAGTACAAACCATGAGTGAACGTGCCTATGTGCAAAATGTATGAGAAAATCTGACACAGCTGGTGTATAATCTATTTTTTCTCTATTTTTTTCTGAACAAGCCAGATTTCTATAAATAAATGACTGAGATTCCTCAATGAACTTAAATTCTCACTCAAAATTCTTCAGTAATTACAATTCAAGAATTCATTGATAGACAAAGCTTTCAAGAGTCTTGGTCCTAGTTACTTAAAAACTACAGATTTTCTTAATTCCAATAGTAAAATGGAACAATGAAGGTGAAGTCTTAGACCTATAAGCACAAGAGACTGCCTTTCTCCGAAATAAATTAGTGAAATTCATTTAGGCTATAAAAAAGACCAACCACAGATCTAGCTTAATTTTTTTATCTAGCCCCTACTACTTTGTAAATGTGGTAGAATATTTACAAACAGGAACAAAGGGTCAAACAAAAAGACAGAAAATAGTCCTCTAACTTGCAAACAAGTCTTGCAAACTCTTATCAAAGAGTCAAATTCCATATTTATGTAGACATGCAGGAAAAACATGCATGCTCATTTCTAAGAATTTAAAATGCCACAAAAGTAAAGAAAGTTGGACTGAATTTCATGGACTATTTCAATGTCAAGCATTTCTTATTCTGTTCATATGCTGATATTTTATTTTTAACAGCACAACATATTCATTGCTATACAATTATTGCAGCAGTTTCAAGATGACAAAATTTAAGTATTCCAAAAATTTAGAGTATTGAGATAAGATAATTTATATTCTTCCTAGTTGGCATATAATAAACTTCATGTCATTACTAAGTAAATCCAAAATGTTTTTCTAATAGTCTTCATAGCCTTTTCTGACATTCACAAATACTGTAATTTGGAAGAGTTTTCTGTTTACTTAATATGCCAAGTGTAAATTACTGTTGATTGTTCCCTGGGACCATTCTACTTCCATCACTTTCATATAATGCTATGACATTTTTTGTTTTGACTTTTTTTTCTTTTTCTTTTCCTCTTTCTTTTCTATTTTCTTTTAAAATTCTGTTAGGAGAAAGAAACAGAGAAAAATGCTAAGAGTGGTGAAAAACAGATCTTTTCTACTGCACACAGGAGCAGTAAATAACTTGCTTTGCCATTTTCAGCTTTCAGTTATGTATGAGGAGGAGATACTGGATACTTAGGTATGTTATGATCCCTCTGCCTTTGGAGTCAAGGAATATACTTAATAAATATCTGTCAGAGATGGTCTGGATAGAGTAATAGAATCAGAACCATTTAAGTTGGAAAGGACCTTTAAGATCATCATTTCCAACCATTAACCTAACATTGCCGAGTCCACCGCTAAACCATGTCCCTAAGCACCACATCTACACGTCCTACCCTACAGGTGTTGGTAAATGCATTGTGTCTCTTATTTCCCTTCCCAATGGATGGGAGAAGAACAGAATAAAAGACTTAATTGCTAAGAGTAGTTTTCAGTTCTGTAACTTCAAGAAAGCTAGAAGTAAAGATGTGATTATATAAAAATCAACCATAAAGACTGATTGATTTAAAAATAATTCTGGCAATAACAAACTTCTATGGAATGTAGAATAGCCTGAAGTAGGGGCTAATTTTTTGAGCCCCATTTATTAGTAAAATAATCTAATGAAGCTCATCTAGCCCCAGTTAGGAGATACAACAGTAAATATAAACACTAAAAATAAACATTTAATTTGGTGGTAGTGAAAACCCAATTTAGTTCACTATTTATTGTTAAGATTTAATAAATTGTCTTCTGACACTGTCTCAGCATGTACAGATCAGAGGGTATAACACATCACTTCTCAATTTATGTTGCTGTGTCTTATTTGAGCAAAATTATTTCTTTGCTGTAGTCAGTGACAATAAAATACAAAACTTCAATTTTCTCTCTGTATTTGTCTGAGTGACTTGTTTTCAACAGCTGATCATTTTTTGCTAACTCCTTCTTTCATGTTTTTTTTAATAGCCATTTTCTCATATTCTTCTATAACTGTGGTCTTTATTTCTTTCTTCCATTCTGCCATACTTTAACTCTGCTAATTTGAAATCCTCTTATGCATAGAGTTTCACTTCCTACTCCCATGTCTTTCATTGTTTTTCTTATGTTACCTTTCTTTCTCATTTTATAGATTATAAAAACCTTTCTGCTTCCTACTTATCTACATTTCATCTATATATTTGGATTTAAATTGCTTTAACTCAAACTTTCCTCTTCCCTCATCACATCCTCCTACTTCCTCATCCCAGCACATATCTCTTCTGCTTCCTCTATCAAAGTTATTTGAAGTAAATGAGTTAAAAGACTCATTATTGTAGACTCTTCTAATTCATTCATCTCACAGTTGCTTCAACTAATAGATTTTCAAGTGTTTTATTCACTCTGACTTAGAATTTCCCAAGTGGCTGAGACTCTGTCATTCCCTTTGAGACAATGATCCACAGCATGATAAATGTCCATTATTTTCATGGTCATCTTTAATTTCTTTCAATCTTTTGCTGATGCCCTCTTACAATAAAGCAAAAGCTTTACAGAGTTTTTCTGAGAGACCTTTTCTCTTGAGAGGTTGACTTTGCTCATACTTGCTAAGCATGCTCTTTCATTTAGTGTGCCTTGTGGGCAAATTTTATGTCTAAGCTCTAAGGAAGTTCAAACAATGATAGACCTGATATTGTGAAATAACTTTCCTTGACGTTGACAGTTTCTTCAAAGGGTAGTGCAGTGCAGTCAGAGCTATGCCTTTCACAGTGTCTTCCATCCAAAAAAGGCCCAGCAGATTCCATGCTCTCTCTGGTTTCATCCCAGTGTCCCAGCCTCACAAGACCTATACACAGATGCACTGATATGCCTGGTAATTTTTGTGCTTTGGCACCTCTTTATCACATAATCCAAAATCATGACACTCCTGTCTCCCACATCCTTCTTCACCTTTCCTGTGATTCAGTAAGTAAGATTCCATGCACTAGGAGAGAGAATAGTTTATTCATGTCTAAGATTGGTGAGATGGACACAACAGAGAACTCAGTGATAGCTATCTATAATGTATACTAATGTGCCATTACTTTATGTGCTGGAGAAACAGACAGTAGCCAAGGGAAAATGTGTGGTCATTCATGATAATGGTGTCTGTACTTTGTATAAAGGGCAGCAAATGACACACAGCAAAGAAAAACAGTCTTCTGCAGCTATGTGTCAAAAAACTCCTAATAGCTTAATTGCTGAGCCAGAAATGTTCAAAAAAGGTATGGATGGTGAAGGAAATTAACAGCTTTTCGTACCTCACATGTTCCTGTTTACACAGACTTCTGTATTATAAGTCACTCAAGACTAGGACACAGCCGATGCTCATGACTTCTCTCACTAGCCAAGTTACTATAAATTTCAGGCATTTTGAAAAAGTAACATTAACAACATCCACTGTGACGAAGTCTTTTGGAAAGAATGGGAATAGAGATGAGCAGGAATCCTAGCACATTACATTTATGTCACATCTACCTTGCAACTGCCAACAAAGATCTGATGAAATTAACAATGACTCTTAAAAATTATTCCATTAAAAATAACATTAAAAGAAAAAAATACTACAGTGATGAAAAGGCCTCAAAAAATGAACAAATTCCTTTCAAAGAAATGCTGATGGTGGTCTTCTCTGTCCTCTCCTACTGCCACATTCACCAAAACAACTTCTGATGACTCAGAGGTATATTATTAAGGTTCAGAACAAAATATTTTCTACTCTTTTCTAACAGGGCAGACATACAATCTACCTGTCACACACATTCATTTTTTCTATAAACTACATATGGAGCAGAGCAGCCTGTACAGATGTAATGCTTGGCCTACTTCATACAGAGTTACAAACCAAAATTTTACAACCACCACTTTTTTCTCTGTACTAGAAACATATGTCCCTCCTTTAACCTCACAGATCCATTTTTATATCTTCTAACTGATGAGCATTCCTGTGGCAAGCAGACACCCATATAACACTGTTGACCCAAGCTACCCCATACAGCTGAAGTGAGATGTCTTGGATTTTTTCAGGGACACATTCTTATTTTCGCTTTAACTATAAGTATGACTTTCAGGTAGAGGCAATCATTCCCATCATTTCTTGGTTTTGCTTGGGTCACCTCACAACACAATCACAGCTCTCACAAAATTCTTCAACTCCTTTTATCATCTTTCAGAGTATTTATCCAGGCCATGCTGATACAAGTGGAGTGTCTGCAGATAATTCTGTGAGATGCGACCTATCCAGCAACAGAAAGTCAGAACCTCTGAATTTCTAGGTGTTGAGACTTTCAATAATGAATAATTTAGAATAATCCAGACTAAAACCAGGACTATAACTACTCTAAGTGATAAAATATATCACTGTTCCCATCTTCTCCCATAAGGCAGATTGGTTTTATTATGAAATCAAGGTCTGGGGTATAATAATAATGAGAGTAAAGATGAAGCAAACATTCTCCTAAAACTAAGGAGTCCTGTAAATGTTTGACTAGACTGAAATTTTGCATTTTTGCTTTTTTATTGTAAGCTCCTAAGAAAGAAATCTTATTCCTATAACTCAATCTATTCCTAAGACACAAAACAATTGTCATGTTTCCCTGATCAGAAATTGTCTGAAGGATACAAAAAGCCCTTTCATTGCAATTCTGGCTTTGTCAGGATGGGCTGCAGGTATGAGCCATGGGCTTTAGAGATGGGATTGTATTTACACTGCTGTGTAAATCCATTAGCCACACCCACCAGCAGAGAACAAACCCAACCTGACATGGTAATTTTGACTAATTCTAATTGATTGTAGTTTATTAATCAACCTGTGATGCAATTTTTCCTTCATATTCTTTCTACTTCACCAAAGGCACATCTTCTAGCACTGCTTCCAGGATCTCTTCCTTGATATTGCTTTGTGAACTTCAAATTAAGGAAAAAAAAGTTATTATTTTTCAAGACAAGGTCTACCCATATGAGTGATTACTTATTTTTTCAATCTTTAAAATACATTGGTCCTTTCTTAGTGATCTTTTGAATCTTGTGTAACTGGGAGAGATAATACTACTTATCTGAGCTCTGATGTACTTTTTAATATTTATTGCATATCTACATACTTATACATACTACATATTTACTCTCATCACCTTGTTTATTCTTTAATCATTCTTTCCATATCAGATGCACTATACATACCACACTCAATTGCCTCTGATGATAGTTTGTTTTTCAATTTCTTTAAACCCATCTTGACATTTATTCAATCCACTTACACTTATTACTTGATGACATGCATGTTTTTCTATCTGTACATTAACTGGAAGTTTTAAATTTCTTTTCTGGCATGAAAATATATAATTTATTTTAACTCCTCAACTAGTCCTTGCATTCTTTTTTAATTCAGTCTGTTTTAACAGTGTGTAGGGGGAACTAAAGAAATGCTGGAAGTTTAGGATGAAATCAGATATGACAAATGAAGGAAGGGAAAGCATAATATTATGCTTTGTGCAAATTGGACCAAATTCAAATATTATTTATTGACTAATTTCCCCTTGTACACATTGTGCCAGGAAGGAATGGTGTGCTGTGTGAACAAATCTACAGATTAATTTGTTCCTGAGATGAGATGTGACCCTGTTTATTTCAAGGTAATTTAAAAGTTCTCTTTTGCCTAATGATAACTAAAGTCTAGAGGCTTAGCTTCAGCCAATCAGTCTTAGCCTGATCAAACACCCCCTAACTCTCCAATTGTATTTTCTGAGAAGGCCTTTCCTTTTTCATTTAAGGTAAACATAGGGAAAAGTATTTTGATTGCAGAATCTGTGATATGGGTGGAATCCACACACACACTCCTCCCTAAAAGCCCTGGTTATGGCATAAGGCATTTTCTTTCAACATCAGTTTTTGGACTAGAAAGCATGCAGTACCCCTTGAGTATGTTATTGAGAATATATTTGAATGAGGAAGCTTTCACTTTCATGAAATCACCAGGCAGTGGAAGCATTACCAACATGCATAATTTTTAGGTTTACTTAGAAGTTCCACAATTTGATGTTCTATGGGTGAATGGTTCTAACAACTACGTTATGGACCAACAGCTACTGTCAACTCTGCCAATAACTGCAGTCTACCAGCAGTAGTTCAGGAGTTCACACCCAGAATGGCTTTCTGAACCAGCAATAATTTATTGCTTGTCCTAGGCTATCGATTATTGATACAATTATGAAGCTTTGAAGAAAAAGAAAATAACAATGTTGAGCAAAAAAAGTTTTGAGGTCTTCCAATTTTAAAAACTTGCATTAATTTGACCACTGTAGAAAAATCATTTAAAGATAATACATTACCTTGAACAATGGATGTTTTATAGGGACAGTATTGCATCAAATCTTCCCTCAGACTGTAAAGTTCTGTAAGGAGGACTCTATCTGCACTTAGCAAACAGTCTGCTACCTGCCATGCAGCTCAGAAAATGTGTCAGAGTGTAGGATGGCTGTGGAAGAGATGTGTTACAACACTTGCTACTATCTAGTTTCAAGTAGCAAGTGCATTATACTGGACTCATTAGTGTTGTGGTACACTGCTGTGTCCATACTGTATAATTTAAAATCATCAGTATTAACATTTCTGTGATGAGGCAACACCACAAGGACACAGACACATAAGCTGTGAGTCAAAGAGCACCACCTACACAGTGCTAACATCTTTTCCAAAACAATAAATCTGCCTTTTTTTTTTTCCCCAAAAGAATCTTGAATGCTAAACCCTGAAAAGCAGACTGGAAATATTCCAATACCTTCACCAACAAACCGCGGATAACCGAGACTTCACTTTATTCTGTGTCTCTGTAGTAAAACCTTAAACTTTATGGCTACAGCATGTCAGAGAACTGTCTTATTCCAGTCTAAGAGCAGAGGTTCAGAGGATCTTCCCCATATCCTAAACTTCACTGACTTTCTAAAAGCTACTTAAAGTTGATGCACTTTGGATGCTGGCTGAACTGTTTGCTGTGAGGCATAAGACCTCATAACAGTCCTACCTAATAACCCTTTAAAATTCTTTGCACGTCTCACAAGAGATCTCTAGATTGATTCTTTGGCCCCAATCTATCTTGAATGAAAGGGCTTCTCTGTGTTGTTGCCTGAGCACATACAGGAAAAAAACTCAGCACAATAGTGTTTTCCTTAAAGAATATTTTCCCGCTTTTTCACCAGCTATAGACAAAAGGTCACACACTAGCCACAGGGCCATATTTCTGCCTTAAGGTAAATACTTTTCAAGCACTCAAGGCAAGCACACAGGGCAGATTTATAGAAGTCTGTTTGGAGGCCACAGGAGATCTGAGCCACTTTACTGTCTAGAATATATCTATGACAGGTAGAGATTGAGACAACCTGAAGAACTACTTTTTAACTTACTTAAATTCTATTGAAAAGTTATTTGAAAAAAAAAATCCATCTGGGTGAGGTTATGGACACTTTAAGCAGAGAAGAAATGACAGTGCTTGGGAAAAAGTTAGACCAGTAATTCAACATGTGCCAAAGAAAAGCATAATAAAAAACAAAATGAAGACAATCTAAAAGACAGAAAAACCAAGCAAACAAAAAAAACCCCATAAAGAAATGGTTTGTCATGGATTACTGTTGGCAAAAAACCATCATCAAAGAACAAGTAAACTCTCTTTTCATGTATGAGGTAACTTATTCAAGCAAAGGCATCTGAGCAAGACAATAGTGCTGCACAGACCAGACAGAAGAGGAAAATAAAATAAAGGAAAACAAAAGTTATCCAAGAGAAAAGCTTTTACAGGTAATAGAGATTGGTGCTGGTGCCAGTAGCTTCAGCCATTATGGAAGAAGCACTAGCCTCTGCCAGGTAGAATTACACAGTTTCTTATGGATGGGAACACTGAGGCATTGGAAGTTAATTTAACTATTGATACCTGAAAAACATTAAAATAGTTGAGAATTATGGGAGTCTGTTCTGCAATATTGAGTTGGGAACTTGAGAGCAGATATCTAGTCAACTTAATCAGGTAAAAAAATAACAAGGGAAACTCTAATAAATAGTGAAAAATATAGCCACTACAAAAAACGGAATTTCTGTAGAGTGCTGGTCTCTCTGTACGAGCAGAAGATGGATCTAGAGGAGAGATCTCTACACCTCCACAGGCAGGGGACACTTAAATTGAAGCAGTGACTGTAGAACATTGGCTTGAGTTATTTTCATTAAAGCTGGTAATTTCTAAACAAGCAAAATAATGTTCTTGTCAACATCTGCCTTTTCTTTGAGATTTCCTAGAGAGGTGAAGAGTAGACAACTAATATTTAATATGAACACTGAGCTGGTAAGAACTAGACCTTGTACATCTACAAAAAAAGAGGGGAAAGGTTTTATGTTAAGAGCAAATTAAATCTTACTTAAAAAGTAATAAACTGGTAACTCATTAGATCTTAAGGATAAATTTATGAGGCCCAATCTATGTGCCATTTATTAAAAAAAAAACCCAATAGTATAGCCTTGCCACAGTCCACCTGTAATAATAAAAAATAGTTAAATCACCTAAAAATGAAATGTTGGTCATCTAGGCTTTTTTCTCTAATATGCCGTGCGAAGGATCAATTCTATATATAACACACATACACAGAAAGCTCAAAAGAAAGAGAGACTCCAAATCTCCTTTTAAAAGTCTGTCCAAATGCTGTTCCTTTTAATCTGTAAAGTAAACAGAAGTCACAGTTTTCTTGTTTATGATTGATTTGAAACTCTGAAGATGTGTTCTGTGAACATGGTTAATTATTTCAGATCAGCTGCCATGTGAAGACTTTAGAGGGATAATGAAAGACATGTGAAAACATAGGTTTTTTCATTAATTTAAGGGGGAAGCACCTCTTAAAAAAAAAAAAAAAAGGTTTCACTTCATGTCAAGCACTGTTTGTTATTATAGTTTGGCTACAGAAACAGGAGGTTTTGTTCGTTCAAGATTTGATTATACCAGTAGCACAGCAGGAAATCCTAATTGTTATCTCTACCTTCATATTTTTGTGAATGGTACCCTAATATATGGTGACTTCTGTAATAAAGGTTGATTCTTTCATATATGGAGGTTAAATACTTTTTCTCCACTGTTTTTTTCACAGCCCCATGAGCAAAATATTCTGTCTGATGCACAGCAGTGTTCATGTGGTCCAAAGACCACAGGACTACACTTTCATTCTCAGTCTGAGCTGAAGGGGTGATGGACCATTACAAAGAAAGGAAGAAACCAAGGCATTCTGGCTGGTGGCTGGATGTGGAGGGGCAATGCTCTGCCCTACATAGGGCAGGTGGTCACTTCCCCCGTGTCTCCAGCTGTCCTCAGATTCTGCAAGAGAAAGCTGCAGCTGACCCCACTCCATTTCCTAAAGGCAGACTCCTGAAATTGTGATTGCATAACATGCTGCTGACATTTTTTAAAAGGATCAGTATAAACTAAAAAAAAAAAAAATTAGGACAGGTCAGGGACATTTTTCTTAGTGCCAGTTGTTCCCGGAGGCTACATTTTTCAGAAAGGATATGGTGAGTTATCTCCAGGGTTGACAAGGCCAGATAACGTGTCAGTTATTAGGAGCAGGAGGATTAATGGACATCCACCAAAAATATCATGTTCAATACATTGGTTATTCAGGGATGAAGATGATTGAATTTGGAAGGAAATTGTTAAGGTATCTGAAAAGTTAATTTGAAATGGGAGGAGGTACCAGGCACTAGATCTTATCTGAAGGTCTTATTTGAAGCCAGAGTCCAAAGCATTTGTCAGTTCTACAGATGCTCTAATGCGTGATTAATCAAAGTTGGAGATGGACAGAGATGAAGGGATACCCCAGAGCTGAAAAACAAGTTTAATTATGCTGTCTGGAGTAACAAGAGTGGATTCTCCTTCCTATGCCTTTTAACACTTCTGTAAAAGGGGCAGGCAGTTGGGTATGAGTAAAAGAAATATGAATAAGAGTTAGGAATAAGCGAGAAAGGATGGCTGATGATATACCTCTAGTATGTGAAAACAATTAAGGAAAGGTGTCTTGATATGCGCTGTACGATATATTGCCAGAGAGTTCCCACAAGAGCTAATAAATTCATGCCCTAATTAAGCCACAGCCCTTTTATCTTGTTTTTCATCCTAGACACAGAGAGAAATCTCTGGTGGATGATAACAAACATGATATTTGCATCCAATAGTTTGTATATTCTAGTCCTTCCAACACTATGGTTGGGTCAGTTTGTCCAAACCTTTGTTTATGCACATTCTTTCCTCATATGCAGTGTTACATTACCATTGAATTCAGCTAGTGATAGTGATTCAGCAATTTTGCTAGAACTAAACTGTAGCTTCTATATCCTACCTTCTTTCTTTTTTTTTTTTTAAATTTTCTTTCATGAGTCAGGTCATCCCCTGCTTTCTTTAGAATCACCTTACCACCTTTACTCCATTCTTTTCCCTCTATGCTATTTTACCCAATTCTTGTCCCCTTTTCCTTACTCACCCTGAGTGGGTTTGTTATTATTATGCTATATCACTTATTTGTTGGCTTACCTCCAAAATGCACCATTTTCATCCCCTCTCTTTCCCTATAGAGTACATTCTGTAAAGTTTTGAAGATTTTTGTCATGTTTTAGATTTTTCTCTAGTTAATGTCCTTTCTTCACTACTGAGTTCAAATGCAAATTTAGCCCTGTAGCTAGTGCTTAACAAAGATGGTATAAAAAGACTGTGATGTTCCCTGATTATAACACATTATAAAAATATAAAAAATTAGAAAAATTATAAAAATTACTTCTACTAATGTATCAAATGCAATCTCTCAACTATGCGCACAAGTGTAGAAATAGCTCACCACAATGTTGCTTTTCTTTATTCAGTTGTCTCATATTATTTCCCCAAATCCTTTTAATAATTTCTGATACAATTAAACCATTCTCGGTTTTCTGATTCCTCCTAGTTCCTTCTGCCATTTGGATTTGTTGCCTCCCATGATTACATTCCACTTTAATTTGCCCTGAACTGATAGAGTGATGACTTTCTATGTGCACTGTTCAGTTCATTTATGAAGGGAGGAAATAGTATGGATCCATTATAAATCCTTAGGGCTCAGCCTATTTATGCAAAGTCTCCTGCCTGGGATCTGTGTTCACATTGTTATCAAGGAGCTCTAGGGCAGCCTGTTACCTGTATTACAGGAGCACCTGTAAGATACAGTTCAGAGTTGGTATGATACAGGCAAATCAGGAAATGGCAGTCCATTAGCATAAAGCAATATTTTTAACTCATTATTGACCTCACAGCTATGCTTATTATTGTCAGCAGAGTAAATACTACATGGAACGGGAAGCTCAGGTTGTGAGATGCTAGCTTTTGAGGAGGAGTTCTTTTGGACACAAACACACATGTATGGAACAGCATAAAAAAAGAGGTGCCAGCAGGGCAGGAAAACTAATTATTAAAACTAGCATAGCTGACAGGCAAAGCATACAATCCTCAGGTGGGAAGATGAGTAGGAAAAGGATCTGAAAGTCATAAACACATTAAAAGCATGAAGTACTTTTAAAGAAAAAGACATTGTTCTGTCTGACTTCTCTTATAATTTAGATATTCAGAATAACAGTTTTACACTTGATGTCTGCAGGGCAGAATTTGACATTTTTAGTCTGGTGCAGTAGGATCTTAATCCAGTAATCACAGTGAAAACTCAGAGGCTCTTCAAAGAATGCAATATTCAGTGCGAGTGAGGGTATCCACATCTGCCTCCATTTCTTCTCTTTCACTGACTCACCTTAATATGGAATAATTCCACTGAAGGACACAAAAACTGAACTCTGCAACAATAAAAAAAAGGAAATTAATATTCAAACCTGTGAATAAAGAAAAAAAACAATTTATCTTTCATAATTTGTGCCAATCTCACCTTATAAACATAGACTCATAGAATGGTTTGGGTTGGAAGGAGGTTCAAAGATCATCTAGTTCCAACCCTCATGCCATGGACAGGGACACCTTCCACTAGACCAGGTTGCTCAGAACCCTGTCCAACCTGGCCTTGAACACTTCCAGGATTGGGGCATCCACAACTTCTCTGGGCAACCTGTTCCAGTGCCTCACCACCCTCATGGTGAAGAAGTTCTTCCTTTTGTCTAATCAATCTAAATCTACACTCCCTCTTTCAGCTTAAAGCCATTACCCTTGCCCTATCACTACATGCCCTTGTAAAAAGTCCCTCTCCAGCTTTCTTGCAGGCCCCCTTCAGGTACTGGAAGGCTGCTATATTGTCTCCCTGGAGCCTTCTCTTCTCCAGGATGAACAACCCTAACTGTCTCAGCCTGTCTTCATAGGAGAGGTGCTCCAGCCCTCTGATCATCTTCATGGCCCTCCACTGGACTCGCTCCAACAGGTCCATCTCCTTCTCATGTTGGGGGCCCCAGAGCTGGATGCAGTACTCCAGGTGGGGTCTCACGCAAGCAGAGTAGAGGGGGAGAATCACCTCCCTCGACCTGCTGGTCACGCTTCTTTTGATGCAGCCCAGGATACGGCTGGTTTTCTGGGCTGCAAGCATGCACTGCTGGCTCATGTTGAGCTTCTTGTCAACCAACACCCCCAAGTCCTCCTCAGGGCTGCTTTCAGTCCATTCTCTGCCCAGCCTGTATTTGTGCTTGGGTTTACCCCAACCCGTGTGCAGGACCTTGCACTTGACCTTGTTGAAGTTCATGAGGTTCGCACGGGCCCATCTCTCAAGCCTGTCAAGGTCCCTCTGGACAGCATCCCTTCCCTCCAGCATGTCGACCACACGACACAGCTTGGTGTCGTCAGCAAACTTGTTGAGGGTGTGCTCAATCCCACTGTCCATGTCACCAACAAAGATGTTAAGCAGCGCTGGTCCCAGTACCGACCCCTGAGGAATGCCACTTGTCACTGGTCTCCACTTGGACATCGAGCCGCTGACCACAACTCTTTGAGTGTGACCATCCAGCCGATTCCTTATCCACCGAGTGGTCCATCTGTCAAATCCATGTCTCTCCAATTTAGAGACAAGGATGTCATGCGGGACAGTGTCAAATGCTTTGCACAAGTCCGGGTAGATGACGTCAGTTGCTCTTCCCATATCCACCAATGCTGTAACCCCATCATAGAAGGCCATCAAATTTGTCAGGCATGATTTGCCCTTAGTGAAGCCGTGTTGGCTGTCACCAATCACCTCCTTGTTTTCCATGTGCCTTAGCATAGTTTCCAGGAAGATCTGCTCCATGGTTTTGCTGGGCACACAGGTGAGACTGACTGGCTTGTAGTTCCCTGGGTCTTCCTTTCCTCCCTTTTTAAAAATGGGCGTTATGTTATAGAAAGTAACAAAAGTTAAAGAAACATAGAGACAGTCCAGCTATATTCTGAAAATGTTTTTACTTCAGCAGCAAAGGAGATTATGAGTCAGATGGTGCAGAAAGCTTCGAAGTTATTGTTGATGGTGGGTTTTATATTTTTAATAACAGATTAAGTAGATATTGCCTTTTAAGAATCAAGTTGTGCTGGGATGCTGTGAACCAAAACATCATTCAAAAGGCATGAAGCTGCACTTCCAGTCTGATTTATGTTGGTCGATAGAAGATAACTACTTCATGTCTGCTTTTATAGGAAGCACTTGATATACTTGATGAATTTTGCTAAGGCTTAAATTCCAACTTTGGACAATGGCACATTGTTCCTGTTCTATTATTTGCAGGGTAGCTGTAATATATTACAGCAGAATAGCATCCCTCTAGTGTCCATTCACCTGAATCATTTCAGTTCTCATCTGTTATGCACCTAGAGAAATGAAAAAAGCACCTTTTTCTTTACACAGTCTGTAAATTATGAAACATTGTACAGCCAGCCAATGTGAATGATTAACTGAGATCAAGAGATATTTCACAAAAATGGCTCATTCTTCTCAATCAGAACCACAACTTGGTATACCAGATCAGAAAATTATGTCAAATGTGAGTATTCTTATTCTGATCTCTCGTAAGAGGTATTGTCATTTCTCATGTAAGAACTTGCCATTGCAAGATCATAAAAATAAAACAATTTTAAGGATATTTTTGTCTATATAAAAGATACAGACTGATGGGTTTTTTATTAGTAAAAGGTAATGTGAATGAAAATCTATAATAAGTTTTCATAATGAAAGTAAAACATTTTGTCAGTTTGAATCTTGTGGCAAAGTTAAATCACGTCACTCATTGAAATGATAAATATCTTGCTTGACCATTGATCTTGTTAATATCTATCTTAATAAAACTTATTCACTAGATTTGAAAATAGTGAGGTATAAGTCAAAAAACATTTAGCAGCTTTAACTGGTTTCCACTTTGTCTTTCATCCTTTGCAAGCCTGAAAAAAGTATATTTCTCAAACTGTTCCTCCCCTGTATCCAATGTTAGGTATAATCTATTTATGAATGTGTCACTTTCTGCATTAGAGCAGAGCATTTAATTTCAAATTATTGTCCACAATTCTCTGATCCATATTAGCCACTGTTTTGGACTGAAATTATTGATAATTTATATCGGGCTTATTGCAATTTATCCTGCTAAGGTTTTTTCTTAATCTAGTCTGCTACATCTTGTGTAAACATGAGCTTCACCTTGTGAGTATTTCCAATCAATCTTATCTTTACTAATACAAATTGTGTCACTGAATTCAATAACATTGCTCAGGTATTAAAAATCACTCACTTTTTCAATTTTCGCTGATTCAAGTCCTAACAAAATAACCTTACAGGGGCTGTAGTGATCACTGCATGACATGATTTTTTGCAGCCCTTGACACTTAGTTGTCATTATCCCTGATTAGGTTCTGTTATCCCACTGGGCAATAAATTTTTTTTAAAATGTTACTCACCTAGAATTCAGTGTTTACAGCACCACATAGCATATCCTTGATTATGAAGGTCTTCTAATAATTCAAGCAAACATGTAATTTATGCAAATCTATACATGAAGAATTCTCATATCAATGTAGTTCTATTTTGCTTTTAAGCTGAGTTGCATTTCATCACATGTACATAAAACCTCTCAAAGTGTGATGTCTTAACACGTATGAACTTTTCTAGTCTGACTAATTTAAGTGTCCTCAAAGTTTGGTCTTACACTTAAGAAAAATTATTCTCAGATTAGAAACTGGTTAGGTAAAACTTTTTTCGAATGCTCATCTTTGGCTTTGCTAGCAATGCAATGCCATTTTTATTTTTTTTATTTTTTTCAAAAACTCCATGAATTTGCATAATTAAGATTTCAAGGAAGTTGTAGCGATCGTCTTTGAATGGGTCTCAATGGTGAATTGGAAATGTTTTTTCTCTAGTCATTCACATTAATTTTTAAGGGATTTAATCACTGACTTTCTTCACTGGTCACAGCTTTTAATGCCCAAAATAAAGAAAGTAATGATTGTTAAAATAGAGAGGCACACCAATTTATCAAACAATAGTTGGCAGTTAATTCCCATCAGCCTTTGAAAGGCAGGAGGTGAAGAGCAAGAAACAGGAAAAAAGCTGCAATAGAAGACTGCAAGATATATACATAGTAGAATAAATTAGAGCAAATCATATAAATTATGAGCAACAGATCAGGCAAGGCCATAAGTATTTTGTGCTTGATCTCCCTTGGGCAATAAAAATGAGTGGCACATTACATGGCTCATCATGCTTTATTATATTTACACCTTTTAGATTGTTTCCCTATTCGAAGTCAGCTTCAACAGCACTGCAAGGGTGAAGTTTTGAAGGAAAAATAACCCTTTTACTAATTACTTTCCCATTCATAATACATTCTTGTCAAATATGTCCATATACCTAACCGTATATGAGACAGTTGGCTAGGCACAGATGTTCTGAGCAAATGCTTTTATTTGTCATGTTCCCATATTACTTACAAGCTATTTCTATATGCATTTTTTCATCTGTACATATCACTGTGTTGCTCAAAAGTAGGTGGGTTTTTTTGTTCTCAGAAAAAAAAAACCAACCAAAATGCCCAACAAACCTGAAAAAAAGAAAGAGGAAAATATAGTCTTTTACTTAGTTATTGAAGAATGACCTTACAAAAAAAGTTTTTTCCCTGAGGAAAATTATTAGTTTGAGATTCCTGAAACCTAGGAGTATCTACTCATCTATCATGTGAAACAGCCATTCTGTAGCGTTTTTGTTTAAAATAACTCACACACTTATTACGCAGTAGCTATGCTCAGAAAGATGGCTTTATGGGCCATAGATATTTAGTAGCTCAACTGCAACTGATCTGTCTGATGAATAGGGCTTTTAGCTACATTATGATTTTTGGAAGACCGTACGTGGAAGGAAACTAATTGAATTGGCTTTTGAATTGGCTGGGGGTTTGCCGATGTTTGACAGATAATGAAAACAATTTAAATCACCTTTAACAGGAGAATTTCTTTGACTCTGGGAATATCACCATGAATTCACATACTATTCCCTGGGGTGCCAGTGGAAACCACACTTTTAATTGCCAGTGTTACACATATATGAATCATATTGTCAGCAGGATATGTAGCAACTGCGCAGGACCTGCATAGTAGTGTAGAGGGAAGCTGTTAAATTGGGAATGTCTTTGTGCCAGACTAGAACAAATAGCTAGACTTTGGCAAAGAAAAAATCATTCATCATTCATCTTAACTAAAACAAAATCTTTTTCAGGTGCATTGCATAAAATTTGGTGCTCAGTAGGGCAATCAGGCCTTTAAATTTCTTGCTGTCCAAAATTCATTAATTTCTTGCCCAGAAAATATGGTTTCTAAGGTGAATTTTCTATTTTTCATGTTGGATAAGAATAAATCTTAATCAAAAGCCCAGCTTGAAGCAATTAATTCCACTACCAAGTTTGGCAGAAGATAAGTTATTAAAAACAAGATTGACTAAATTGCTATTGCATCCATCTTTCTTTCTGGGGTTTTATGATGTTATCATCACAGCTGAATCTCCATGTATTTTATAAGTAAACACCAGGGATTGATTTCTTTCTTTCTTTCTTTCTTTCTTTCTTTCTTTCTTTCGTTCTTTCGTTCTTTCTTTCTTTCCTAAGAATCATCTGCTGCCCTTTTCTTTCTGCTAACTTAATGGTTGTTTTTAAAAAACTAATCTTTATCATTCTCTATGGTACTTCCATTAACTTTTATTACATTTGTATTGTCCTTTGTAATACTTCAGAAATAGTATTTATCCACAATAGCACCTATTTTGTCTGCTGTACGTAAAACTGGTGGGCAGCCACATAGAGAACTATCACCCTGACACAAGTTTTACTTACACTTCTTGTAATATTTAAGACAGAGTTCTCTTTCAAAGAAGCTACTACTATGTATTTTCAAAAAGATTTTAATTTACAGCATTGGATCCTCGACTGTGGTCAACTGTGGGAGCCCTTTCATATTTCACTCTTCTACTGTATTTTTTAAACATAGTCCGTATAGCATAGGTAAAAAAAAGGTGTTAGCTGCTCATCAATAGTAATGACATTTTTTGTAAATGAAAGTAAGTAACTGGTTTTTGGTTTGGGTTTGGGTTTGGGTTTGGGTATTTTATTGGGGTTTTTTTTTGTAAAACAACAAAACTAGTACCTACACAAAACAAACAAACAAAACCCCCCCAAACTTTGAAACATCCAAAAATTTACTTTCACCACAATTTGGTGGTATTTTGATTAGCAATATCATTCTATCCTGTTCATAATGCCATCAGCAAATATATCAAATCAGAAAACTATTTTAATCTAATTTTATTGTCAATTTTCCTTTTTCAGTCATCTGATTGATAATGTACTTTTATCTCTCTATATGCATTACCATTTCAAGTTCCTGCATTTGGTGTTCTACTTGGTTTTGACAAGCAGGGTTCTCAAAAGCACTGTGGAAGAGGAAGAAAGCAAACATTCAATCCTTTCCCTCACCAGTGACTTTATGGGATGTTCTCTGTCTGGAATATTTACACGATGTTCACATATACTGCCCAATCTTTATCTATAGCATAGACGAGTATAGATATAAGCACATCCTGTGTAGGTACTTCACTATGTAGATATAAAGTGTTTATATACACTGTTACATATTTCTAACCCAGAATTGAAACACCAGATGAAAATACACAAACACATACACTTACGCACCTGCACACACAGTTACCAAAGTTCACTTAGATCATCCGGAGGAAAGCTGGCTAAAATGCTAAGACTGGTCTCACAAAGAGGCAATGTCCAATGCACTTTTTCAGTGACAAGTAAGGCCAGAGCTAAATACATGGCTGAGGCATAGTACAGGCCATAGATCAGTACCAAGCTAAAGGGGCAAAATGTCTTTCTGGCAAAAGTCTGAAATTTTTGTTTAGACATGAGTGACTACCAACAACAGTGAAGAACTACTGAGTATGCTATGCAGACTGAAGCAGATGGTATTTTGTTTATAAGTCAGATATAGACATTATTAAGCACGTAACCTGCACTAGGCATGTTATTTGGTCTACTTTAAAACTCAGCTTAAAACTCTACATTGTGTTAAAACTGGGAAGTACCAATTCTGAAAAAGGCAAAAGAAACCTCTAATTTTCAGATGCTTGGAAAAATCTGAAAAGGAAATGTATTTTATTTTATTTTATGTTGCAGATATGGGAAATATTCTTAACCCATTCTGATACCCTTTATATGTTTCCCCCCACAGACTCAAGGCTTCCTTTTCTATTACTGCTGTGTTTCCCTTTTCAGTCTATGCTGGGAAAAGCAGTTGTCACAGAGGTGGCTTGCTGGAAATTCTTCTGTTACATTCGGGTTTCTGGAAATTCACTCTAATCAAGATGTAATTACTCAATAATACCAGTAGTTTACATTTTCCTTTGTTTTCCAGAACTTCCAGGATTCTGTTTCATAAATCAGTGCACTGCACTCAAATAACTACATACAGGTTTCTAGACCATGGCCGCTAATGGAGAAAATAAAAAGTTTAGCTTAACTTTTGAATTTATACAGGTGCCTGACTGAAAGGTGATCAATTTGCAAATTCCAGAGCATTATGGGTGTTTTTAATTTAAATAAGAAACACCAAGTGTTAGTGTTTTGTCATAGTGGAAATTGTGAGAATATGTTCACGTAGTTCTGCACAATTCCCAGAGAAGGAAATGTGTAAACTAAAGCCAGAAGTTCAGATGCTGCTGTCTACAAAAAACAACTCTAGAAACAGTTACATAAAGATATACCAAATTGGATGACCTGAAGGATTAGTCCTGTGCACTTACTGCACGCAGTTCAACTCTGTCTGACCTGGATCTGACAGGGTTACAGATTGTAGACATAATTCTATTATTCTTCTGACTACAGAAGCAAGAACATATTATTCTTCCAGGAATTAATTTAACAGATGTTTATCTCTTCCCCAGAAGACTTGAATGAGAGAGGCAAACCTCCTGATTCCAAGAAAAGTGTGAGTCTGCTGAAAACTTTATCATAGTAATATATGATGCAACACCATGCTGCTTTTATTGGCAAGGTTCTTGAGAAAACAATATATGTTAACTTTGCTTGCAGAATGAAAGGTTTCTCTGCTCAATGCTGACTTAAAGCCATTGGAGTGTCTGTGCAAAGAGAGCTCACCAGAAATTAGGTTGAAACATTGCAATGTCTGGTCTTGCTAATCCAGTAGGAAATACCGCTAGGATATTACCTAACCCATCGTCAAATTACCAGACCCGTCAACAAATCAGCAGCCTACAAACTGAGATTATAATGGACTTTTCAAATGACTGAACAGAACTTTGTAAAGTTCTGGGATAAGTGTGAGAAAATGTCTCTGGGCATCTGCAGCACACTCAACCCTGGACATTAACATGATGAATGCTATTCATGACATGCAGCATAGGAAGGAAAATTATACACCAAAGTGATTCTCAAGCAATAATACCTTAGTAGAACATGTTCAAGGACACTCTTAGCCATATTGAAATTTAACACAGAAAATAGGATTTTGCCGTTATTAGTAGAAGCCAACAGGTGTCGTGTTGACATAACGAAGTCTCCGGACTTGTCTAGACTTGTATTGACTTGACCTGATTTTAGCTGTAGGAACAATTGCCTAGTGCTCAGATATTATTGCTTACATTTGTTTTCACTTCAGTTTAACTTAATGCAGTTTTGTGTTATAATATCTACTGTTAATTAATAGACAGTAATAACAAGTAGTTATTCTCTTTAGAGTGATCTGTGATCCTAGAAAGAAAATGCAGTGTAGAAGAAATCAGGCTTAGGCAGAAAATCACACTAGTCACTTCAGGATTGTGTCTTTGTGAATCAGATCTAACTAGTTTTAAGAATAATAAGAATAGTAAACCGGATATATTCTGGAAGTTAAAACCAGTCAAGACAAAACAAGGAATCAGACTGTCCTCATGAATCCAAGTCTGAGAAAGGAAAAAGACCACCATGAACATCATACCCTCCCTGGTGAAGACCTCAATATGCCAATGACATATTGCAACCCCCAAATCCTCCCATCTTTCTGCAAAAGGTTTTGTTGACTGTAGGACTCAGAGAGACATTGAAAGGTTGAGTGATACACCGGAGAAAAGGGATAGATATTCAGAAGTTCATGTATAGCAATTTTTACCATTATTAACAAGGCTATCTGTAATAATCAGATCATTTGGACTGTAAGTGTAGGTATTACTGTAACTTGACAAACAATAACTGTTTGTTGTATTTTGATTGGACTGTTAGAACATTAATTGCTCTATGACAGATTATTGGCTCCTCACATAATGTGTGTTCCCTTTTTGTTCTTACAAATATTTTGAGTGTAATAAAAATGATTGACCAATGCAAACCTAATGAAACTGTTTTTCTGGAAAAGTATTTTCCCATTTTTCTTTTCAGGAAATAAAGGGTACAAACAAGAACCATTTGGAATTCCCCATGCTTCTAATCTTTCAGAATAGGATGAGTCTAGTTGGGAGAAGACGACTGTCATTTTGATAATGTTTGTGGTCTATGACACTTCTAATAAGAATTACCACTATCAGCCATTAAAAAATCAATAACCTAATTGTAACAAAATCTGAGTTTGGAGAAGTCTGTGCCCACTTCATGTAGTGCATAGTCGGTAAAGATGGCAAGCCAGTGGAAGTAAAGCAGAGCACGATGTTCAAAACAACTGATCCTGAAAATGTTGGTGAATATTTTCTGACTCTAATCTAAGGGGGTTTCTTTGAACATTGGCACCTAGAATATCTGTCTCTTTACTGCTATATGTGTTACCATGCTCCAAGTCAAAACAGCAGACACAAAGACCAACAAGGAAAAAAATTAAGTAAGATCAATAAGATCCTTTGCTCTATTGTATATTGATCTGAAACCCCCCCCAAAATATGTATTCTCAAATTTAGGTCAAAGTGTAGTCCATACAGACTAAAGATGCATGAAATCAACACATGCTGATTTCAATTTTTACTTTAGGCTTTTTGCTGCTCCTGTGTCACTTGTGCCAGTGACTGGTCTCTTCCTCTTCCAATCACAGCTTGCATCATGCATAAATATCTGGCAAAACACCACTGAGAGTAGATCTGTAAAGAAACATCACACTTCAAATGTCATTTTGCCTTTTCAAAGGATAAGAAGAGTGATAGTCCAATTTATGGTCATTACAGCTAGAGAATGTGAGAGCAAAAGTCTGGTTTAAAGGGGGTTAAACAAACAGGTCAGAGGGTAGTTGATAGGTTTTTCTCATATATTCAAGGTCTTGACCTCCTGGCTAGCTGTGGGTAATTGGTAACAGGGGGACTCTTCCAGTAGGAAAAAAAATGTAAACTGAAACAAAATAAATATGGAAGTACTGTCCCTAGAAAGCTATGCTAGAGTTACTCTGAGTTGGAGTTATAGTTATGGGTCAAGGTCAGACCTATAGTCTGAAACTAAAAACAGGGAAGTGCAGGCCTATCCTCCAAGTATCTTAATGTGAAGATAAGGGATAATAAATTAATAACCATATCTGATGACAGCATCACAAATAGGTTAAATATCAGCTTTTTTTGTAATACTGTGTCCCTGCTGTGTTTTCATAGATTGTCTCCTTTGAACCAAAAGAATGGCAGTGTGGTACCTGTTGTCTTTCCATGCTCGCCTTCAGATAACTTAAGTATTCTCATAGTGGTGTTGCCAGCTGTGCCTACCATAATGTACCAAGAGTTCTTGATATTTCCATGTTATTTTGTTATTTGTTATATTCCTAGCAAAATACATAAGGAACTAGCAGAATATTCTGTTAAAATTGTTTTTCCAATCAATCCAGCACACAACACACAAAAATTGTGGTATATCAGCTCTCCTGTTTTATAGAATCACAGAATCGAATCATAGAATCATTCAGGTTGGAAAAGACCTTTAAGATCATCAAGTCCAACCATTAACCTAACACTGCCAAGTCCACCACTAAACCATGTCCCTCAGCACCTCATCCGCACATCTTTCAAAAACCTCCAGGGATGGCGAGTCAACCACCTCCCTGGGCAGCCTGTTCCAGTGTCTGACAACCCTTTCAGTGAAGAAGTTTTTCCTAATAACCAATCTAAACCTCCCCTGGCACACCTTGTGGTCATTTCCTCTTGCCCTATCAATAGTCACTTCGGAGAAGAATCCAGCATCCACCTCTCTACAACCTCCTTTAAAGTTGTAGAGAGCGATAAGGTCTCCCCTGAGCATCCTCTTTTCCCAAATGTATTGGGTTTGGGTGGCAACATTTTGGTAGCGGGGGCGGGGGGGGGGGCGCTACAGGCTTCTGTGGCTTCTGTGAGAAGCTGCTAGAAACTACCCCTATGTCTGATAAAGCCAATAACAGCCGGCTCCAAGACGGACCTGCCGCTGGCTAAGGCCGAGCCCATCAGCAACAGTGGTAGCACCTCTGGGATAACATATTTAAGAAGGAGGGGGGGGGAAACTGGGAAAACGGCAGCCGGGGAAGAGAGGAGTGAGAATATGTGAGAGAAACAACTCTGCAGACACCAAGGTCAGTGAAGAAGGAGGGGGAGGAGGTGGTCCAGGTGCTGGAGCAGAGATTCAGAGATTCCCCTGCAGCCCGTGGTAAAGACCATGGTGAGGCAGGCTGTCCTCCTGCAGCCCATGGAGGTCTACGGTGGAGCAGATATCCAGCTGCAGCTCATGGAGGACCCTATGCTGGAGCAGGTGGATGCCTGAAGGAAGCTGTGACCCTGTGGAAAGCCTGAGCTGGAGGAAGCTCCTGGCAGGACCTGTGGACCCATGGAGAGAGGAGCCCACGCTGGAGCAGGTTTTCTGGCAGGACTTGTGACCCCGTGGGGGACCCACGCTGGAGCAGTCTGTTCCTGAAGGACTTCACCCCATGAGAAGGACCCATGCTGGAACAGTTCGTGAAGAACTGTAGCCCATGGGAAGGACCCACATTGGAGAAGTTCGTGCAGAACTGCTTCCCATGGGAGGGACCACACACTGGAGCAGGGGAAGATTGTGAGGTGGAAGGAGCGGCAGAAACGACGTGTGATGAACTGACTGCAAACCCCATTCCCCATCCCCCTGTGCCGCTCGGGGGGAAGAGGTAGAGAAAATCAGGAGTGAAGTTGAGCCCAGGAAGAAGAGAGGGGTTGGGGGAAGATGTTTTTAAGATTTGGGTTTATTTCTCGTTATCCTACTCTGATTTTGATTGGTGATAAATTAAACTAATTTCCCCAAGTCAAGTCTGTTTTGCCCATGATGATAATTAGTGACTGATCTCCCTATGTCCTTGTCTTGATCTATGAGCATTTCATCATATTTTCTCTCTCCTGTCCAGCTGAGGAAGGGGAGTGAGCAAGCAGCTGTGCGGTGATTAGTTGCTGACTGGGACTAAACCACAACACCAGTTAAACAACCCCAGTTCTCTCAACTGCTCCTCATAAGACTTGTGCTCCAGACCCCTCACCAGCTTCGCTGCCCTTCTCTGGATGCGCTCCAGCACCTCAATATCTTCCTTGTAGTGAGGGGCCCAAAACTGAACACAATATTCGAGGTGTGGCCTCACCAGAGCCGAGTACAGAGGCATGATCACTTCCCTACTCCTGCTGGACACACTATTTCTGATACAGGCCAGGATGCCATTGGCCTTCTTGGCCACCTGGGCACACTGCTGGCTCCTATTCAGCCATCTGCTGACCAACACCCCCAGGTCCTTTTCCACCAGGCAGCTTTCCAGCCACTCATCCCCAAGCCTGTAGCATTGCATGGGGTTGTTGTGACCCAAGTGCAGGACCCGGCACTTGGTCTTGCTGAACCTCATACAATTGGCCTCAGCCCATCGATCCAGCCTGTCCAGATCCCTCTGCAGAGCCTTCCTGCCCTCGAGCAGATCAACACTCCCACCCAACTTGGTGTCGTCTGCAAACTTACTGAGGGTGCACTCGATACCCTTGTCCACATAACTGATGAAGATATTTAACAGAACTGGCCCCAATATAGAGACCTGGAGAACACCACTTGTGACTGGCCACCAGCTGGATTTAACTCCATTCACCACAACCCTTTGGGCCCGGCCATCCAGCAAGTTTTTTACCCAGCAAAGAGTGCACCCATCCAAGCCATGAGCAGTCAGCTTCTCCAGGAGAATGCTGTGGGAAACAGTGTCAAAGGCTTTACTAAAGTGTAAGTAGACAACATCCACTGCCTTTCCCTCATCCACCAGGTGGGTCACTTTGTCATAGAAGGAGATCAGCTTAGTCAGGCAGGACCTGCCTTTCATAAACCCATGCTGACTGGGCCTGGGTCACCTGGTTGTTCTGTACATGATGCGTGATGGCACTCAAGATGATCTGCTCCATAACCTTCCCCGGCACCAAGGTCAGGCTGACAGGCCTGTAGTTCCCCGGATCCTCCTTCCGGCCCTTCTTGTAGATGGGCGTCACGTTTGCTAACCTCCAGTCCACTGGGACCTTCCCAGTTAGCCAGGACTGCTGGTAGATGATGGAAAGTGTTTTGGTGAGCACTTCCGCCAGCTCCCTTGGTGCTGGTCCTTGAGTGGATCCCTTGGGTGGATCCCATCCGGTCCCATAGGCTTGTGTGTGTCTAAGTGGTGTAGCAGGTCACTAACCATGTCCCCTTGGATTGTGGGGGCTTCATTCTGCTCTCTGTCCCTGACTTCCAGTTCAGGCGGCTGGGTACCCAGAGAACAACTGGTCTTACTGTTAAATACTGAGGCAAAAAAGGCATTAAGTACCTCAGGCTTTTCCTCATTGTGTTTGCAACAGCCACAGACATTGCAACTGTTGAAGAAGTACTGTATCCTAAATATTAGATGATTTTCTGGAATTACGTTTCTAGGCATATACCTAACAGCCAAATTTAGTTTCGTAGACATTTATCACTTAGTTTTTATTAAGGTTCATTCTAAGAAAAATTCATTCTCAGTGTAATGAGAACTTCAGGCACTCTACAAAGTTCTGAAGATTACCCAAAAGACAAGGCACTCTTCCTTTTATGTCATAAATGCAAGTGTTTAGTTTACTTATTAAGCTAAATGTAGGAACAGTTAAGGATTTTTAGATAGTTTTTAAGGTTTAAAAATTGGCCTGGGAAGGTGGGGCGAGGAGGGGGAATTGCAATATCAGTAAGGAAAACTTTCTCCATTATTGGTTGTTCCAATATTGAAAAAGAAGTAGTTTTACAAATTTTAATCTCAGAAGAATGGTTGAATGAAACATGATTTTCATTATAAAATGGAAAATATTTGGCTCAGAAAAACAGAAATATATTTTACACTGTGTTTAAAAAATGCACTATTCCAGCAGTTCTATTAAGCCAGTTTCTGTGTTCTTTGTTTTAAACCCTTTTGCCATACTCTCACAAATTATTGATGGATCTTCCTGGTTTCTATTCCTGTAGGTCATTCAGTAGTGTATACATTCACCCTTGAGAAATACCTTTTTGGATATTCAAGAAAAGGCTTCTCTCTTCAGAAACTTTTTAAAGACTCAGTTAATGACAGCAACTTAACACAAAAGCAAGTGAACATACTTGACAATTATGTAGACCTGAAGCTGTGCCTCCTAGTATCTTGCATGAATGTAAGGTGACTGAACAACTAAAGCCATAATAGTGGTATATGTGTATTTCTAAGGAGAAGACAGCAAAGGGAACTGTACCTAATTATTGGAGCTTCATTCATGAAGTGAGATTCCCTTTCTTCCTTTCTGTATTGCATTGTCTTGGCCCAGCAAACAAGACTACATGCCTATTATTGTATCCTTTTCTTTTTTGGCCAGATATTCAATGATGTTGTATATGGTACCTAGTTATCACCCACCTTGGTTATTGTTAAATCCTCCTCTTCCAGTCTCTATTATGTTGATGTTGTCTTTTAAATTCCTCAGTCTCCAAAATTGTAGAAATAGAAGTTCCAACATGTTTTGTAAAGGGCATTTTTCAGCCTTTTAGCTGATATTTTTTCCAAAATAAATTATTTGGGTTTGTACCTTTCCTCAATGTCCCTATACAGACATGACCAGAAAAAGAACAACTTCATTTTTGAAAAATACTGATTTTGAGATACCTTATGCCAATGCAGTAAAGAAACACTGCAAAAATATCCATGCTCCATGACAAAATATAAAAGAGGATTAGCTAAAAATAGCCTACAACTCACTTTCAAAATGACAGCCCCAGGGATAAATCTGAGAGAGATTTAAACATGCATTTTCCACATGCCAAATTCCTCAACTCCTGGCTGATCTGGGGATTATCATTGTTTACATCCTTCTTCATCTTTAAAAACAAACAAACAAACCATCTAATACCGGGGGTTTGTTCTAACAATTTTTTTTAAGGCCAAATCCAAAATCAAGTGAGTTAATAGGAAGTCTCCAGGTGAGTTAATAGGAAGACTCCAAGTGACTTTAATGGGATTTGACTTAGGTTCTTAGGACAGAAGACAGTCTACTGGTATATATTTTCCAATTGCACTTGGTATAACAAAACTCTGATCCTCACTGAGAATGCTGCATGAGCCAGCAATGTAAGAAATTAATAACAATAACAATGCAACCACAGGCAGGAGACACAAAAGAAGTTTGAACATGAAAACTACATGTAAAGATACTAGAACTGAAAGATCTCTGTGATGTCAATTAGCAAAAAGCATCCAGAGAAGTTAAAGATTTTGTTGAAATGCCAAACATAATTATGTTAATAAGATTACATAAAGGAAGTCTGATTGTTTTCTGTATGATTGGTCCTGAGTTCCATGATTTAGTCTGAATGTTTTAGGCCTATTCTCTACTCTGAACTGGTTATTGTTATAAGTTTGGTTGCAAGAAACTCAAATCCAAAGTATTTTTTTACTAGTAAGAAAAAATACTACTCCAAATATGGCAAAATTGCCTAGAGCTAAGCGTATATAAAAACCTTGGTAGAACTCAAGCTTTGTAAAGCTAAGAACAATCTGTATTTTAGTTTAAAGCAAGCTGTCTCCTAAATAAATTAAATATGTAGCATGCGTACTCCTCGTTCTAAGGAAGCCAAACCCAGGACTGTTCTCCTTTCATTATATGCATATTGTGTCTGAAGTTACTCTGGTTCTTGAGCTAGTTATTATAGCTATCAAGTTTTAGTGTTGAAAGAAGCACATATGATGCTGACCCTCAGGAGGACATTGGATAATTCGCTGTTAACTCACAGATATTTCTTCTTTATTAAAATTGGACCCAAGATATCTGAACTTAATTTCAAATATTGTTGGCAGATCACTTATGAGATCAGTCTATTACTTTTCATGCTAATAGACATGCCATGTTTCTTCTTTGTTTCATCTGGCCGTTTTCTGGGATGTTGGATTTTTTTTCATATTCTGTTTGTGTGACATCCATCACCTGAGACCTCATCATAGACACATCAAATTACAAATATGTTGTTAGGAAGACAACTTTGAAGTTTCCATAGCCCCACCTACCTCTCAAAGTGAGACTATCACTAACACAACCTCAGGTTAGCCATGATGTTCTCTAGCTGACTTATAAAAACCTTTGGGATGTAGATTCCACAGTTACCCTGGCTATTTTGGGTCAGTGCTGCACTACTCTCCGACTGAGGGTAATCCAGCTCATAGTTAGCCTACTCCAGCCTTCTCCATGGATGTGAAATGCAATTACCATACTAATACAAACAGCTAAATACATACTGAAGTAATATCAAAGTAATTTTAGAGAAGATGAAGATAGGACTTTCCTTCACACAGCTATGACACTAACATTCTGGCACTACACATGGAGTATTATAAGTAAATGTATAGTGTGACCTAGAAGGATTGAAACTTCCTGTTAAGGTGTTCTGTCACGGGAAGTATCAAGCATGTATAGCACATACGACGTGATCACAGGAGGTCAAGGCTTCTACACTCTTATTTGGGATAAGTTTATTTAAGAGTCTCACAAGGTTGTCATTGTTAACTGATGGATAATAATCTGCCATGTAACTGGCATGTGAGACTTAAATACTTCTCTATCCGTATAAACACACAGTTGACTTCTATGTAATAGCAAGTGCAAAAAGCAGCATAAAGAGTAAAAAGTTAGCAGTCCACTATAACCTAATGTGTATATTACTTTGCTGTTTTACGTGAATAAGCTTTAAGACTCAGAGGCTGTTCAATCTTTGGTGGTATGGAAATGAAGTGACAGAAGAATCACTTCAACAGCTTTGTAAGCTGTGCACTGCTTTGTGTAAGATCAGTTTATTCATTGTCTTCTGAGATTTACTTCATCATAATACATTTTAAGAGGTCTTCTAAAGCATTTTGTAGTTGTACTGACTTCTTCATCTGTTATAACAGAAGTCAGGGCACCCAGAAGGTCTAAGTGATCTTCCCACTATCCCCCATCATAAAAAGTATTCTTTGCCTAATGCTAGGGTCCAGAACACATTTATTTCACCCTAATATTATATAGATTTCTTTGGAAAATCGTACCAGGTTGTTGAGTAATATATTGGAACAGAGTGCTTTAACACGGTCTAGTTACTCTTGGGTCCGCTTCCCGCACAGGCTCAGGGTAAATTAACAATAAACCAGAGATATTTACACAACCCACATATACACAGTATAGTTACAAAGATTATAAGGTCAGGTTTAGCAAAAAAGAAAAAGAAAAACATCTTTGATAACTGACAGATCTCCTTTCTCAAATTGTCTTGCTATCACACTAACATGCATGATTGAAGCATGACTGGATACTGATTAAGTAAAGTAACCATGAGACGTTTCACCTCCCAGCTGGGTATCCACTTCTTATGTAAGCCCTGAATTTGCCTTCATAGAAGACAATGGAATTTTTGAGGCATCAGCAACCTCCCCACTCGAACCTTCTGGTCTGTCTGTCCCATTCAGACAGAAACCCTATCAGCAAGGGAGGTCTTCTAAAATAGCATAACAGGATGTTTGGAATAGAATAGACTTTTTCAGTTGGAACAGACCTACAATGATCATCTAGTCCAACTGCCTGACCACTTCAGGGCTGACAAAGTTAAAGCACAGTATTAAAGGCATTGTCCAAAAGCCTCTTAAACGCTGACAGGCATGGGGCATCGACCACCTCTCTAGGAAGCCTGTTCCAGTGTTTGACCACCCTCTCGTGATCTCACTATTTTCCCAAAGACTTACTTCCTAACTTTGTCTAACTTTTAGAAATTTTGCTGCTTAGGTTTGGTTAGACAAAATCAACTTCTACCTTATTCAGGCAGTAAATACAACTTCTTAGATAGAAACTGTGTCTTAAGTAACCACAATCACATTAGTAACCTACTGCAACAAATCCTTCTGCTCAGATTACAACTTTTTTTGATGGAATTTTTTTTATGCAAAAGAATATATTAATAATTATGAATCATACGTGTTCACAGAAATTATTTATGCAGTTTCTTACTGACTCATAACTGAGATCACACCTAATGTTATAGTGAAAATATTAAATTCTAATGATGGGATTTTGGGCAATTGATTCCTCCCTCGATCCATCCCTTCTGTCTTTAAGGGACACAGAGATACATTTTAACTAGGAAAAAAAATTCTAGTGATTTTTTTTTAATTTCATTTTCTTTCATCCTTATGAAAAAAATCAATAGAATGGTCAAAAGAGCCAAAACCCACTCATTGGCAAAAAAAATACAAACCTGAAAATCTTCGTGTTTAAATATACTGTATACTCTTCTAGAGTGAAAGGTTATTTAATTTATTTGACCTGCTTTGGAACACTCTTTTAAAAGAGTGGGCAGAGTGTTGGTTCCATTTATTTGCTTTTGGACCACTACCACAACCATAACAGAGACAGAGTAGCACGCCGTGGTTTGACATTAAACCCTTTTTTGGAAATGTGGAATATGTCCTGTTTGGAAAAAAATGTTATGATTCCTTAATATAGGTGGCAGGCATATGAGACTTAATAGGTTTCGTGACTCAAAAATACTGCTACAGGAAGAAGATAACAATTGTCAAAGTAAGAAAATATGTAAATGTGGAGAAATTTACAGAAGAGGAAAAAAAGCAAGTTAATGAGCAAATTGCAATCACTCTTCTCATCATCAACCAGAAATAATTAGCACAGCATGCTACCATTCAGCTGTTGATTAAAGGTATTTGCTTAATATATTTGAAATAATTATGCTCATTCATAGGGCTCTGTCAGCACTTCTATTAGGAACTACGTCCCTCTGGGTTTTGTACCTTTAAAATTTGTTCAGGGATGCATACAAAATTTCATTAGTTTGACTTATAACACTTTTAGTCAGATTTGATGAAAGTCATGTATGTATCTACTGTGGTATTCTTAAAAACCCAAAGCCCTTCTCTTGCATCCTTTGCACATTCTTAGTCCCCAGTGAAGCAAAAAGAAATTACAGAAGCACAAGAGAATGCAAGAGTGCTCAGAAAAGACACCTGGGGTTTATATATATACAGTATATAAAATATCTAAGGGCCTCTGCATACAATTATCATTTATGAATTAATGATTATGAATTAATTTTCTATTGTGCTTGAAGATGTTAGCTTTTGATTTATAAAATCTAAATGATAGTATTGGCACCAACTTTTTGCACAGAAATATGATTAACTTCTCTAGGCAAAGTTGCATTCTTCATGAGAAGACTTTAAATCAGCTAGGACTTACTTTAATTCCCAGTGCTGACATTTGTTAATATTCCATTTCATGCTGCAAAAGCTATTAAGATCTTTCTGGATTGTTTTCAGATGGGCTAGACAGCTTTTTATTTAGTTTGTGGTTGTACTAACGACTTGCTGAACACATAACTCTGTCTACCCAAAAACTGTTTTGTACCTGCAGTTGGGAAAATTTATATGAATAGATAATGGTTAGAATTCCAAAACACTGAGTACAAGTAATGAATAAGATTTTCATTGACTTGCTAAGATATTGGCAAGAAAAACAAACAAACAAGCAAACAAAAAACCCACTTAAATCTTACCTCTCCATTACTCCTCTTAATGCCTCTAATTGTTAATGGGACCATTAGTTTTCCTCCATTACTGATGATATCAACATTTTATGCTCAATCAATGTTACAGTAATAGTTCAATAGGAATGCATGTTCAGAAATCTGAATTCAACCTTGGTGTCGTATATTTATCATATTACATTATAGGAAATACTTACAATGATGATCTTGCAGTTTTATCCCAGCTGCAGTGCAACAGATACGGGCATTTTAGCTGCCTTTTGTCTAGAACAACTACAGGAAGACTATATCTGTATAGCTTCAGGACTATGGGCTTTAACAGCTGTATATCATATGGGATATATATTACATGGTGTGAGGATTCAAAAATATCCTCGTATCAGTTGAATCAACAATCCTGTCATCATAGCTCAAGATTTTCAGCCATTTTTATGCTTAGTCACATACTACTTAGCATCTACAACTCCTTAGGATCAACCAACATCTTTGTCTACATCCTTTGTAAACCTCTAATGACTCAAGTGGTACACTAACCTCTTATGACAAGTATGACATTACCTAAATTCTTTTATTTTACAGGTTATTTTACAGTTTATAATTCAGATCAAGCTGAAGCTTGGACACTTGAACTCATGATCACAAAACAGACATCTCCCCTCCTCATCTCCGAGATGTTATTTGAGGACCAACTCAGTGGAAAATAAGATCCACATCCACTCCATTGCAAATTTACATAGCCCTTACTGGGATCTGAACCTGCTTCCCACAGTTTGGTTTAAAGTCCTAAATGCTTCAGTTACAGACACTCAGAAGTAGTTTTTTGGCAACTGGTCCTGACTGACTACTTAAATAATTAAGTATTAATTGGGTTATTAAAAAAGCAGACTAATAATCCAGAGAGGTGGGAAACAGCAAATTGACATGAAGGCCTTCTACTATGTAACGTCTGTGTGATAACACATCCAAAGTGTGCTATCCAACAGCCTGTTCCCCATTCTCAGGAGTAGGCTGCGTTACTTCTAGGAGTGTGTTTATAGCTCAGTATATAACATAGAAGAGGTTGTCTTTTTGGACAGAAAAGAGAGCACCTGTGGGACAGCAATAAGAAAATTAGTTCATCCGCCTTCCTTAGCCTTTTAGTCCTGCCTAGGTCCACTGGTTTTCTCCTGAGCTGAGTTTTGAATGTAAGTTCTTAGAGGCTCTAACACATTTCACTTTATAAGCACCCTTAGCCCCCAGCTTAGGACTAAGCAGGAGGATGTTGGGTATTCAGTACCTGAGCATTTTTGATGACCTGTTCCTCTGTGTGTCTTCTAGATCCAACTTAGTTCTGCCAGGCCAGATTTGTCTTCACCATGTGTCGTGGTTTAAGCCCAGCCGGCAACTAAGCACCACGCAGCCGCTCACTCACTGCCCCCCTGCCCCAGTGGGATGGGGGAGAGAATAGGAAAAGTAAAAGCGAGAAAGCTCATGGGTTGAGAAAAGAACAGTTTAATAAATGAAATAAAATAAAATAAAATAATAATGATAATAAAAATAAAAATTGTAATGAAAGGGAAAATAACAACAACAACCAAAAAATAAAACCCAAGAAAGACAAGTGATGCAAATGAAAACAATTGCTCACCACACTCCAACTGACACTCAGCCTGTCCCCAGGCAGCGGTCTCCCGGCCAGTGTTCCCCCCAGTTTATATACTGAGCATGACATCATATGGTATGGAATATCCCTTTGGTCAGTTGGGGTCAGCTGTCCCGGCTCTGTCCCCTCCTCCCAGCTCTTGTGCACCCCCAGCCTACTCGCTGGTGGAGTGGTGTGAGAAGCAGAAAAGGCCTTGACTCTCTGTAAGCACTGCTCAGTAATAACGAAAACATTTCTGTACTATCAACACTGTTTTCAGCACAAATCCAAAACCCAGCCACACACCACCTACTATGAAGAAAATTAACTCTGTCCCAGCCAAAACCAGTACACCATGGTTACTACATCTAAGCCCTGATGATACGCCACAGAGAAGAGTGTTATTTTCTTTTTTTCCTGCACAGAGATGGTGCCTGAGAAGAATTTTGAAGGGTGCCTTAGAAGGATTTTGTCCTTTTAGAACCATTACACTTCGTCACTGAAGACTTGCCATTTAAAATTCCTGGTCTCACTCATCTCTGGGATAATTCCACTAAAATTGCTGATCCTGCAGTGAGAATAACTGCTTACATATTTTTGCCTTATGAGGTCAATGTTTAAAAAGTCAAAGTTATTCAACTGGCCTGATAATGAACATGTTTTTCCCTGCTGGCAAATCTATCCTTCATTCATACAGTATTGTACTATGAGCAATATATTCCCAGATGTATATTCTGCCGGTCAATAGCAAGGTATAATCATAATGGTTTTAAGCCACCTCACAGACAAAGGTTCCAACATGCTATGAAAAATGTAATAACTTGGTTAAAAGTAAATATGTGCTATAAAAACAAACAAAGAACAAACCAACATATATGTGATTATAAGAAAATCGTATTTTTTTTAAAAATGCCATACCTTTAACACAAAATATACTTCAGATCAATAGCAGAAAAGTATATCCAACTTCCTGTTCTGTTCTTCTTGCCCTTTGTTTCTGTACATGTGTGAGACCCAATAAGGTTGTAGAGTATAAGAAAGTGAAAATTCAATTTATAAAAAGAAAATTAATTACATGAGTGAATAATTTTAAATTAGGAATGTAAACATCACTGTTTGTCACAAAATATCTCTAAAAGCATTTACCCTTCCCCATAATCTACAAGTATTGACCAGAATGTGCCAGAAGAACTAAGGACAGCATTTAGAACCACGATCAGAACACTAATTTCTCACTGTTATTGGCTCTGTTTTTCCTTGCAAATGGAAAGAGTACAAAAGTTTTCTGCTATATGATGTTCACTGTTAACACTCTACTAACATCAGCCATATAAAAAACATACCATTTTGTTTTCATGAATAGTCCAACAGCAATATAGAAACTTTCTGTTTATAAATCATGTCGACATAAGCCGTTTAAAAGCCACCTTTCCAAACTTCAAAGCAAAATTGCCTTGCTGTCCCTCTCAATATTTCTTTTGACTGGCATCTCACAGATTGCAACGGTCTATGCAGACACCTGCCCAGCTACAATTGTGATCCTCCTGAAGTAGGTAAAATAAAGTTGCCTTTATTTTCTGATCTTTTTTTTTTATCCTCATGTTGATGCAAATGAAATTACACTGGTGTTACTGAAGTCTGATCAGTGCCTTGTGAAGTTTCGGAAGACCATCTTTGCTTTTCTTTAACATACTCATGTGGCCAGATTACAAATATTTGTGAAGGGATTAGCCCAGCATGCTCATCTTAGTGTAGGATTTCAGAGTTGCATTTAAATTTAACAGGAATGAATGCTGAATTGCTCTAAGTCAAGAGGATCTTCTCCGCTATTGCAGAGTCACGATCATGGTGTTACTCTAACATGCTTTATCACCTTCCCTTGGCCCTAGCTAAACTCTTCCCTCCTCCAAAACCAAAGCAAAGGAAGAGGCTGAACTTGTTTCATCAATTTACCTACTCTATCCATATCTGCAGCATTTCATACCTATGTAATAAGCCAGCTGTGTGCTAGTCACACAGCTATATGTTCCCAGAGAATCCTTTTGCAGCCTTTGAAGGCTCTCACATGTGATGATTAGAATGATAATTAGCTTCTTTAAATGGGAGTTAAGTCCTGATGTTCATGACGCTCTGAGGATGCACTATATTGTTTATTCAAGATATTATGCAAAAATTATTCTCACTCTCACTCATTCTTGAGCCATTTTTTTCTATATTGGGCTGTCTGTGTTTATTTCTAGCTGGCTATAACTGACTTCCCATAAAAGATATAGCTCTTCTGCTAATTGGTGACTTCATGTGGAGTCTATGCAGGTAGCCTATGTAATGTTATTGATAAAAAATACGTATTTCTTTTCAAGAATCTTTAAGATTGCAACCTTTCTTAATGTGGGTGATTCCAATTCCACTGTTTCTTGAACTGTGAGGCTAGTTATACAAGAAAATATGATGATAATTCCTTTGGTCTTCATTCTTTTCTTCATGTAGTCTCATAGGCATTCCTTAGTAATCTTGCTAAATTACAACTATTCATGTATTTTCAAATCTCAAAGATGTTGAGGAATTTTTGTTTCATTCATTCAGGTCTTGTCCATATATACGTCATGTATGAACTTGCAAAATCAGATTAGTTATAAGTGAAACAAGAACACATATTAAAATACACTGTAATGTTCTGATTTCACTACGGTTCATCTGTACTACATCATAACTTAGAGAGTCAAGCTATCACGTTTGCCAGTAGCTCAGCATGAGTTTCTCAGATAAGAGAAAAAGAGCATGTATTTGACTTCTGTCAAACTGTTCATGTTTATATGAGAAGTAGGGTTACAGGGCTAGTCAATCGTCGGTAAACCTTTGCCATTCCTATTTACATTAAAATGTCAACTCCTAGCTTTAAAAGGTCTGTTACAGAAGAGTTTTGTTATAGACAGACTGGTCACTTTTCTGATACTACTACATCATATATGTCAGTTTAAACAGATATTTTGTAGACTCCAAGCCTAAGTTTTAAGGTAACAAGAATTGCCATAGTGTAAGTGATGATTTGTAATTTTTTTATTGTTGATACTGTATGTCACTGTCACACCTGTCTCATACTCTAAACTGATAGTGGATATTTTACCTGAAATGAAGGTAGGAGATGGAGAATGAGCTTGCTGCCAAATATGTACAGGGCAAGCTGCAGTTTGCTGACCATCCTTTCAGTACATTCAAAACAAATTCCGGAAATATAGAATTAGGAAATATCTGCATGTCTTAGCAGCTGTTTCAGCTTTATTTTCTCTTTTTCCAAAAGAAAAACAACATTTCAGCAGCAGATGTAGCTAGGGGTGTCTGTCACAACACCCAAATGCTTTATGTGTTTAAAGATATGCAACCACCTAAGTTTTCATTAATAAAGAAAGGCGATCGAGCATGTTATTGAAAGTGCTCAGATTGACATTGCTGTGAAGGACAGCTTGTCTTGTAACTTTCTCACACCTGTTTCTAGCTGCCCCACCTAAGTTTGCTGTGTGGTCCGGGCTGCTATGCATACAAAGACTATGCCTTCATATATTAATAAATTCACATGTATTTACTTCATCGAACATGTTCTATCTATAAGGTGCAAGCAGTCTTGAGAACAGAAACTAGATTGAGGGACTCCTTGCTCCAGGAAAGCTGGGGAATCATCCCTGTTCCTGCTCACACCCTCTGAATGTCAGGAATACGGAGTTCTCAGTTTCACAGTGACAAAGTTTAAAGGAAGGTTCAGTCTACCCTACATCTCGCTGTAAAGGGCATATTTCTCAGGACAGTCAGAAGTGTTGCATCCTTCATTTATTTGACAAATTTTTGGTTACTATGTTATTCAAAAAAAGACAAATGATAGCAGCATCACAACATACCTCTCCCATCTAAAGACGTGATTTAGAAGTGTTTGAGTTCCATGCATGTCAGAGAAACAGTTTTAGCCATACTCTATCTTTGCTATTTCCAATAGATTGGCTTAGACTTTCCACAGCTCAGCATGCTGACTATGGTGCATTTTAGTCATGAGTGCCTCAGGTTCCCTATGAGTTGTACAGGAAGTGTAAAGGTATAAGATGCAAGTTTTAGACCATAGAGAAACCATACACAACATGTTCTGATATGAAATAGTAAATATACTTGTAACTTCTTTGAACATGCTGAATAATTAATTCTAATTTTGTGACATTGTTATTAATGTGGAAATTGTCAACATTTTAAAAAATCTCACACACAAGTGAGTTCTTAAGTTACTTATGTTCCTGCATGTTTTTTTAATAACAATCACAACTCTGTAAATGTTACTAGCAGAGTATTAGTATTTTATGTTGTATAGAAGGATAGTACATTTTTATGTAGTTTCCATAACAACCAGGGTGTAAGGTAATCTTAAATAATTTGCATTTCACTGCAGTCAACATTATGGATGCCTAACATTGCGTCAAAGTATAGATTCATATTTTATTATTTTACCTACTAAATGAACTGCACAGTCATAAAGAGGTGTTATTACTGTTACATGGCAGGTCTGAGAAATAAATAACTGTCTGTTTACTTGAGCAGGCATCTAAGTTGCTTTCGGGAAATGTAAGCATCTAAATATCTGCCATCAGGTACACTCAGACTGCCACCATGTTGGCAGAGCAGAGCATCATGGACATATAGCAAGCACATTTTAAGTTGTAAGTTTGGTTTTGTCTAGTGCTTTGGAATTTATTTTGTAGAAATCTCTTTGTCATTTTGCTTCTGTGTTTTTGAACAACTCTTTTTGAAAAACTGTCTCAGTATTGTGTTTATTGGACACTAGAACACTTATTATGTGTATTTATTTGAAAGAAAAAGGTTTGTGTCTTGATTTCAGGTGAAATCAATTATCTGCAGCCATTTCTTCACTAGCTGGTTATCTTTTATTGAAGTATCTCATTTTTTCTACAACTGAAAGAAATATTCTTTCTAGCTTTGTTTTGTTTTTTTCTTTATGAATCGCAATATCTCTTAAATCTGTGTCGATTTTTTTTTAGTCCACATTATTTTCTTATTTTCATTATATTCTTACAACTGAGTTGGTCTTTGAACCTGTATAAATGTTCAGTGTGTAATGTTCAGTAAATGTATAAAAATTCAGTTTCTCGTCTGAACTGAAGACCGATCTTTCCGTCTGTGCTACAATCAATTTAAAAAAAAAAAAATTACCTACATTAAGGAATGTTTTGCAAGGTATTTTCATGAAGTTTATGAATACAAAGAAGGTAGTTGATCTACCTTGTCTCACACCTCCGCTCACACTGTCTATAATGGGCTTTCAGCAATAAGATTTACCATGAGGCCAGTCATGGAGCTACTGTCAACTGTACCATCACGAGTTCAGTTTGACTTTACTATCCAGACTCTAACAGGCACATGGCATTACTGAAGATTTTTATAACTGTCAAAATTGTCACTCCACATTTTTAGCCTGATGTAAACTAAGAAGTTGCAGTTGTGTGTAGTTGTCACTATGCTAGAGCTGATAAAGTTATAACTCTTGCTACTGATCAATACTAATTTTTTTTACATATATGAAAATTCATACCAAAAGCAGAAAGAATGATAGTGCTTGCTATGTTAGACCTTCTTAGTGTGTTGGCTCCAGACTTTCCTGGACGCATGATATCATTCATAGAAAAGGCAAATGAATTACCAGCTCTGAGCCTGGGTGAAGCAGGAGAGGGAACCTTCCTTGTTCCACTGTGTCTCAAAGTGATTGTTCCAAGAATGAGGGACAGTTACAAAATATGTCTTCATCATAGCTTGCTTAGTATGATGCAAAGGAAAAAACTTAAAAAATAAACTTCCCTTTCTCATGTTTCCAAAAAAAATTAAACCATTTGTGGTGGGGCAGATGAAAAGACAAGGGACATATTTAACATAGTAACTTAATTTTTGAAGTAATACTTCTATAATTGCTCTGCAATGACCATGAGGAAAGAGTTAAAAACAGAAACATATGAAATCAAATATTTATTTCTAAATGGCACTTTCTCTCCACATCACAGACAACTACTATGACATTAAAGAAATTAATGAGTTAATAAAGACTGTTCCATTTATTTGGCGTCTTCATCACTGGCTCTCAGAGCATTTTACAAAACGAAGCTGACTCTCAACTTGCCATCTTTGGGTTTGATGCTAACTTTTACATACATTAACCACAGGCCCACCTTACCGTGGTAGGCAATCTCCACACTGGTAGTTGTATGAGATAGAAACTGTATTTGTTTAGTTAAGTATTTATGATGAAAGAGTAATTTTAATAGGAGATTTCCATACAAATAAGCAAAAGATCAGATAATGGAGACTGCATTGTCATCAATAGTGAGTGTTATCCAATCATGCAGCAGCCCTGTGCTAGAGGACCCCAGCTGGTAGACTACAATGATGGTGTACAGCAAAGCTATGACAAGCACTGGCAGTTACCTGGACATTTTTTCCTCTGGGGCTGTGCCAGCCATGCCAGGAAGGAAATCTACATACAGTGTGGGTAACATTAGGACTACACCGTGGCTGCCCTGCACCTTGTTCAAGCATCTGAATTTGAAGAGTTTAAAAACTAACAAATATGACTGAAATGCCCACTCCTGCCTTTCTTTTCATGTAATCAGAAGTTAATTTTAGAAGACTGGCCTACATTTGTTATCAGCCTGAGAAAAATGCTGTCTTCATGTGTAAAAAACTGTATTTATGGTGTAGATGAGTGCTATCCCTGGAGCAAGCATTATCTTCATGATAATAACATCAGTAATCACTTCTAAAGAGGAAAAAGAAACCTGCAGCTGTAGGGTGGAGACTCGAGAGAAGGCAATGATGGGTGAGTGCCTGATGATGATGATGCTCTCCTTCGTGCCTCCGATATTAAGAAGTAGATCAGAACCATGAATGTTTAATGCATCAAATTAACCTAATCTCAAAGGACAATAATTTAGATTTGTTTCAACTCATGTCAATAAAAGAAATAGTGTTATCATGGAATATACCATTAAAATGAATGAAGACCAAAACACTACAGGAGCACTATGAGGTGTATGAGAGGATGTATAAGATTTTCTTTTAACTATAACAGCAACTCAACTTTAGATGCACTGCATTCATTACATGAAAAACAAAGATAAAAATCTTTGTGGTGTGTTGGTATGGAGGCTCAGAAATGTAGCCCTGGTTAATATGAATATTCTCTACTCAAAAGTCCTCCTACAGAAATCAGTTTACTGAAGGGAGAGGCTTTATAACTCCTTGGGAACATTATGAGCAGTCATACTGCATCTGTGAGTCTACTTCCAATAGTGCAAAACAGCAAAGGATAGGCTACCACCACATCACCCCATATGACTAAGTACAACTCACATGAGTCTGGTCAGACATCCATTAGAATTGCATGCTAATGGAATTATCAGAGTTCAATATTTTAGTTGATTATTTCCCCCATCTGTACCTAAATACTACCTAAAGTAGTGTGCTCTTCCCCAATACAGGTCAACATGCTGCAACCATAAAAAATAATCAAGCTATATTTAATATTTTCATTTTAACATTGTCATAGCAATAAACCACATATTTTTGGAAGCCTTAAATATTGACGAAATTAGGCTTATTATTATTTTTCTTACTCCTGATTTCTACTCTCCAGAAATAAATTATATACTATTTCGTGATTTCTTTACCCAAAGGATTTTTGTTGCCTCCTCAAATTCCCCAGATTATTGAACCAATTGTCTTCTTTTTATTATTATTTTCCAGATAGATTTAGCCTGTACTTACCTAAGCAGGGAAGATTTTTTAAATATTTCAAATGAAAGTATTTTGCCTTTGTGTTTATCTGTGGGTTTTTTTCCCATAACTTACAGGTTTCATAGAATAAAGCAAGGAGATACAATATAGAGAACGTGTTTGGCGGATAATAATGAAGAAACAATGGTTGATTCTGATATAATCCAAATTACTAGAAACCTGCAGATAGAAGCACAGAGATACTACTTCTGAACTCAGGCCATTAATGACTCTCTCACACCAAGATTTCAGCCATGGTACCTGTAGCACAGGTACAGGAACATGATCTTGCAAACTATAAAATCTATATAAGCTTGAAAGGTTTTCAGAATAACAAAGCATAGTGTCTACAAGTCCTTTTGATTGTTGTTTGTATCCTATAGGCCATCTTCATAAAATTTATAGAGACTCCAGCTGAGGTAAGATTAAATTCAAATTCTACCCTCTTATCTACCCTCTTTTATTCACCCAGATCTTATTGATTTAAGTAGGAGCAGCACTTGTGCATGTGTGTGTACATCCATGGGGATTAATATGAATGAACAAAATTTTCACATGACAGGATTTCACCGTATTTTTCCCTCAGGATTTTTCAATGGGCTCTACTGAAGTTAAGGGAACTTTGACCTCTATAGTTGTTACGGCTAATAAGAAAACAGTAGAGAGGTCTATTGATTCACATCTCAGAGGGGTACAGTCTCAGTTCTCATGCTGTTGCTGCAGTGCATTTCTATAGGAATGCTTTTAGAAGTGCTATCAGTAGAACTTAATAATCATTCTGAACTGTCATGTTCACTAAAGCTACAGAAAGCCTGACCTTTAATCAGGAAGAAGGAGCATCACAAAACTTCACTTAAATGTAGAGATAATGTGCAATTCACAGTACTGTATATTACAGCTTCAGTTGTTTGATGATTACGAAACTTGTTTTTCACTCAGTTGCCTTCTGTTGTAGTATTTTCTGGTTTTAGTTACTAATATATTACTGTCATATTTACAAAGCAATAAAATGAGGTACACCTACCAAAATTTTGAATTTAAAGGATCATTAAAAATATGTCTGTCTATGGGGGGGAAATTTTTCAAGTATTCTGGTTTAGTCCTCTTATCAGACTATTTACAGATTATTTTCTATATTGATCATGTAAACTGGTGGGTTTAGTCATCCCTTAATTTATGTCAAAGATACCTGTAAGGCCCTGTCCTCATTTTGTGTTCATTCTTGGCTATCACTGATGTATCTTAGCACTCAGAAGTCTACGATTCCATTTACAAATGTGATAATTTTCAGTTATGACATGTATCTTACTTCTAGATACATGAGAAAAACCTGGGTGACAGGTAGGGCAGGGGACAGTTTGCCAAGAGAGTTTGAAATAAACTTGTTCCCTTTCTCTATTATTGTTCTCAATTTCTTTTCTGTGACTGACCTTAGAGTAGTTCTGATCCTGTGTTTTCACACTCACTGAAGACTACCATAGTAACAGCCATGGATAAAAATGCTAAGTGTTGATAAATGAGGGACATTATTTTAATTAGCTATATAATTGTTCTTTCCACTTTAATTTATAGTAGCGTTGGTTTTACATTTTTCCAGTTTCTGGGGAAAAAAAACCCCCAGGTTTTATTTGTTTTATGAATGAAATAAGTCACATATATTGAAAAATTGAATTCACTTTTAAAGATATCTCTTCATGTCTATACGTTACTTAAGTCACTGTTTGGTCAAAATCTATTTTTAATTTTCAACTCTCTTGTTATAGAAGATAAGCTAACATGATTAAGCCTTCTCTGAAAAAGTTATTCTTTCCAGACATACCAAGGACACAAGTATCCAACAATGCAGCTATCAGTCACATGAAATTGTGTCTGTTTAGCGTTCCACCGAGACGTGGACTCTTTCCATGCCACCCACGAGAAGAATCCAAGAAAGTTTTTCTGCATATATCCAAGAAGCTGTGCTCAGTTCAATGTTTAAAATATGTGATTGCATGAGCAAAATCTATTGTTGAAATTATTTTAATGTTGTTATCCTTGGAGTTTATTCAGCATTACGTGTAAAGATGACATGATGCTGTCTGGGCCCTGAGCTTACTGCTGGGGAGCAGCAGGAGGGGGCTGCTCCACTGAGGGGAGCAGCGAGTCGGGAGCCACAGGGGAGTGCAGGGCTGGCAGGACACTGTCCCACCACGGCCAACAAGGAAAGCAGAGCAGGACCAGTGGTGGTGATAGTGACCAGGGTCTGATGAAGGCCAGGAACAGCCAGATGAGTCAGTAGAGATGAATCATACCTGAAAGTCAAGCCAACAAGGTAAGGCTAGGATCAGCCAAACACAAGGCAAGGCACAGCATAACTACATTCAAGCTCCAGTCCTTCACCTTGGTCCTTTCCTGGACTTTGCTGCAGATCCACTGTGGCTGGCCTGCCTAACTCAGCCCTCAGTTCCTGGCTCACCTTCTTCTTTGCAAAGCAGCCCATACCTGCTGATGCCTGACAGAGATTTTATTTCAGGAAGTATTTTCTGCTGGTTTTGTGCATTATATAGTACTGCTGTTCCAAAGCATCAACATCCAAAAAAGAGATTAGGTACTAGGACACTCAGTCTGGGAGCAGAAAGAAGTTAGGCTTTTCTCCTTACAAATGCGGCCTCACACCAGGTGACAGTCATACTTAGTCTCACAGAAGTCGTCTCCATATGTCTCCTGCCTAATGAATCTTTAATCGGCTTTCTGTGAATCACTGAATGTTTAATTTAATTTTAGTATACACGTTTCACCTGCAACTGCTGAAAGTTTAATACAGGAATAGTCCTCCCAACAGCAACTGCAACTCATGAATCCCGCTGTCTCCTGAGTCCTCAAGGTGAGTGAGTGCTTTAACCTCAAGGTAACCCCATGATAGGAACATTTTGTGGGCTGCTGGATGGTACAAGTCTGAATTTCCTCAGGAAGTAAAGGGAATTAAAACCATGTAAATCAATTCCTGAGTGACTTCTCTGGCCTAGGCTAGTACATGAAGTGGAGTTGCTATCACCACTTCTGGAGATGTTTTAAAAGAATGTTCTGTCCACTGTTGCACTTTGTGAAAAGGCTAACTCTGCCGTGTACCCTGAGAGTGTTTTAAGAGTGTCTATGGACCAGAGATCCTGAGAGGTTTTTGGTAGAGGTAAACCAAGTTTTTGTTATTAGATGTACAGGCAAATGCATTACTTCTCGGTACAGTGCATCTTGGAGAAGTGTAAACCAGAGTAAAGGACTTTTAGGGACAAGGAAAGAGCATAAACCAATGAAATGAAGATCTGAAGGAACAGTGTCTGTCTTGCTTCCTTTTTGATTTTTTCCACAGGCTTGCTGATGATTCACGTGACTGCTGTTGTTTTTCTTTCCCCTGACACATGCCACTGTTAAGAAAAGGAAGGGTATCACATGTAATAACCAGGGTCTGGTCTATGCAATGTCTCCTATCCTCAACAACTAATAACAGATATTATACAATCCAATGTGGTGCTCATGACACACGAGAAAAGCTACTGCATTTGGTTGTCATGGGCAGGAAAGAAGCTTTAAACTGCTTGATCCAATCCTGTTCTGAATGTTGTAAGTCCTTAGACTAGATATGATAGGCATTTTCTTCAAAAGTAGTACTCCTTAACACACCTATTTTTTCAACTTTTACACTATATCCAGATTTGTTTTGAAGACTTTTCTTGAAGGGGTAAGAAAGGTTTGACTAGCTGATGGCCTGTGCATTGGTCTTTGGGCAACATTATAAAGAAACAAGAAAATGCCCAACTTTCAGGCAGCTTCATATTTCTTCTGTCTTACCTCCTTCCCTTGGATGGTATTATCAGGTGGGAATGCAGAACACAGCTCTCTTACCATCCATATTAGCCCTTAGGATGATGATGAAGCATAGCTTCCACAACCTTTATCAGTTAAGACCTTCAAGGAAACAACATAGTTTCTAATTTTGGATTAGAAAATGTTTTTTAATGAAGATGTGTTCATTAAATTAAACTACATTTTAAGTCCACAACAAAAAACGTTTTTGTAGACCCTGTTCTAGTTTTTAAAAACAATGAAAGACATCATAAACAAACAATCCGGTGTTATATTTTGGTGTATGAACTTCTTTTGCTCTTTCTCCACTTTGATTATTGCACTAATTTATGATCTCATTTCAGTTTTATTTTTTCCACCTGCACTTAAAGAAAGTTTTTCAATTCAGTAGTTTCAGTTATTGATACATTAATTCTCTTTCCCAGCAGTGCTTCATTTTAAAAGGACAATATAGTGTAATTCTCCTCTTAGTATTCTGTAGAAAATAAATAAAAATACAATATATGTATAGTTGTCCTTAGGTTATTGCAAACTTCTCTTTATTGTATTTTAGGAATACTTACAATTATATTTCTAAATATGATGCTGAGAACAATACCTCATGTTCCATTTGTTACTAATGAAGTGTTTGTTTTCATTAACTTGTGCTTAATCTTTTGTTCAACAACAGACATGGAAAGTGTTGAAGAGAAGAATTAGACTTTACTTTGCAAGTCCAGATGTAATTGAATAGTCTGGAATCTTTTTCCACAGTCCAGAAATCCATCTTGTTTGAGCATTCTGTATTTTGTTTGATAGTATATAAAATCTGAAAGTCATGAGTGTTATTAAACTGTTGTAAATTACAAAGCACATGTGAGGAATCTTTAACAACAATGCAAGGATGAAGAAAAGCTATATATTGTACTATGGCAATTACTTGGAGTTGATTGGCCAGAAATATTCCCTTCTATTGTTAAAAGATGTGGAGATACAGTTTGGGATGTTACAAAAACCAGGTTTGTGTATCAGTTAGGATACTGAAGTAACCAAAGCTAACAAAGAAGCCTCTTTGATACTCCTCCTCAAAGTGAAAACACTTGAAAGATTCCTAAAATATTTTAAATATTATTATTATTTTAAGTCGTTATTTCTGCTGTGTGCTTTACATCTCTGGCATCTTTATTTAAATGTAAGAAAAATATGGGACAGGAAAGTATTTTACTTACCACTCACATCAGAATTCCATTTAATGTCTTAGACCTCTGTTTATTCCTGAAGTGATTAAAAGAGTTTAAGTTTCTTTTTGTAGATAATATGCAATGATCTTGCATGTAAAGCCAATCATAGATATAACTTTTTTAATTAGATAAATAAGGAAATGTTTTACATGCAGATGTGGACCCGAATGGTCCAGTTGAAAAAATTAATATAACAAAAAAGTATTGGGAATACTCTGTATGCACACACAAAAGTTTATGCTTTAAGAGAGTATTGAGATTAAAAGTCAAACACACAGAAGTTAAGAAAAGTCAAATCTGCATTTATTTGTGATGCATACAAACTACAATCAGGTCACCTCTATTCTTCTTTTCACTAAAAATAAAGAGACCAAACTCACTTGGTCACATAATATTTATCATGTGTCTGTGTTCTTTGATGATTCTCAGAACTTTTTTCTCTGCCCCCACTGTTACTGCAACTTCTTTCTCAAATTGAATTGGACAAAATATTGCAATGTTACGCACACAGCCCTCATCCTATTTAAGAATACCTTGTTTAAATAGTCTATGGCCGCATTAGCCCTTTAAGCTTTATGCTTAAACTGCAGTTTAGACTAGTACAGCACAAATTATACCTGCTGCCCAAGAAGTTCTTCTTGGACATTTCTCCCCAGGTCATCTCATTTTTGTTGGCACAAATGTTTGTGCTGCTATGTGTTGAATTTTGTTAGTGAAATAATCCTGGTAATCAAATAATTTGTTCTAAAGTCCACAATTGGCTTAAAGTGTATGTTTCCCAGAAAATCTACTGTGTGCTTCTGTAGACCCTTGCTTAGGCAGAAGAATGGATAAATATAGGCAGCCAGCCAGTGGCAGAAAGGAGGGCTGAAACATTTCTTTGAAAAGAGCATCAGCTTCTGTTGACTTAAGGTGATTTTAAAAGTAGCGGTTTTAGACTGAGGTTTTTCAAGATGTCCGAACCAATCTAATAGCTGGCTTCTGCCAGAAGTGATGGTTCCTCCTCCTTTCTTTCCTGAGTTCTGCTGCTTGGCTGATCCTTTGGTGAGCTTTTCAGGTCACTAAACCAGCAAAAAACATTCTGAGGAGGTCAGATTACATTTCTGCCTACTCAGTGCATGACCTCCCTGAGCAGATAAGCACAGTCCAGGCAGTGCAAAGGAAGTGGCGGGGCTGTGCAGACGGAGCACAGGCTCCTCGAGCCTCTTCTAGCAACCTGTGCATTTGCATAAGAGCAGCCTTCTCAGGAAACCTCCCCCTTACTGCTGTGCTGCTGGTTAACATATATGACTATTCTTCATAACCCAGCCCTCAGAGAATTTTCCAGAGTCATTACTTCTCAAAATAAAGCATGCTTATCCCAGAAGATGTCCTAATCCTTTCTCATGGGACAGCAATACAGTAACAGCACAAACCAGAACAGAGGACTCTGAAGTGCTAAAAATATGTGTGGATATGATGTTGTTTAACTCAACAGAGACATCTTCATTTAAGGAAAAGAAAAAATGTATAATTTTCTTGCTTTCAGCTTACTGAGTCAAACACTATGTGTCAGTGGGACTTGCCCTCTCAATGGCAAGGCATCTTGGAGTACAACTTACTGGACAACTTCCAACAGAAGGGTCTTCCATGGGAATCTGTAAAAACTGAAATATTCCCCCACAAAAACACCCCTGTTTTAAATCTGGTCTGACCAAATCATCCTGGTGTTTTAGCTCATTGCTGATCTGTCCAGGTCTTCAGCTCAGAGGTAAGCAGCCTAGTAAACCATTCTACATATGGGTAATCCATGGCTTTTGCTTTCAGAAAACATTGTGGTTGGTGATACTTCATCATAAAACATTTCAAACTACTGAAATCCGCCATAAGAATCACAGAATCATAGAATTGTTTACTTTGGAAAAGACCTTTAAGATCATCAAGTCCAACCATTAACCTAACACTGCTAAGTCCACCACTAAACCATGTCCCTAAGCACCTCATCCACACGTCTTTTAAATACCTCCAGGGATGGTGACTCAACCACCTCCCTGGGCAGCCTGTTCCAATGTCTGACAACCCAAGAAGGAGTTTCTTTTCTCTTCTAAGCTTCAGTTTTGAGATTCTCCAGCTGACTAATTAATATGTGCTATGTCTACTTCAATCAAAACAGAAAACATGACAATACTACTCAGAGCAATTTTATTTCCCTTTTCAGGAAAATACCTACATCTATCACTGTTAACATTATTTTCTCATACAACACTTGTTTTGTTTTGTTTTTTTTTTCTTTAATGACGTACAGTTTTTAAATACTCTTCTTGACTAAAATTGAAAATTACTGTTGGACAGATCTTTCTACAATATCAGTCTCCCCCATCTTGTGATTAGACAGTTGTTATTCACATTAAAGAACATTAATTTCTTATTCAAATGCACAGGAACTTCACTGGGGAAAGGATATTTGCACATGAGTAGAAAATATCAGGCACCACTGTTATTTTCTCTATTACAGAATCACAGAATTACAGAATCACTAAGGTTGGAAAAGACCTGTAAGATCATCAAGTCCAACCATCAACCCAACACCACCATGCCCATTAAACCATGTCCCACAATGCCTTGTCCACACGTTCCTTGAACACCCTATGACAGATTCAGTCTACCTGGTTGTGTCATGCTAATATGGTACAAATAATATTTATTAGACCTTCTGAATCAGGGGACACACCATCTGCCTTGTTAGATACAGCTTTCTATGAAGGAATACACAATGAATAATTTGTGGAGATTTTATTCTTCATGACTTAGCTAAATAAAGAACATTGTGTTTTCTTCTCACAATTTATAATGAGAACAAAAAGCCCAAACTATTGAAAAAAGAGATTTATGTTTTTGATTTTACTACTTCAGCAATTTCTAGGGTGTATAAGTGTGAATAAATGCAATAATTTAAGTTCACAGTGTTTACTGTGGCATAATAACACAGACATTGAATGAATTAGGTAGGAGAGATAAAGGAAATAAATTGCTGAAAATGCAATTAGAAATGTGACATAGTGTTTAGAATAAGAAGCAAAAAATTCGGTGTGATTTTGTTTATGACATCTTTTAACTTCAGAATAGATTATAGCATACTTGCAATTACGCAATATTTATGAGATTCATTTCTTTTTCTAAGATCCAGTGCCTTTGACTCGTTGTGTAACAAAGATGATGCCTATGCACAGCTGATGTAGGCCTTCTTTTTCACAATAGGCATGCGTCCTTAATACTCATTTCATTGATCTGATACTAAAAGAGAATTAGTCAATTTAAAGTCATGTTGTCAACCTTTCACTTTTCAATTTAAATCTTCCCTTATTGGCACAAATACCAATTCGGTATAAGATTTAACTTAAGTTATTTTTGAATTGCATTTCTCAAGTCATGAGCTTTCACTTTTCTTTCTTCACTTACTAAAACTGACAAGTATAATTTGTCTGCAGAAGAAATTTAATCACGTATTGAATTTGGTATTGATCCATTATCAGTACAGGCAAGAAGACTGCAAAAATTGTTTCCAATAAAATTCTGCTTTGTTTCAAAATCTCTGTAAGTTTTAGACTCCTCAATTTATAAACATACAAAATTGTGTGTGTGTGTCTGTGTGTGTGTTTCAGCTGGGGGAATCCATAAGGGAGGGGAAAAATACTAATTCTGAAAGATAGCAGCTCTCTAAGGTGCAGAAATACCTGTTGATTGCATTAGTAAATAATGTTTCATGGGATGTGCCAAGATAAAGACCATCACTTTAGAACAATACTTAACTGGGAAAAAGAAAGCAGCATATTGAGGGAAGTATGTTTCTACATTAAGTGGACTATTCTGAGTAAGGCTATTCAGAATTTTCTTGATGAAATTTATTTTCCTCAGTGGCAGATATTTTTTGTGAAATTTATTAATTTCCTTCAAATTTTCATCAGGATGTTGTTTTTGGTACACGACTTTGACCAGTACTAAGAAGCATAGAAGTTCTTACAGCACAAGAGGTTTGCCCTGGAATTTTCTTTTTTCGTTCCAGTGAAGAATTAAATGAATGTTGAAATCTCAAAAGCTGCTATAGAGTTGTGCCTGTAGAGGTTTAATTTTTAATAATTACCCCTGAATATTTCTAAGTAGTATATTTCACTAGGAAAGCAAACATCATCACAGAAGGGACATTATATAAGAGCTGTTCAGAACAGTTATAGAAGGAAGGATACTAGCCTCCATTTACAGTCTTCAAAACCACTTTTATACTTAAAAATGAGAGAAGGGATAGTCCAGAAGGCCTCAGGAGTGAATAATTCCAGGACACAGTGGTGGTAGTGGACTGAAGAAGTGAGTGAACTCGGTTCAGGTTGAAGGATGGCCTGTGTCCATAGATAAGCCCACACCACGAACTAGGACTGATTTTATCAGTTCCTGGTTCTATATAAAGACTCTTCACTGAGAAAAAGCAGGCTGAGCTTTAGCAATATAAACCAGAAATGTCTTGGGCCAAGCACCCCAAACACACAGGAATTAAACACAGAGGTACAAAAGTCAGTTTTTTCAGTGCTTTGAATGGTAAAAGAAATTGTTTGCAGTGGCTTTGGAATTGAATAAAAAAATTACCAGGACTTTAGGATCTACTAATTTGAAGCAATGAAAGGCAAAACAGAAGTTTTAGTGCATAAGAGAAGAACAGTTTAATACATTTTTTTTTTATCGTGAGTTAGACAAATGTTCCACTCTGGAGCCCTGCAGGAAGATAAATTGCAATGATGACAATAAATGCTGAAAAATAATTTTGACTGTCTGTAGTTCTGCCCAGCCTGGGGCAAGACATTTAGTCTTTCATTATTTGTAAATGCAGACCTGAAAGACAAAGAAGTGGTATCACACACAGGTAATGTTCCTTAAGTAGTGTGCAAGGTGGTGTTATACATAATGAGTAGGTTTTTTCAGTGCATACTTAACAACAGAAATAAATGCTTTTATCTCTCATTGCTTACATAGATAAGACTTAATGAGCAAGAATAATAATAACAGTGACATATGTAAACGTATACAAAATGGAATTTGTCTTCCAATCCTTGCATTGAAAAAGCTCCCACTGAAAGGAGCTTGTTGTATAAAATAAAGACTGAGCAATAACTCTTGAGGTTGACTCCAGTATCCAATATTTATTTGAATAGGGCTGAAGTGCATAGAATAAAAGTACTGAAAAAGAGAATGGGATTGATCGTCCTTTTTTATAGGCTCCTGGTGAGAATTTTTCAACCCATGGGTAGTGACTTTAAACTATATCTACAGTTTTTATGTGTTCTAGTCTTTTAAAATGTATTTCAGTTCACAACGGGCTGCAGCATTTTATAGGTATTGGTATATTACTATACAACATCACATGGTTTTGTCAGCTATTCACACGGATGTGTCATTAAAATTGTGCAACCATTTTAGTTAAATGGAGGTGAAAAATGTATTCACTTCTGTTCTGCTCCTTAAATTTAACATTTGATTAACTCAGGTGGTTAGTAAGTTCACATCTCCTAGTGCCTTTGGGAGGCTACTTGAGAGTGTTTATATTTACACTTGACGTTCTGTCATCCTTTCCACATTATTTCTTTATGTTTGTTTGCAATTCTGTGAGCTTAACAGGCTGCAAAGTTGCAAAATGACATGTCCCAAGAGCTAAGTGGGGACTCAGTTCAAATTTGTCCATGTCAAACTCTTTAAGTGGAAAGCAATTTGATATACATATAGTTTTCTATTTTAGATTACACTCCGGTGACATGTTTTGATTGTGACTGACTTGCACTAAGTGTTACAAAGATGTAAAATGTGTTGATTAAATAATCTAATGACAAAGTCAAAACAACTTTCATATATGAGGATGAATAAGCACCTCACTGTCTGCCTTTGCTATAGGTTTATCCATGATGGCTTTTTGAAAATTGCTCTATGTCATGTAAATAAAGTTTTTGAACATTTCAGTATGAAACATCTTCATAACTGACTATTTATAATGAGCAAAAATAATAACTATTTTGCTGCAAATTTCTGTGATTAAGCAAATAACATTTCTTTCAAAATTGAATTCACAGCAACAACACCGGAAATTTTTGCTGGATTGAGACAAATTCTTTAATTACATTGAATTTGCTTATGAAATTTATTTCATGGCTGCAGTCAAGCTATATGATAAATAACAAGTATATCTAGCCAACAGGTCAAATGCTATGAGCTAATCTCAGAACCTTAGTGATAGGGATGGGCTTTTTGCTTGATCGCACTAACAGGTTAAATAGTTTCCTTTGGGTACAGAGAGTTTGAGACTGCTGAAGCCTCCTCCAACTACTGATAACTGAGCATTTGATGCTACAAATGTTGTGGGTTTTTTCTTGAATTGTAAGAGGATTTATAACAAGGTAATAAATGACTGTGTTTGACATTTCTAAATGCACATTGAGCAATCAGTGTCTGGAGGTAAGATTACACAGAAGATGGCTAATATGTCTTAAATGTATTGTAATAACCAAAACACAATAAAAATAGTCCCTCCCCTGCTGATTTTTTTCCTGTCATCTGGTAAAAAGCAGAGCAGTGTGGCAACATACAGTTCTCCCTTCTGACCTTACTTTGCAGTAAGAACCGTTCAACTAGGATGATAATGATACCATAGGTACAGAAGAGGAAAACAGGGAAAAATCATAAAGCAAAGGTAGCAAATGTCAAACTGACAAGACTTTTATGTATCACAAAGCCCACAGAGGAAAAATGTCTTGTCTTACTAAATCTGCCTCTTTCACTACAGCATATACCTCTAAAGAGCATTGACTGCTGCTGCACACTGGACTAGCAAAGGAACTCAACTGTAACAGTACCATGTAGCTGAAATTGCTCATTGCAAATGAAAATGACTTTCAGTCAGGAAGAGTGATAGGTGTGCTCTCAAACAATCTAATACAATCTATTACTTTCCTTCACCAGCCAAGGTTTTCTGGGAAGTAGCTTCATAGAAGGCAAGCACAGCCCTGTCTCTCATATTCAGATAAGAAATCAATTATAGCTACTCATTATGCAAAAAGTTGTATTTTAAGATGACCTGTCAGAAACAAGGAAGTAATATTATTTGATTTCCAAAAATAAAATGCAAGAGAGAAAAGTGAAGTTGAAGTAGCAGTATTGTACACTGTTCTATAAAGGTCATATAATGCAATTTGACCCTGATGTGTCCTACACCACCAAGTTAATTTCAGATTTTCAAAATTCACAGTTACATGAGTAACTATATGGATGATGTTAAATAACATAAAATATAGCATTTCCTGTTGTGGATTTTTGTTGGAAAACTAACTTTACAGCAGGTATTCTCACATTCCTCTAAAGGCTATCCGTGTGCTCAGGGAAATATTTTGTTACGTTATTTCATCACTAATGTTCTCAGTGTGATTATCTTCCAAATATGAGCATGAGATATATTTCATGGAAATCAGCTCAACAACAGTATAAACAATATCTGCAAATTACAAAGAACATTTGTTTTTCAATCCAAGACCCACCAAACACTGATGTGTACTCAAATATACAATCTTTCTGGAAACCTTTCATTCATATTGAAGCAAAAAATACCAAAGAGAACGATTTCAGCATTTCAGTTTGTCTGGATGTTTTTTCTAAATGGAAATTAAATATATATGTACATTTTCCCATAAAGCTGTGGTTCCCTAGTTCCAAATATTCTGTACACATTTATACATGTGAAAATTGATATAAATTATATCTTCTTTCAGCATGAGCTTTTTTTTTTTTTTAAATCAGGATATGCACTTTCATGGAAAAGGAGAAGGAAAAGCCTATAGATATAATATTAGAGAAGAATTAGAAACTCATGTTCTTGGGGCATCGATTTATGAGAAGGAATAAAGGAACCTCTTAGATGGACCTGTAAATGCAACTCTTGGGAGTATTTTGTTGGTAGTTGAATAGTTGACATGGCTTAAAACACTCTCCATGTTTTATAAAGGAATCCAGCCAAACAATATATTCATTTTCTCTTCCCAAAGAAACACGGTCACCTTTTCCATCAGGGGTTAGAGAAGTGGTGAAGAATGCCTAAAATGAGACCTTAAGTAAAGGTACACAAACCTGGCCTTATCCATTGTGAGTCCTCTTTGTGGTCAGGTTCCTTCTTTTGCTTTTACCATAAACCTGCTTTGCATTCAGCATTACACTGTTCAGAAGCAGTCTTTTATTTAGAAAACACAACAGAAAATCCTCAAATGGTTTTGCCTCTCTAACAGTCTGTCTGGTTTCTGTTCAACTTCCCTCTCCAAAGGAATATTGACTGTTGGCTGAGTGTGGCAATTTAATAATCTTGAAAGGTAACCATTATTTAAGCAAAATCTCTAGTTTTAACAGGAGATATAGCAAATTCTTACAATTTAAAACTACAAGAACTGGACAAGAATCAAAATTTCATCGGTAGCTTTCTATACAATGCAGACAATTTTTTTTGTACATAAGTAAAACTAAAGCTAGTTTCAATGGCGCTATCATAAGAGAATATGTATATAGTCTTGAAAACATACAGACTTCTCTAATTAAAAAAATATTCATATATACCAGTACAAAATATTTTAATCTTACTAGTTTTTTTAAAGGAAAATAAGGGCTGTTTAAAAAAAATTGAGACGGTCTATCATTTTGAGAAGAATTCATTTCCGTACTTGGACTTCCATGCTGCAGCTTGCCATAAGTTCAAGCAAGTTTCCATAGCTCTCTTTCAAAACTAAACTCATGAAAAAAATTGTTCTCAATAAACTTTTAACACAGTATCAAATTATGCCTAGTTAGCAAGACCCACAATCTAAGGAAAAACTCTGCAAACTATTTTTATGTTATCAGTCAAATATTTTGTATTTTTCACAGCTCTCCTATTCACTGGTACTGCATACTTCTATTTTTAAGAAAACACTGCATTTCAAGCTTTACCTTGCAAGATGCTCAGTTACTACCAGTTGATACCATGAGATTTCCTCTAGTCACAACCTCCTTTTCTGAAGTAGGGAAAAGGTCCCAACCCCCTATGTATTCCAGTTATCTGGAAAGTTATTGTGTGCCTTTCACTCCTAGTGATTTCAGTAAAAAAATGAAAGAACCTAGGAGGCATTTTTACAATGGCTGTAGTCAGGTATAGCTATTTTGCTGTATCTTCTACAGTATTTGGGATCATTCTTCTTCAGTATCTTCTACAGCCATTGGAAGCATTGTGGGGTTTGTGGTTTTTTTGAGAGGAAGAGTGATTCTGGGAAACCTTAATTCAGGTGCTCCGAGAAGAACGTCTTTTGTTCTCTCTACTGATCACAGAAAAGCCTAAGAATATTAGCATTTGTAGTTCAAAATTACTTCAGAAAAAGTGCCTATCACTTCACAGTACCAAATCTGATACTAATTTTCTTCATGTTTATTTATTTAGTTTGATGCAAATGGAAAAAAAATTATAAGCATGTTTTTGCTTTAATAAAAATCTTAAACACCTGCATATCTTCACTCTGACAAGCAGAATAAAAAGAACTTAGGTTACGGTCTAGTTTTTCACTGAACTGTAACCTGTTTGAACTGCAATATGGAAAAATACGTACTGGGATATTCTCAGTCCATGCACTGTCAAAACAGCTGTAAATTAAACTAGATATAAGGAAAGTGATACAGTACTAGAGACATCAGCTGAAGCTTGTATTCAAACTAGATTTAAAAGCAACATGGTTGCCAACTAGGGAAGGCACCCACTGGACCTGTTATTTGTGAACAGAGAAGGATTTGTGGGTGATGTGATGGTTGGAGGCCGTCTTGGGCACAACGATCACAAAACGATAGTTTTCAATTCTAGGAGAAGTAAGGAGGGGGATCAGCAGAACTGCCACATTGGACTTCCGGAGGGCTGACTTTGTCTAGGAGACTGGTTGACAGAGTCCCTTGGGAGGCAGTCCCTAAGGGCAAAGGAGTCCAGGAAGGATGGACACTCTTCAAGAAGGAACTCTTAAAGGCACAGGGGCAGGCTGTCCCCATGTGCCGAAAGTCAAGCTGGCAGGGAAGAGCGGCTGGGCTGAACAGAGACCTTTGTATGGAACTCAGGAAAAAAAAGAGAGTTTATGACCTTTGGAAGAAAGGGCAGGCAACTCAAGAGGACTACAAGGGTGTCATGAGGTTATTCAGGGAGAAAATTAGAAGGGCCAAAGCCCAACTAGAACTTAACCTCATGACTGCCGTAAAAGACAACAAAAAACATTTCTATAAACATATTAGCAACAAAAGAAGGGCTAAGGAGAATCTCAATCCTTTATTGGATGCAGGGGAAAACACAGTGACAAAGGCTGAGGAAAAGGCTGAGGTACTTAATGCCTTTTTTGCCTCAGTATTTAACAGTAAGACCAGTTGTTCTCTGGGTACTGAGCTGGAAGACAGGGAAGGGGAGCAGAATGAAGCCCCCATAATCCAAGGGGAAATGGTTAGCAACCTGCTACACCACTTAGACACACACAAGTCTATGGGACTGGATGGGATCCACCCAAGGGTACTGAGGGAGTTGGCAGATGTGCTCACCAAAACACTTTCCATCATCTACCAGCAGTCCTGGCTAACTGGGAAGGTCCCAGTGGACTGGAGGTTAGCAAACATGACGCCCATCTACAAGAAGGGCCGGGAGGAGGATCTGGGGAACTACAGGCCTGTCAGCCTGACCTTGGTGCCGGGGAAGGTTATGGAGCAGATCATCTTGAGTGCCATCACGCATCATGTACAGAACAACCAGGTGACCCAGGCCCAGACAGCATGGATTTATGAAAAGCAGGTCCTGCTTGACTAACCTGATATACTTCTATGACAAAGTGACCCACTTGGTGGATGACGGAAAGGCTGTGGATGTTGTCTACCTGGACTTTAGTAAAGCCTTTGACACTGTTTCCCACAGCATTCTCCTGGAGAAGCTGACTGCTCATGGCTTGGATGGGTGCACTCTTTGCTGGGTAAACAACTGGCTGGATGGCCGGGCCCAAAGGGTTGTGGTGAATAGAGTTAAATCCAGCTGGCGACCAGTCACAAGTGGTGTTCTCCAGGTCTCTATATTGGGGCCAGTTCTGTTAAATATCTTCATCAGTTATCTGGATGAGGGTATTGAGTGCACCCTCAGTAAGTTTGCAGATGACACCAAGTTGGGAGGGAGTGTTGATCTGCTCGAGGGCAGGAAGGCTCTGCAGAGGGATCTGGACAGGCTGGATCGATGGCCTGAGGCCAATTGTATGAGGTTCAACAAGGCCAAGTGCCGGGTCCTGCACTTGGGTCACAACAACCCCATGCAACGCTACAGGCTTGGGGATGAGTGGCTGGAAAGCTGCCTGGTGGAAAAGGACCTGGGGGTGTTGGTCAACAGATGGCTGAATATGAGCCAGCAGTGTGCCCATGTGGCCAAGAATGCCAATAGCATCCTGGCTTGTATAAAATCAGTGTGGCCAGCAGGAGTAGGGAAGTGATTGTCCCCCTGTACCCAGCGCTGGTGAGGCCGCACCTCGAATACTGTGTTCAGTTTTGGGCCCCTCACTACAAGGAAGACATTGAGGTGCTGGAGCACGTCCAAAGAGGGGCAATGAAGCTGGTGAAGGGTCTAGAGAACAAGTCCTATGAGGAGTGACTGAGGGAACAGGGGTTGTTTAGCCTGGTGAAGAGGAGGCTTGGGGGAGACCTTATTGCCCTCTAGCAATAAGGTCTCATTCTAGCGAGGTGGGTGTGGGTATCTTTTCCCAAATAACAAGCGATAGGACAAGAGGAAATGGCCTCAAGTTGCACCAGGAGAGGTTTAGATTAGATATTAGGAAAAATTTCTTCAGGTTGTCAGGCATTGGAACAGGCTGCCCAGGGAACTGGTGGAGTCACCATCCCTGGAGGTGTTTAGAAGACGTGTAGATGTGGCACTTAGGGACATGGTTTAGTGGTGGACTTGCCAATGCTTGGCTAATGGTTGGACTTGATGATCGCAGAGGTGCTTTCCAACCTAAATGGTTCTATGGTTCTCTGATCCAATCTAAAAAACCTAATTTTTCTTCAGTTCTGAATTTTCATATCTGCTCTCATCAAACCCAAGCAGCTCAGGCTCAGGTTTAAGATAAAAGTCTCCCCCAAGGTTTTTACATTTAGAGGCAGTTTCCCTAACCTTTAGAACCTCTCCTGAGTTCAGAGACAAAGTGGACTAGATTTGAGTTTTCATCTTCAGTTCAGAGATGCTCATTAGAGGAAATAGCCAATTTAGAAGACCAAGGGACAAATTAACATGAATGTTAACAGGAGCAACTCCATTGACTTTAATGGATTCAAACTTACTTATGCCAGACATGTATTTGGCTCAAGAGTCTAGTAGAAACATTAAAATATATTATTAAAAAAAAAAGAAAGAAAATATATAGCTTAATGTCCTGGTGTTATCATTGAATTTTAATTAAGGAGAGTTTATAACTCTTCTACTGTGTGGGACATTTAACAACTACTTTGTAGCTGACTGTGTCTCCTTTTAAAACCTTCATCGTCCTTTATTCTTTATTTTCAAGTGTATTAAGTAAAGAGAATGGTATGAGATGGATCACCAGTTATCTTGTATTTGCTATTTATTTTACTTCACTGTGTACCAGGAGCTACTGGAGTTCCTCCACAGCCACTCCTTCATCCTTTTCACTGAAATTAGCACTGCTTTCTTCTTCTCCTTTACCTTCTGGCTAGCAGGCGCAGTCTAAAAATATTTATTGCCACAACCAAGAGTTATTTCCGTGCTCCATATGTAAACCTTTGCTGAAGATGGTGTGGGTCTGGAAGACTGCAGCATCATCCTGAAAAGACAGTGTCACTGTGACAGCTGTGCCTAGGTGTACCCAAGCACTCCTGCTATGCACCTTTCCTCACAGACTTTCTGGACTTGACCAGACTTCACCCTGTGGTAGCTGAATTTCTATTAGCGACAGAGTTAGCCAGGTTAAAGTTAATGCAAACATTTATAACATTGTTAATGCTGTGGACATGTCTGAAATATAGCAGAGTAGAAAACATGCTAGAGGCACCTGGGACAATGAAACAGCATAGTCCCAAATTGTCCCAGGTAGTTAACACCTTTGATATCCATGAGAGATAGGTGCCTGATAGCTTCATACCTTAGGGGCAACTGTGGTATAAAAAAAGTGTTGGATTAAAAAGATTCACTAAATAGTTGGTGTTAAACATATTAAAAAGAAATAAAGTTGGTAATTGAAATAATTTTAAAATCTTGTATTATCACTTATTAGTAATAAGTATTTGTAACTTTATTACTAATAAAGTTAATCAGTTTTTTTGGTTAATTGCACTCTTTATCAGTATATATTTGTATACATATCAATATATCCTGTCAATACCAGATCATATTTTCTCTCCTTGCAATTTTGACACAGCAATACTTGATAGACATAAGTAGGCCAGTAAAATAATCTGTGAAAGATTCAGATTTTAGTTTTCAAATTTCTAGCAGTTTTAATATCAATTCCTACATTCTTTTTCACACCAATAATTTCAAAACCTTATGCATATTTTTTGTAAGATCGCTGGATCTCTCACTTCCATGAAATGTCCTAAGCAGCTGTTTGCTTACTGGATGTATAGTGTGATCAGTAAAACTTTCAATAGAGAGTCTGAATGTGTTTAGTCTACTGCTCTCAAAACAGAAAGATTGTAGCCAAGTCATTTTCAAATACAGTTTTCACCTACAGATTGTCAAAGATTTCTTTTGTCCACTATAAAAAACCTATTTCTTACAACCAAGCTGTAAATCCTAACAAAGAAAATTTTGCTTTACTTTCATTCATTTTTCATACTGTTGTAGACTTAAACTGTGATTATATTAATGAGCTACTTTCTATATTAGAAATTTGCAAACAGAAGTCTTGCTTATTTGTAAGGAAAAAAACAAACAAAAAAAGAAATATCTTAAGTAGATAATATTCTTTTACATAAAATTTCCCATCCATTTCAGTTTCCCAACCATTTCCATTTCTGTTTTATCCAGATAAAGCAGTTCCTTGCACTGCCACATATGCAGTAATATCCTTTTTATTACAAGTGGCCATCCTTAACCATCTTAAAGATTTGCTTATGGTGACAGTTCTTTGGCTTGTAAATTCTTTGTCATATTGCAAGTCTTGAAAAATAGAATTTTTTGCGAGTTTGAAACTGAATAAAAAATATTTTCAAATTATGAGATAAACCTCTGTTAGGATGGAATCATTGTGGAGACTACACTTAAGGTAAAAGAGACAATTACAATGCTGCATATATCCCTGGATATAATATAACAAACCCAGAAATTTAGAAATGAATTCAGAAGAAATCCAAACACATTGCACTACACAAATACACAGTTAGGCATCAAACAGTTTGAGAGAAGATCTGAAAGCCACACTGAAGATAACCCTATTATCATGATTAAGACATTTTTGCATTTGCAGATCCACTTTAGGAAAAAAAATATTTTGAAATGCAGTTAATTTACCTTCACTGTACTTACTTCATTTTATCACTGTGTACAAATTTCATGTTGTTTGCATGTTCTCACATCCATTTACTTATCTTAAAAAAACATTTGGATTTTTTCAGATTAACAGTAACTAGCTTCCCCATAGTTTCAATAATAGATTGAGCATAATTACAAAGTACATATTACCTTAAATTACTGTATGCATATATGTACATACCTAACATATGCACAGCTTTATTTTAACATTGCCTTGAGGGCATATCGTATTTTGGGGTTTTTTAAATATATAATTATTAAACAATAAGCCATCACAGATCTTTCACCCCTCAAATACTAAGTAACTTTAATGGTGAAGGGATAGAGTGTGCCCTCAGCAAGTTTGCTGATGACACAAAACTGGGAGGAGTGGCGGACACACCGGAAGGCTGCGCTGCCATTCAGCATCACCTGGACAGGCTGGAGAGTTGGGCAGAGAGGAACCTTATGAAATTCAACAAAGGCAAGGGTAGGGTACTGCACCTGGGGACGAATAACCCCATGCATCAGTACAGGTTAGGGGCTGACCTCTTGGAAAGCAGCTCTGTGGAAAGGGACCTGGGAGTCCTGGTGGACAACAGGATGACCATGAGCCAGCAATGGGCCCTTGCGGCCAAGAAGGCAAATAGCATCCTGGGGCGCATCAAGAAGAGTGTGGCAAGTAAGTCCAGGGAGGTTATCCTCCCCCTCTACTCTGCCCTGGTGGGGCCACATCTGGAGTACTGTGTCCATTTCTGGGCTCCCCAGTTCAAGAAGGACAGGGAGCTGCTGGAGAGGGTACAGCAAAGGGCTACAAAGATGATTAGGGGACTGGAACATCTTTCTTATGAGGAAAGGCTGAGGGACTTGGGTCTTTTTAGCCTGGAGAAGAGAAGACTGAGGGGGCATCTTATCAATGCTTATAAATACTTAAGGGGTGGTTGCCAGGAGGATGGGGCCAGTCTTTTTTCAGTGGTGCCCAGTGACAGGACAAGAGGTAACAGGCACAAACTTGGTCATAAGAAGTTCCATCTGAAGATGAGGAGGAACTTCTTTACTTTGAGGGTGGCAGAGCACTGGAACAGGCTGCCCGGAGAGGTTGTGGAGTCTCCTTCTCTGGAGATATCCAAAACTCACCTGGACGCATTGCTGTGCAATCTGCTCTAGGTGAACCTGCTCTGGCATGGGAGGTTGGACTAGATGATCTCCAGAGGCCCCTTCCAATCTCTATCATTCTGTGATATTTAAATAGCTTATATGGCTAGTATAATCTTGTTCTGAAGAAGGCCAGTGAATTTTAAATCCTAGGGTTAGTAGGACAGTGTCGCTTATGAAACTTATTACTGCCAGAAAATTTTCAAATGGGGAAAATATTGTTAAATTCCAGAACATCTTTTCCAGAAATTGACAGGGTCACCACTGGGAAAACATGTGGCATAGAAAACTCCAGCTGAAATGGTTCAATTCTGACACAGGTCTCAGCAAGTCTAGTTTTTAATTATCATAAACCAATGATCATATATATTTTTAAATTGTTAATGAGTTAATTCAAGATGAAAAGACTGTATATTCAGAAAGAAAAGGCTGGAGACTTCCTAGAGAAGGGTAGTTGCTGCTCTGACGCTAACAGAGACAGGAGGTTGCCCAGTTGGAAGGCATAAGTGAAAAAAAAAAAAAAGACAATGGAAAAGTGCACATCAGGGTCCCACATTTTTTCTGGAAAATCTCACACAGTAAAGCAGGGCACATGCTGTCCTTCACATTTAAAGCACAGTATGCTTGTTTAACCTTCAGCACACTGACTTGGACCAATAGACTGTTTACACCATTAAACTGAACAGAACCAGGACGTTGACTCAACTGCTCACCTGCATCAGTCCTACCACATAACTAGTGGCATGTTTCCTTCCATGACTATTGTCAAAAAGCATTCTTGAGATAATGCCCAGGCATCAGGTGAGAACATAAGGTACCTTGAATCATTTCCAGTGCACAATATGAACAAATGTCAATCACCTTTGGTCCCTCCATCCTACGAATCCTGAAATTAAAACAGCAAACAGAAATAAATATTTATATACTACAGTTCCAGGAGCATCATATGTATCCCAGAAAGCCAAGTGCAATGCGGTCTGATATAGTCAGTCTCTATAATAGCCCCAGGAGCCATTGGTTTTTTCTGTTTTAATTAGTAGGGTATAAAGCAGTGTGGATAATCAGTTGCCCAATGCTCAGTCTCACTGCCTAGCACTGTTTTATTCACCAGTACAATAGGTACAATAGGCCAAGGTGTCTTCATACAAACTACACAGTGAGAGCAGTTACTTCAGAAGTTTTCAAATTTCTCTTACTCTCCTAACAAGGAAAAGCTCACATTCATTTTCTAATAGTAAAGGAAGCGTGTTATGGCCTGTGCAGATATACATGGATTAATGAAGTGACTTACAAAGTGGTCATATGGTGCAGTTAATCCCCGTCTACACTGATTAGAGATATTAAGAAGTATTCTTTCTTGCACCTCCTATTTATCTAACAGTTTTCCTTTTCAGTACAATCCATATTGAAGCAATATCCCTTGTCAGTATTTTTTACTGAATTTTTTTTATGCCATACAAGGCAAAGGATCCAGCAAAAACCTCTCGCTGAAGGGCATTAGAAGAGGACAGACAAAGAAACAGAACTGCCATTTGCTAATAAAGAGAGGACAAGAGAAACTCCAGTTTTCCTGGGTTGGGTGGGTTTTTTTTCCTTCCCACCTATTCTACAGGCCAAGTCTGTTCCCCGGGGAGTCATTGGAGCACATGACAAACAGGTATCTGACATGTTGTCCTTTACTGCCTCAGGTGCTACTCTGACAAGTTGTTTTCCTGTTGCTGTTGAAAATACGATTTAAGATTTAGCAGAGTGACAACAGCTTCTTGCTATTGAGAGAATATTTCAAGTGTTTCAATTTTTAAACTTTCAAATACTTCATATTATAACCTTATTGAAGAGACAAGTTAGAGCTGCATTAACCAATGGATGGTGTATGAAATACCCTTTCCTAATGCAGTGTTCTAAGACAGTGAATTTATCCTGGGGGTAACCAAAAAGACAATGTTTAGCTGCTTGTTCTGGTTGCTTTTTGAGATTATATATTGGATTAGCTCCTCAAAATGTATTCTTTTAAAGGATTAAAGAGTAGAAAAAAACCTATCAATTCAATTCAGAGAATAGAAAGTTAGTTCTAAATGGTATTATCTCTACTGCAGAAACTTGTTTTTTGTGAGAGCTTGAGTGGCAGAGTGAGACAAATTTGGAAGATGCTTATAAGCAGCAGAAACTCCCCAGAAGATGAGAAAAGTTATAAAGAATACTGAATATTGATTATGTCTTAATTTAGATCTTTTTATGAGGAGAGGGTCTGTGTTGGACAGAGCAATCATTTATTCTTTTGGGGACACTACAACTGTTTTTTCCTGCACTGTGTAGGATATCTGTAAGTTAGGGAGGGAGCATGACTGCTGTCAACCTTGCAGCTTTCAAGCATAATTGCAGAATCTATCTTAAACTTAGTATTTCTGTAGATGGATCATAGGTAAGTGCAACTACAGACTACAGGTACATGGTTTAGATATGTAGAAGCCTGCCTGGTATAAGAAAACAGGTGAATTTTCAAAGGAGAGTGACTCCCATTAGACACCATCACAGAGAGGGTTTATTTGAGACCTGGCTTCTGCTTTTTTACAATAAAATCTGTGTGAATCTAGAAAGTTTATAAAACAATTATCTATTCTTCTTTTAGTATTTTTAAAATAAAGTTATAATTTACTCACTTCACTTCCAAGGAATGTTGTTCATTGATTCTTCATTCACCGATACTTTTAAAATACTTTATATTTAAGAAATTAAAAGAAACCTAAAGAGTGAAGAATAAACCAGGAACCATTATACATCTATATCTGCATAAATAAGGGGGGTGGGGAGGGTGGTGTCTCTGTGTGTGTGGTCCCAGGAACTTAATATAGAGTATCTTGGGGAAGAAAGAACTTGGAAATATATTGGGCCATAGAAAACTTCAAGCAATAAAACGTCAAGTATACTGATCCTTTTTAGCTAGCAGCAGAAATAAATAAAATTCAGTATACTAACCCATAAAATACACCCTAGTACAGTGAAACCTAACAGAGATCTTGTGTCCCCTTTTTCTTACACCAAGGCTTGCTGGAAAACTTTTTTGATTAAATGCTTTTCCCTTGATTTGTGGAAAACACTGTGTTCCAGGGAGCATGTACAAATTATATTCCCTCAAAAAACAATTTTTCATATATGGTTGAAAAGTTTGAAGAGACTATTTCAATCCTCTCTTTAAACAGATATTTTTAAAAATACTTCTACTAATGACTAAATTACACTACTAAAAACCAGTTTTAATAATTAAGTTTATGTTACTACATCTTTTGATCCAATCAGCTAAGTCACCACAGGAAGATTTTTTCACATTTTAAAATTAAAATATCTAGTTTTCCAGTTCAATGCAATTTTTATGTTTAAATGGACCTGAACCAAGCCTGAACACAGCCTCTCAATAGTTTCTTAGCTCCTGCTTTTCACATAAAACCCAGACAAAAACAAACATAAAACCAATATTACCCATAGTTTAGAAATATCACTCCTTTTTCTTACACCCTCCACAGTACCTACCTTTGTGCTACGGCCCTGTGGAAGACAGTTAGCAAGCAGGGTAACTTAGTACCACCTGAATCCTCTGTCAGGAGGGACAGTTGTTTTCTTCCAGCAAAAGGGGAAGGCTGATGCTCACCAGGGTCCTCCTGTGCATGCACAGCATGTGTAGCACATTTGGCACTCACTGTGTTCACTCGCACACCGATGAACAGAGATGTTGATGACATGCAGATCTCCAGGAGAGAGTCCAGAAAGGAGTCATCTGGGGGCTGGATAAACAATAAACTCAGAATACCTGCACTAATTCCATTAGCCCACCAAAGAAGATTTTATAGATGCAGTAATTTGTTTCTTGTCCTTTAAGGAAATTTCTGTATTTCTTCAAAGAAAGCTATTTAAGCTTTCATGAGTTCAGCATGTCATGCTATTCATGCCTGTTCCAGGATCTGAGATCTTCCACAGGGGCATGTCTGTACCCCAAAGGTCGTACTTCTCCATCCTGCTTCCAGCAAAGAAAAGTTCCTATACAGTAGCTAAAGAAAATTTCTCATTTATTTTGATTTTTCCACTTTGCTCTCTGTAGAATTTAGTCTATCTAGTTAAGAGACATGTATGAAGTAGGGTACTTTATGTGAAGGTTCTTGCAAAAGTTTCCCTATTCCCCTAGAAAATACCATCCAGCTTCTATTTACACAATATAATCATCAGACTTCTGCTTCCTCCTCAGTGTGATGGCATAGTAGGAAGACAGCAGACTACTGTCAGGAGTGGAATATGGAAGTCATCACACATCCATCACCCCATTTTTCTCAGTCCTCTTATCTAGTAGAGAAGTGACATAGAACAAAAAAAAAAAAAATGCAGGAGTGTGAAAGAGATTACACTAAAGGAATTATATACTCACTTATTATACAATTAGACACACTTTGAGCTTCAGAGAAAATAAGGGAGACCTAGAGTGATTAGATCTTAGTCAGGAAAAAAAAATATCCAGAACTTTAAGAGTTAATATAAAAAAAATTCTCATGTTTTAGGTCTTTAGCTTTAGAGCTCTCCTTCAATGGAGCTGTGGTGGGTTAACCCTGGCTGGACACCAGGTGCCCACCAAAGATGCTCTACCAATCCCATTCCTCATCTGGACAGGGGAGAGACAAATATAGCTAAAGGCTCATGGGTCCAGATAAGGACAGGGAGAGATCACTCACCAATTACCATCATGGGCAAAACAGACTCAACTGGGCAAAATTAGTTTAATTTATTACCATTCAAATCAAAGCAGGATAATGAGAAATAAAAACAAATCTTAAAAACACCTTCCCCCAACCCCTCCCTTTTTCCTGGGCTCAACTTCACTCCCTAATTCTCTGCTTCCTCCCCCGAAGCAGCACAGAGGTATGGAGAATGGGGGTTGCAGTCAGCTCATCACACATCTCTGACACTCCTTCTTCCTCACACTCTTCCACCACTCCAGCGTGGAGTGCCTCCCATGGGAGACAGTTCTCCATGAACTTCTCCAACGTGAGTCCTTTCCACGGGCTGCAGTTCTTCACAAACTGCTCCAGCATGGGTCCTTTCTATAGGGTGCAGTCCTTCAGGAACGGACTGCTCTAGCATGGGTCCTCTGTGGGGTCACATGTCCTGCCAGAAAACCTGCTCTAGCATGGGCTCCTCTCCTCATGGGTCCCACGAGGGGCCGGCCAGGAGCTTCCTTCTGCTCTTGGATGTTCGACTGGGGGGGGGGGCCAGCCGCCAGGGGGGGGGGGGGGGGGGGCATCAGGGTCCTCCATGAGCTGCAGGTGGATATCTGCTTCACTGTGGACCTCCATGGGCTGCAGGGGGACAGCCTGCCTCACCATGGTCTTCACCACGGGCTGCAGGGGAATCTCTGCTCCAGCACCTAGACTGCCTCCTCCCCCTCCTTCTTCACTGACCTTGGTGTCTGCAGAGTTGTTTCTCTCACACATTCTCACTCCTCTCTTCTCTGGCTGCTGTTGTGCAGGTTTTTTTCCCCTTCTTAAATACGTTATCCCAGAAGCACTACCACTGTTGCTGATGGGCTCAGCCTTAGCCAGTGGTTGGTCCGTCTTGGAGCCGGCTGGCATTGGCTCTATTGAACATAGGGGAAGCTTCTAGCAAGTTCCCACAGAAGCCACCCCTGTAGCTCCCCCGCTACTAAACTTTGCCACATAAACCCAATACAGGAGCAAATCACCCCCCGGCTCGCTCACAGTAATGGTTCTTGTAGTTTTCTTAGAAGCATCTTATCTTGGTCAAAACTGGACATGAGACTCAGGATTTAATTAGGAATAGAAATAATATTATTCCTACTCCTAATATTAACCCATGATTTAGAGAAAGGAGTCTACAACATGAAAAAGAAAATTTCCAAGTATTTCCAAGAGTTTTAATTTGGACTGGTAATTTATTAATTACTTTAATTGGACTGGTACAATTTATTCCAGTTTTCTTAACTTAGAATCATATTAATATTCAGAGAAGTATTGTAAAATACATACCATTTAGAGCCAAGTCATTCTAACCTTCCTCTTGTGACTGGTTGTGATGAGGGTGAATAAGAGCTATACTGCATAAACTTTCTTAATTGCCTCAGGATCCTTCGAAATAGAGTTACAGAATTGGCATTATCTTCCTAACTACCCATTACCTGAACACAATTGCTTTGGAACAGATTGCAGTGCTGCTGGCTGCCTTTGGTACATATGCCTACAGGATAAGCAAGCAAGAAATTAACTTCCTTGGAACTGTCCTCTATACTCCAAATACCTGTTATTGATGGGTGACAAGGAATAAACCCAGACTGCTTTTCAGCATGCAGATCCAAGGTGTGTAATAACGTCCATGGTGGAAACGAGTGGTAAGCAGCAGAGGGTGAGCTGAGCAAGATAGCTTCTGAACTGAGCCCAACAGACACTAAAACAGACATCAGACTTCCTCTTTCCCTTCATTACCTTTTATTTTATAATAAAGCAGATGAAGAGAGAGTTACATGTTTAATTACAGTTAATACATTGTACCTCATACCTTATTATTTTGCATATACAGGAATTAGGTTTTCATGAAGCCAATTCAGCATTTGTACTCCTTTTTGCACATTCTTTGTTCTTCATTTTAGGCTAAGCCCTGACTTACACTTTTAAGGACTGTTGCAAATGAACTGTGTCTGTGTTGGACATATGCCAGACAGCAGTTTTCTTATCCTTTTATGCCAGACAGCAGTTTTCTTATGCTTTTAAAAATGAAAGAAAAAGAAAAGCAGAAAGATCACCGCTGATGAGCCATCAGCTTTAATTAGACCTTTCTTTAATGGAAGATGATGTCTATGTTTTGAGTGGCTTGCTGGCTCTCAGTTTCCTCACTTGTTACTGGTGGGGTTTTTTCAATCTATAACTCCACATTAGCAACATGATGTAAATGAAGATAATGATAATCTTAAAATTAACATTTATATTGAGAAAAATTAGATGTGAAATTAGAAACTGGAGCTAACAGATGTGAACATATTACAAAAAAAATATCTATAGTAAATTTAAAAACAAAGCCTTGCCGTAAATATGATAGGACAAAGACTTAGGTAACCAGAGCCACTTCTCAGACACTAAATAATGTTCCACTTTTTTGGGAGTTTTACAGCTAATTTCTTTCAGGTACACATAGTATGCCAGTAATTTAATCAGTTAATCAGCAGTGTTACTACAGGGCTGAAAGAAAGAAGCTAACCAGTGGTGTGCTGATCAAAAAAAATTTGATCCCGCTATCTTTTATTACTTTCCCCTTTGTGGTGTTAGAAATTGTTCGCAAAGTACAATTGGTATTTTATTTATCCAGCTAGTTTGACTCTGCGATGCTGATTTCCTGACCACTGCTTTATAAACTGCAGCCCACAACAGAGAGCCACAGGTGGCCCTGAACAGAACCATTTTCTTCATCTGCAAAAGAAGCTCCACATGTTTATTCTTCTCCAAAATAAATCTTAGCTCTGTGTGTGTGGTGTAAAGAAGGACTGAAAGACAGCTCGTTCTTATGGAATGAAAACGTATAAGGAAACATATAGAGAAAAAGTCTGCAAACAATCAATATATTTTGCATAGCTAAAACAATCTCTTAAACTATTTGATTGTTTATGTCACAGGCATTAGTGATGGTTTGAAAATTGTTGTGCTAAAGTAAATGTTTGGGATTCTTTATACCAATAGTAATAACGCATTTGTCTGAAATGCCAAATTTGCCTAGATGCTAAATATGTTCAGACAGATCACTGCATTGTGGACTAAAATGTGTTTGATTTTTTTTTCCCTCGTATGTATATAGTTTTTTTAATGTGACATGTAAAGAAAAATCAGTGTAGATCTTCCTTATTCCATTTTAAGAAATGGGAAAGTGGTGATAGCAGCCTATTTCAAGGGCCATGCAAGTCTTTGCTGATTACAAAGAAAATTATGCCTTAGAAGTCAGTAAGCATTGAGACAGTGAAAATCCCTGAAGTTCAGTTGAGTTAGACTAGCAGCAGGCATTTACAAACACCATTGGAGATTTTTCACTTAAAAGTATATAAAAACAGAACAAATGAGGAAGAAACCAGTTGCTACAAGGAAAGCATAAGATTAAGGATAGTCTTAGCACTGCCCTCCAATTAAGCAAATTCTTCATCTCAGAAGTATGCTCTGTGACACAAAAGCAAGACTGATAACAGCAAGAAGGATATAAGAATTGAAATAATCACAATAAGGGAAAAGCATGATCCCCTGAGGACTGAGGAGACCAGATGATATTCTTGTTAGAATTCTATAAAAATACTTTTGAAATTGTGGATCTGGTAATGAGTACTTTTAATAATTTTTTTTTGAGAAGGAGAGTGCAATCAGACTGAAGAATAGCAAAGTAATGTCCACGTATAAGAAGAGGATGGAGTAAGTATCAATTATTCCTGCATATCAGTAATGAGGGAATGTCTGTAGTTGTCCTTAAAGCAAAACAGCATGTAATAAAATACAATACCAGCTTAGTAAATACAGAATGTGCTAAACTAACCTAATACCTTTTTTAAATTGTCAGTTTTCTAAACAGGGGACATTCACAAATCTCATCTCTGTGAACTCCAGTCAAGTGTTTGATATACCAGTGAAAGAAATGTATGTATAAAGTTGGAGAAGATGGAGTTAGGCAAAACTACAAAGTCACACAAAGGGGAATTTGGCAATGGAGAGCCTTAAAAATTGAGGCATTAGCATGTAGGGATGCTATTCTGTTCTATTTTAGTGGATATCCTAAAAACTGGCCTTGGAATCTTAGTATCTTAGTCAAAATTTTGATCGGCTTCTTTATCCAAAATATTAGGATATTAATGAAATTTACTAGCACGAAGTTATGAAACATTCAAAGATGGTTCTGAATATTACATAGAAAGAGATGAATGTTAAGGGTTGGACTCTGTGCAATAGAAGTGGTATGAAATTCAGTTTTACAAAGTGCGAGTTCATACTTTTGGGAATCAAACCGAAAATATTTCTCTACAAACTGGGCCTGATCACTTTGGAATGGAGAGTCACCTTGCTGGGCAACAGCCCCCTGTGAGTGGCAATATTTTTTATAACTCTAAAAAAGGGAAGCAATTTACCAAAAGAAGCTTTTCCTGCAGAGATAGAAAAGTATTAGTGCCATTCTACATGGAATAGGTTAGACCTCATTTGAAATTGTTTTTTTAATATCCATTACATATCTTCAAGAAAGATTAAATAAAAGCAGAAGAGATACAAAGAGGCACATTTATGATGACTAGGGGGTATGGAAATGTTTTGAGATGAAACTTAGTAGTTTTATGTAAGGTACATCATGTTTACAGTAGCTGGAAAATAGACCTTTGACGAGGTCTGGGGTCCTTAATAATTCTGTCAAAATCAAATTTGTGAAACATCTCATTCATGACAAGTTGAAAAGTTAAAAAAAAATCTAGAAAACAAATTTGCTGGCATTTTTTTATACTAAAAATTTGAAAAATTATGGAGCTGACCATACATTTTGCTGGTAAAATGTGGATTTATATAATACTTTAAAAATGTGAAATATGCAAAATGTGATAATAACTTCATGAATATCTTGGCTTTATGCTTACCTGGGCATAGCAAAGATAAACCTATTAACTTATGCACAGGGTTGTCTTGGGTTTTATACAGCATATAAACGAATAATTTTTATTCCTACAAGTTCTTAATAAATGAATACACATCTCAAGAGCATAAAATCACAAAAAGACTCTGCAAGAACAAATCACAGGCAAAAATTTGGCTAATTATCAATTGCCCTGTATGAACTACACTTGTGCAGTGTGATGCACCAATAACAGATGAATTCGGTATGCCAGATATAAGAGTTTCTGTTGTTGATAAAATTAAGACAAAAGAAATCTTGTGAGTTAAATGAGAACCTTGAAGAGACACTCAAAAGCAAGATATACCTTTTCCTACCCGAGGCTGCCACAGAATGCTGTGTCCAATAACCCAGGACATAGTCCAACACAGGACAGAAAAAAACCATTCATATGCACTGTTTCCCAGCTCTGTGCTCCCTACTGATGTAGGAGATGTTAAACTGAAATTTCTCCACTGAAAGATTTTTTTAAGATTTTTATGACCCTCTCTGGCTGGTTATCCTGGTGAGAGAGAGATGTTTTGTATACTAGTCTAGTTATAAACATTGAAGTTGTAGGCGGTTACATACACAGACTTCCACAAGTGTCAGAACAGCATCTTTTATCCTGTTTTTTTTTGTGCTAAGTATCTGAAAAAAATAGGCATAATGCTGCTGTTCCAGCAAGGCACATGTGTAGGGGCTGTTGCTCCCAGTGGCAGCAGGTATTGCTGCTTCTGTAGCTCATATTCCCCTTGTGGAATAATTGCTGGAGGTAATTTAGGAATTAAATTTATATTAAAGGTACAGCATTGAAGAAATCTTCAGGGTGGAGTGTGGCGAATATGCAAGGAATCCATCCCACAGAAGTTCCCTAGGCAGCCTTAGATGTTGGCAACACCAGGGGAGCTTGGTGCGCTGACTCTAAGAGAAACTACACGGAGGGTGGAGCGGAGTGAAGACACCTCAGCCAGGCTTTGTGATAAGATGGGAACTGGAAGGTACTATGGAACTGACCAGCTGCATATTTACTACCCTGAGCTGCATATTTACCACCCTGAGCCAACAGTCTGTCATTTTTTGACAAAATACTATCCTTTGGGTGAACTTTGCTCATTATAATCTCATTATAATACCAGAAAACACACCTCCATCCCAAAGCTACCCACCTCCAAGGTGCGACCACCCCTCACTGAGCTTGCGCTCTGGATTTTTCCTAGTCTATACCTTTAAAAGTAAACGAGAAACTTTTACACCAATTACAATAGAGGTATGTATGACTAGAGTCACTCAAGCTCCACCTGTAAGGACAAATAATATAAAATTGGCTTAAGAGAGGAAGGATGCCAGGGAAGATACCATCGCAGACCACCTTTGACACCTGGGATCAGTCGACGGGCTGAGCCTCTCTTCCCCCCCACAGGGACGCCTTTGGGTAAGATTCGAACACTTGGTTATACCAAGTGCTTCCCCGGGAAACTTAGAAATCTCTATAGAGTTGCTTTATAACTTAACGCGTTTGTAGCCAGGCTAGATTACTCACATTCTTGGTATTTGCACATGCTTTGCAAGCAGTAATTTTATCACCGGCAATCCAAAAGAACTTGTGTATCTGTTGCTTCAATAAACTGCACTATTCACTAATCTAGCCGTGAGAGTTCTCATTGAACGCCACCAAATCTCTTAAGTGTGGCCGTGATAGTTCATGGAATGCGACTAGACTGAAAGTGTACAGTGTTACGAGTGTATCCGTAATCGTGAGAGTTCAATACACTGAATGTGACCGGACTTGTAACACAGAAAAATTGGGCATCACTCAGAATCGAAGCCTAGCCACCCCCAGCCCCTCTGATATCTGAGGACAAGCTGGAACGCAAGGGGGTTTATTTTCTGCCAAATTGCCTTGCCCTTTAACGCGATACCCCTGCCATCAGCAAAGCTCGTAAATCTGACTCTCCAGGGTTTTCCCTGCAATTCTCTTCCATCCCTTGTTCTATCCCTTCCCTTTTCCTTCCATTCTTCAGTGGGAAGAGCCCAGATCAAGTTCTTTATTCTTTGGAGAGCAAGATTCAATTTTTCTTATATTGCTGAGGATCTTAGATATAAGCAAGCATAAAACAGGAACAATTTTATCCTAGAGAAATATTGTTAAGTGCTGAAATGCAGGTAATACTGATTGGAAACCCTGCTTCTATAGTGCAACCCTGACAAAGAACAAGTCAAGGCTCAGTTCTTCACTACCTTCCCATGCATTGATATCATATACTGTTCTGCACCTTTCAATTTATTTACTTCAGATTTATCAGTCCTATCTTTTATGGATTTTCTGTTGATTTCCATTTGTTTATAATAGGGAAGATATTGGCTGACCTCTGATGTAAAAGAGTTATTCAGTATTAGACTCATCTCACACGCAGATGTATCACCTTTTGTTATTAAATTGATTGGCATGTGGAGTTAACACTTAAAAGCAATTTTATTGACTGTCTGTATAATTATCTGCCAGTTTCAAGTGTTCTTTACGTTGTGTTTATAAATATATATCAAGTAAACACCTAAGAACTTAATTAGCATACGGTTATGAGATATTTTGCTCTGCACAGCTAAAAAGCACTTCAGCTTCAGAAGGATGAATAAGTCCCTTTTAAAAGGCAGCACTTAGTGAATGATGAGGTTCACTATAATGAGAATTTTGTGCAGAGAAAAATTATGATCCAATATCACTGTACTCTACCTCTGTTATTTTGTATTATGCTGTTTATTCTAGGTCTCTGTTATTTCACATTTTGCCCATACCTGGTTGAACTATATTAAAAAATGAATAAGGACTTTTCTTTTGCAGACACAGATTCAGCATTCATACTATAGTTACAAGGATTTCATTACACTATCAAGGGAAGTGATAACTAAATTAATACAAACAAAGATCTCTTCAGTATCAGTGCTTTTTTATTCTGTGTTATTATTTCTTCGTTTTTGCTGCATATCTGGAATATTTGCATCACAATTGTTGAAAGTGTCTTTGGCTGTGCAACTCTAAACTCTGAGCTGAGTTGTATCAATGGCAAACCTCTCAGGTTGAAAGTACTTTTTTGTACTCGTATTAATCGTTCTGTAATGTGCTGTGATCAAGCAAGGAAAAAAGATAGGTATGGAAATACTGTCTTTTGTTGTCCCCCTCCCTCCTGTTTGGGTATGTCTAAAAACCTGTGTTCCAAAATATCAGCTGAAACAAGAGAGAGTCAGTAGACTGAATACTTACTGCTCTGGGTATTATGAACATGTCTGGGAGAAGAGATGCATAGTAAAGCTTTCTCCTGGTAGCAAATTATTGAAATGCCACATGATGAAACAGGCAAGATAAACCTATTGCTGCATATAATAAAGCTCCATCTGCCAACACTGACAGCATTTGTTATCTGTACCTTTTCCTTGCACAAGAGTTTCCCAGCAGCTTTGATAACATTTTTATTATTCTATCCTAAATACATTTTTCATAAGCAGTTATTAATAGCTGTATTTTTAACAAGGAAAACATGAGTTTCACAGCCATTTCGCATAAACTTAGTAAGCACATTTACATACATGTGTCTCAGGGAATCAGCATGTCAGACCACATTTACAGAGGAGGCAGATATGCTTAGAATCTATTCAGTCCACATTCTAAATGGGGGACTTTCACTTAAAAGATTTGTCATTTTTCTTTGCAAGCATGCAAATGCAGTATAATTTATACAAGTTCAAATAGTCAGAACGGTCACTATCTTCATACGACTATGTATCAATGCTGAAACCAGTGCAAATACATTTTACTGCCTTATTAATTACCGCTCAGAGTAATCTCTCAGGTCCAGTCAAGTCCCAAACACTTCCAAGGATGGAGATTCCACAGCGCCTTTGGGCAACATATTCCAATATTTAACCACCCTCGCAGTCTTGCTCCATCTTCTCTGTATCCCCTGGTCAGATACACCAGCTCTCCCAGCCTCTCCTCACATGTCCTGTGGTCCAGCCCCACCAACAATTTTGGCAGGCCTCCTCTGGACTCTCTCTTGTGCTGGGATTGCCCAGACTGGGCACAAGACTCCAGGTGAGGTTTTACAGGTGCCAAAGAGGGGTGAAAGATCACTCTTCCAGACCTGCTGGCTCCATCCTTATTAATGCAGTCCAGGATGCAAGACTTGCAAGCTTTTCCATTTGTTTTTGTTGAACTCCATGAGGTTTACCTCAGTCTATTTCTTCAGCCTGTCCTGGTCCCTCTGAGTAGCAGCCCTGTCCTCCAGCATGCTGACTGCTCCCCCCCTAATTTGGTGTCATCTGCAAACTTGCTGAGAATGCTCACCATCCCATCACCTATGTCTTTAATGAACAGTAATGACTGTCGTATGTAATGGACACTGTAGTGACACTTGCAGAGCTTCCTAATCCTGCCATTCTTCAGAGAACAATAGATGTTTTTTTCAAAATCTCTGTCAGATTTTCCACCACATCTTTTTTTTCCCCACTGAAAGTGTTGTCAAATTCTCCCATATATACTTTGAAGGACTAGACAAAATAACAATAATTCATCAGTGGGCATCTGCTGACATTCATTGTCATATACAAATACAAATCACTTTTCCTGAGGAAATACCCTGTATTTTAAGTAGGTGGATTTGATTCTGCCTCTGATCTTGGATTTTCACTTCAGCTTTTCCAAAACAAATGTAACAAGTAGATCAATGTTTATATCTGGAGTTGGTAGAATTGTATGAACGAAACTGCAAAAAGTGCCAGGCCATTTGCAAAGTCTTGCCCTACATGACTTTGAAATGCCCATGACTTTGAGTCATGCCCGTACAGTGAAAATGTACTGGTTCTGCAAGTATTTGGCTTACATTCCCTCTCACTGACTGACAGAGAGAAAGATTAAGGTGTAGGATGCAATGCTTCCAAAAAAATTGCAGTCCTGACTTGAGCTCAAGGAGGAAGCCAAGGCGTGAGGGGCCGATGATTTGTGCTTGAAAGAGCCAGACTCTGGTGCAGATTCCCATGCAGGTCACATAGGACCTTGTGCTCCAGTTTTCGCGCATCCTTTCTGCTTACATACACAGAGCATCTGACGCTGACTGGCATCAGTTTACATAGGATATATTGATACTCTGTAAGCCTTGGACCCTATAAAGGACTGTGTATGGTTTGAAAAATACATAAATACATTTACCTCAATGCCATGATATTTCTAAGTGCCACCTCTGAGTAGTTACAAAACTCTAATCAACATTTTAAGCCTGTCATCACTTAATCAACATTGTCAGAGGAAAGGTGAAGTACCAAAATGAAGTACTGCGAACTATTCTCCTCTTTCTTCCTTCTGAGGCACCTGATACCACTCTCTAGAAAAGGGAAGATGGGAAAGAAAACTCTTAAGATTTCCCTTTCCTCTGCCTTAGGAAAATTTTCTAAGTAAATCTAGCTTGTTAATCATGTTGCATTTTTCCTGATCTTGTTTCTTGGTGATAAATGAATGTCAGAATGTTACATATTTTAATGATCTGTAAAAATAACTCAGGAGTATCTAACTATCTAAGATTTAAAAAAATGTTTATGTGGTAGCTAAGAACTATTGTATTAATAACCTAAATAACCAAGAGGAAAAGACAGCATCTTTTGCTGAAAATTATATCCTGAATTAACAAAAACATGTTTTAATGCTTTTTAAAGACTTTCTGCAAGCTATATTGAAAATATTTAGAAAATACTTAAGGATATGAAACTTTTTTTTTCTTTGCTATTACCTTGTATTGAGCGCCATAATTACTATCAACAAACTTTACTTACAATTACAACATATTTATGATATCAACCTCACACTGAGCAGGCATAGAGGCTTAACCTGCATGGCGTTTACTGAATCTTGGATTATGATGAACCAAGCAGAGTACATGACATTGGATTACAGTAAGTACAGAAATATGAGATGACAGAGGAAATGTGATTGCTGTGTACCACAGTGGAATGTAACACATGGCATGGTAGCCATATTATCTGTAAACTGTAAGTTTTCAGCACTCTGAATCACACCTAAGTTAGGTGCCTAACCAGCATAACAGTTTCTTCCTCCTCTCACTTTCCTCCACTGCTATGCTTTTAGCATCACATATTCAAAATCACTAGTAATGAGCAGTTGCTCAGAGAGCATGATAGCCTTCAGAAAGAATTCTGGGAAGTCTGTGATAATGGCAAATTTCCCCGGTTTCCCTGATCACCCTCCACATGCAGGTTTCTACTATGGTGATGCAAAACAAAAACACTGGAGATGTTGTGAATTCTTTGTGGAATATGCTAAAGATACAGAAAAAGTTTTCCATTTTTTACCTTTATATTGAATTATATTTGTAGGTTGGACTTGATGATCTTACAGGTCTTTTCCAACCTTAGTGATTCTGTGATTCTGTGATTCTGTGAATCCTAGTAAAAGCATAAAATAGTAATCAGTAGATGTCAAACTGGGTATATCACTCCCAAAAGTGTCAGCAGAGCTTAGAAAAGTGAAGCTGTGGGTTTGAATCACTGAAGGATGAATAAGGATAGATGCTGGAGAGGTGGACAACTCTATTTATATTTCTCTCTTAATAAACTTTGAAATTAAGTTCTTCAGCTTCTTTACTTTTGGAACAATTTTTTGGGGGCCCAAATGAATCTGTGCTATGTCCTGCCATCTCCACTCTCAATCTATAACTCTCTGAAGTGCAGGTCTTTTTAGGGTATGCTAAATTGCACAGCAGCTCCAGATTACAAGAGAATTCCAGTTTAGAGCTTTAGCTGTGATTTCAAACAAGTGCTACTATCAAAGAACAGGGAGAAAGAAAATATGAAACTGTTCAGATGACTGGGTTCATGACAGCAGTTAGACCATCTGTGTGCTTCCTAGGTGCCATATATAGGAGATGATCCTCTTCACAGAATCACAGAATCACAGAATCACAGAATCACAGAATCACTAAGGTTGGAAAAGACCTGTAAGATCATCAAGTCTAACCATTCTCTTCCTCAGAATTTGGAAAAAACTTTAGCTATACCTTTTGTTTTCTTCCAATTCCGTTTCCCAGCTGTAATATTTAGGTGTTATAATTGAAATTGGTATTTCTTGTTATATTTATATTACCGTGATTTTTTTTCTAAAGTTGTAAATGGGTGACAAATGGGAGGTTTACAAGAAAAACAATATGTAACCTTAAAACTCATTATTCTCACAAAAAATACTCCACTTACTTTACTACAATGAGAAGTTATGAAAATGTTTTGGAATCACAAAAATAAGGAGATCATTTGCAAAGGTGACTTCATAACAACTTGAGGTATAATCCTCTGTGATAATTTGTTAGCTTTCTTTTATTCATAGTTTGCTACCTGGTTTTACTTCATTTTTTTGAAATATAGCCAGAATTAAAAGAAAGAGTAATAAAAATGCAAAATTTTATGCTAAGAGAATTTTGTAACAGAATGAGAGATTTCAGGTCTTGTTCAATAGGCTTAGTAGGGTTACACATATATTCCAGGTACTAATTTTCAGCATTTTAATGAAAAATAATTTATGGCAGGCATTACAAAGTGGTGTAGTAAAGAGGTTTCATAATTTCTCTAATTTTCAATAAGTAGTAAGAAGGTGTAATTTTAATTAAACTAAGTGCATGATTTTTTAGAAACCTTCTATAAAAAATAATTTATCCAAGTAAAACTTTTTAACATGCCCTGAATCTCTCAAAATTGTTTGTGGCAGAGCTATTTTTTTTATTATGATATTCATAATGTAAATAAATAGTTGTTTTACTGTTGTTATCCCATTTGGTTTAACAGTATCGTAACTGTATGCAGGATTTTACTGAAAATTTCTAACAAGGAAAATGATTATACTCTCAAACAGGAAAAAGTATTCCTCAATTTAATTGACCAACTAACCATTTGCACAGGAAGATAATTGATTCTTAAATGTATGTCCTTTGTTCAGCTTCTCTGCAAATGCCCGATTCACATTTTCCTCACAGTGAAAATATCAACAAAGAAAATGAGTTTACGTAGAGCTGTAGCCATCAAATGACTGTGAGCAGATCTAAATTGGCAATGCTAAAATGAATTACCAAGGGGTAGTTACATATCATCTTCTGCAGAAATATCACAGTCTCTCCAGATTACTTTCTGTGTTGTCCCTTAGCATTAACACATTGAAGTTCTGCTTAGCTACATGTCAGCGTTTTCACCTGCCATAAATCCTCTTTTAATGACAGTTGAAAAGGGTCAGTGATATCATCACCACACCGTGTTTGGGGTTGAAAGCCTAAAACAAAGGCTTTTCTGGCCTGGATAGCTGTGCTCACAAGTCACTTCCATCCAGTTGGAAGCACTATCTTTTGACTGCAACAATTGCTGAAATCAAGAAAGTCACAGTAATTCACCGTGGTAAAGTCTTCATGGTAAGTAACAGGTAGGTTCACTCTTATCAGAGCAGATCTCCAAGCCCACGCAGCTAATAGTATCTTTTAGACTGGCATGTTACCCTTGGATATGTTGGCAAATTTTTAAGCTAGTTTGTTTCTAGATGCTTGCAACCCTATTTCCAGGAAAGTTTTACTTTCTCTCCTGGAAATATTTGACCAGTCTACAGATATGTCTGTTGAAAGAACAGAAGCAAACCACAGCCTTTGTTTCAACGTGCTTCATGTAGATAGACAGTTAAGCTTGCATAGAGATTGTCTGAGTGCCCAGGTGAATTGTTTGAGCAACTCTAACAAGCATGAACTTGACTTTCAAATCTTTTCAGCCACTCCATAGATTTAAATATTGCAAAGAGATATTTCATTATATTCAAAACAAACTCACTCAGGAAATCAGTTTCTTGACCAATGTTACAGATATACAGTTCATGAGGTTATGTGAGACAAAAGTTTTATCTTTAGTTAATAGTTGTGTGTTGTACATCTGACTTCAAGTGCTGGTCTTGCTTTTAGTTTTTAGAAACAGAAAAAAAGGTTAAAGTTTTCACTGAAAGAGCTTTCAGGTAAGAGTATTTTATTCTTTATATTTTCTCAATGTAGTGATATGGTATTTAGTTGACTAGTTGGTAAGCAGCTTTAATTCTAGCAATATGTTAGGAACATTTTTCCAGTGATTTTATTTTATTATTGCAGAAAGCATTGGCATATACTGCATGAGGTATTGAGCCAATTACCTTTCCTTTTGCCCTCACCAAACAGTGTGATTAATGAACAATTAAATCTGAGGAATGTACAACTAACTGGCTATATGAATTGATGATAATGTCCCTGCAGGGGTCTGAGATAGGCTGATGAGAAGGTTCAGAAGGGCAGGCCACGCTAAAAATAAGTGATATAATTCCCAGAATAATTTCAGAACTTTTTATGTGGTTTTATGAATAATGCAATGTAGTACTGCATTATTTATATTCTGTACAATGTGGAGTTGTTTAAAGTATCTATTACAGATATCCTTCCCTTCTGGTTATCAGATTAGTTAAACCCTAATTTTGGTTTAATGAAAAGGAGATCTTCAGAGAAGAAAGGCAATAATTTTTTGAATGTTCTTTAACTGGTATTGGTGATTTTTAGAATGCCTCCTTCCTTCATTATTCATTAATCAGTCAGACATGAATTCTGATTCCCACATGCATTTTTTATTTATTGTTTCTGCTCCCTAATATGATGACTGAAAATTTTAATAACATAATAATGAATAGTAGATGGGAAATAATGAATAATGCAGGACCAGTTAAAAAACAAAATCTCATAAAAATACATCATAAAACATGTAAAATTTGGGGAATCACAACTTTTTTTTCTGCTATAGCAGCTATGTGAACACCCACTGTTGCTTCATTTAGTGAATTCACCCTGTTAAGAGGTCAAAGTGAGGGGAGGGTGTTGAAAGCCAGGCACAAGAGGATAAGTTTTCTCTTAAAAAATAAAACATTCAGAATCACTTCATGTGGCTTTCAACACTTTTATATGGGAGTTCATTTCACATACAGTAAATTTTGTTTCTTCAGTGCTCCTATGAGATGTCTTAATGCAGTTGGTATGAACATAAAACATTGCTTTGTTTTTGTGGCAAACAGTTTCAAGGACACACTTAGAACTACAGGGTAAATTATTTTCTGTGTCATTCTTTAGTTCTGTACTTCTCTAATGTAGCATACCTTTCAAATAAAGTTGCTTTCTTCCGTAAGAATGAGGGAAGTCACAAAGTTGAAAGGGTGAGACTCAAGTTTCTCCTTCCTGTTTGGAAAACTCTGCAGTGGTGAACAGTAGACACACAGGACGAAAGAAAAAGTAAAAATAGTATCCTTGGATTACACATGGCATTTGTATTAACGTGGAAATTTGATTGCACGATAAAACCTGTCTTCAAGAAAAGTCAACATTTAAGCAGACTTTAATCTGCTAAGACAGTACAAAAAATATCTCAAACATAAATGTGACATAGTGAGAGTAAAGGAGGAGAGAATCCTTAATTCCCAGGCTTCCCATGAAAAATGTATCAACACATATGTAGAGTCTTAGAGGCAGCTACAGCTGCCAGTTATTCAAAAGCAAGTGGTACACGCAAAAGGTACTGGAGAGATACAGTGAGCTCCTCTCTCTGTTTGCATATTCCTTATGATTAATAAAGAACATTGGAGAGACTGAAACCTATTTTCATTTCTACAACAAATGATGTGTTTAGAACATTTCTCCATTTGGGAGATTGCATCTAACATTTTGTCTCATCCAAACAATATAGTAACTTACCTCATAATTTACTTATTCGTTGTCTGCTATGTGTCTTTACATATTAATGTCACTTTTTCCACAAGGGTAGCACAGCCATTTCAGTGTATCTTATAAAAACTCCTGAACGCAAGACAGAGATAAAGTTGAGTAATATTGGATTAAAGGAATGAAACAGGTGTTATATAACTACACTTTAATAAAGCTGGTATAGTCACAGCCTCACAGAATCTTACTTGAAAAATTATTTTGGTTTTATATAAAACAACGTGTTATGTCCAGTTATAGCTAACTTTTTAACCCATGTTCATTCTACTTCATATGCTACAGAATCAGAGTTTTTTTCAACGATTAGCATTGTGAGCAACACTAAAATGAGATTCAGTTTGAAAAAAACATGAGTTAATATGCTTTGGAATATTATTATGTTAAATTCAGCTATTGAGTAAGGAAAAAAAACCCACAAAAACATGAGAGGTAGAAATATTGATGCAATCTGTAGGGTATTAATAGATATAAAACCACAGATACATTTGTAATGTGATACAGCTCCACTAAAAACTACGCAATTTGGGCAAATACATTCATAATCAGAGGCATCATTATAGACCAGGAAAATTATAGACCTGTTTCTGACAGTGAGACTACATCTAGAATAACGCCTGTAGATATGACTCCTCGGTACTATGATAAAAACACCGAAGTATATTATTAAGCAGATACTCTACTTTCAAATGATGCTTGGTGTCTCATTCATATGAGCCTGAATTTACTGGTTTCATTCTGATTTCCTACAAAAATAGGGCCTATGTAATCTCACTGCTGGATGTCCATCCATCCATCTTATAATGCTTGAACCTACTGTCTGGTTTTAATGAAACTCTAAATGCTTCAAAGTTTTTGACTTTCTACAGATTTGGTGAACACCAGGGGCTGGAGTAAGGTTCAACTTAATCCTGCCACTGAAGGAAATGCTGCAGTTAGAAGAGGATAGTTATCTCTTTTGTCTGACTTGGCTGACAAAATTTCAATGTACATAAAGGACAGAAATATTATTTTGCCAACAGATATGAAGCCATTTAATTTAAACTTTAATACTTCAGTTCAAATCTCATTCCCACCCCCCCAAAGGGAACTCCTCTAGCTGCAGAATTTAGTGCACTATGTTCATCAATGTTAAAACATAACATTTGCATTAACTTATATATGAATAGTCGTTAGCCATGACAATATATAAAATTAGGACTAATGTTACCTAATGTCATGTTTCAGATTATTTGTCTTGTCTTCAGGAATGTCTGAATTGTACCGTCTTGAAAGAATAAAAAAGGTTGAAGAGGCAAACTTAAATCCACATTCTGCTTACTCTACTTTTACAACAAATATTTATTTTATTTTATTGTCTTTGCTCCAGCATCTAGAGTCTTCATCTGTGGTATGTACCATACATTGTAGTATGAACTGTACAAATTTGTAGCAAATATAGAGTTTACTGTTTCGTTAAAATGCAAAAAGGAATAATGACATTTGGACAAAATGAGTAATTCAATCAGGATCATCATATTTTATTTTAATTCAGCCATTTACTTTAGCTGAGAAAATAGTTATTCTCATCTTCTCCAAGGAACTTGCCTGCTATTATATGGTTTCAGAGAGACTTTCAAATCCTCAAACACCAACTACATGTACTGTGATTCATCTGCTTTCTCTTTTCCATAACTATCTCAGAGCTGAACAGAAAAATCTGTTTCACAGGTCAGGAATATTAATCGCAGTATTTTTTCTTTTGGGGGATGAGCAACCATTAGGAAGTGCAGGAGAGTCAGTGAGATTTAGTACACTCAAATTTAGAAACAAGCAGATTTATCACTCAGAACACAAAAGTACAGATGCAATGTGAGCTGAATAAAAGTTTGAGGCCTCTCTTAGCTTTTTACGAGTCTGCTAGGACATGTTAGCTCATCAAAATCTGAATTCTGCCCTATTCATGTTTGTATGTAGAAGAGGAGGGAATGGCTTTCTGCCATTTACCATCATGTTCTCTAAGAATATATCTATTATATATATAAGAGACGATCACAAATTTTGAGATGCAGTTTCTGATTCTCTGTGGTGAGCTGCTAACTCACAGGGGACCCTCCAGCAGACAGGGCTGCGCCTGGCAGCCAGGGCCCATCCCACCACCCCAGCCAGGGGCAGGGCAGCTGGGGGGCACTGGGGGCAGCCCCAGCCCTGGGCTTCAGGCACCTCCCTGGGGGCAGGGACAGGCTGAGGCTGGACTGGGATGTCAGCCTGTGGGTGAGCATCAGGGTCAGTCCTGGTGAGGAGAACCATGGTCAGACGTGGTCCCGGGATGGCAAGGTAGGGCCGTGGGGGTGGGGACTCAGGGCCCTGCCCAGAGGTCTCTTTCTCTGACACCACTCTTTGCTGTACAGAATCACAGAATCACAGGATGGTTGAGGTTGAAAGGGCCATCTGGACGTCATCTGGTCCCACCCGCCCTGCTCAAGCAGGGCCACCTAGAGCCAGTTGTCCAGGACCTTGTCCAGATAGATGGCTTTTGAATATTTCCAGGGATGGAGACTCCACAACTTCTCTGGGCAACCTGTGCCAGTGCTCGGTCACTCTCTCAGTAACAAAATGTTTCCTGATGTGCAGGAGGAACCTCCTGTATTTCAGTTTGTGCCCATTGCCTCTGGTCCTATCACTCTTCTTTGCACCCTCCCTTCAGGTATGTATACACATTGAAGAGATGCCCCCCTCAACCACCTCTTGCCCAGGCGGAAGCTCTTTCAGCTTCTCCTCATAGCAGAGATGCTCCAGGCCCTTCATCATTTTTATGGCCCTTCACTGGACTCTCTCCAGTACGTTCAGGTCTCTCTTGTGCCAGGGGACCAAGAACTGGGCACAGTAGTCCAGCTATGGCTTTATCAGGCATGGGTAGAGGGAAAGAATCACCTCTCTCAACGTGCTGGCAATACTTAGTCTAATGCAGCCAAGGATACAATTAGCCTTCTTTGCCACAAGGCCATATTGCTGCCTCATGTTCAATCTGGTATCCACCAGGAGCTCCAGGGCCTTTTCTGTCAAGCTGCTTTGCAGTTGGGTGGCCCCCAGCATATATTGGTGCATGGAGAGCCCCTGCAAGCTGGTTTGGACCACATCAGTCCAGATAAAAAATTGAACCACTTTTTTGGTGAGTTCTTGAATCACAAGATTATGTATAAAAGGGAAATTTTCTGGTTATGCTGTTTAAAGTCAGCCTTCAGCCATTAGCTCCCCACAGAAGGCCCGTGCATCTGCACCAAAGGATGCCCACAGGTACACACCAGGGGCCTTGGCTGTCTTAACACTGACGATGCTTCAGACACCTCACCGTCCATTCAGCAATGATAAAAAGAAGACAGATGAAGAAGCCACAGAAACCAAGAGGGTTTTCCTGCACACAAAGAACAGTTGTCACTGAGGATATGCTTTTAGTGGAGTGACTCCCATTTCAGAAGACTGGATGATGTCATCCCAGCATCCCATAGTTTGGTAGGAAGCTGTCGACTGCACACAGCAGGAGTTAAAAAGCTAACAACCAAAGCTCACAGAAACGATTACAGAAGCAAGGTAACATACCATATTTAGTTTCATGAGCCTTCAGAACTACTTCTGGCCATTTGATGGCAATATTTGCTGAACATAAAATTATTGCAACATACCAGGAATTAAATCCTTAAATCACAGTATTATTGTACACTGAGGTTATCTGCCCACTGCAATTCCAAACTTGGAGATGATGAAAAAAGAAATGGAGATGATTTTCCTTCAGTAGGTCCCATAAAATGTTAAGTTTATTGTGGAAAAAGGTATTCTTATTTTGGATTAAACAAACTGGTAAGTGAGTTTTAGTCTGAGAAACATTGTTTTCTTATTCCATACGTTCATTGAAGTCAGTTTCTGTTAAGTAGAAGTTGAATGAGCTGAAGTGTTGCAAAATATAACAAGAAATATAGTTTTCTAATTCCAAAGCTCATAGCCTGCTGTCAGTTACACTGATGTTAAACAAGATGATCTTCCTCAAGGTAGCCTGCATTTATAGTAATGTAGTTTAGTGCAGAATGTGGATGGATAGTTATTTACTTTTTAACATAATGTCAAAGTTTGCAGTTCACTAATTATACACACACGAATAGTAACAGTTCATCCCAAAAAATATGAAAGATTATGTTGTGGTCTGCGGAAATGCTGAAAATGATGTATCCTGTTAGTTATTGCTTGTATTTTCAAATTGGACTCAGATTTGATGATGTTGAAGTCAGGGATCACTGATTGCCTAAGCAACATCTTAAATAGGTGGATTGTGAATTCTGCATTGTATATTTTTAGAAGTGAAGATCTCTTTAACCTTCCCTCCCGAACTCACCTTCCACATGCAGAGCACCACTTCCAGCATTGTGGAAGACAAATCCAGACTATGCAATGCCCACATCTTTAAATCTTTTCTTTGACCCAGAGAATGATTTTTGAGAATATTTAAGCCGCTAATTTTCACTAACTGGTAAAATTATCAGAAAACCTTCCCCTTGATTCCTACTTGGCCTGATTTAATCAGATTCTTTTTCTCCAGACTGAACTGTGGAGAAATGAGAAAGAAGATAGAGAAGAAGGCAATCTCACATGTGAAGCCTCTGACTTTGCTAAGACTTTGGCTCACATCTTTACAGCATGATTTTAGGTGTTACATAAATTAAAGGCATAGCTATAAACATAAATCTTTGTAAGTCAATGCAATATGAAAACATTTGAATGCCAATGATGATGTATCATATACATTCATTTCAGTTTTTAATTCAGTTATGATTAATAGGAAGTGCACAGAAGCATGAATCAAACTCCAGCTGAGTATACACAAGTAGCTCAGCAACAGAAGATCAGGATGTATATATTCATAACAGTATGCAAAGCTGGGAAAATTGTTATACAAAGCTTGGGCCTGAACAGCGTCTAATATAGGCAATGAATGTTTGGGAATGAGTCAGCTTTAGACTTGTGGGGACTATGCCAGCACCTGTAGTAGAAGTTTGTCCTCATCACCCCATGCGCTGCATGACTTGCATTGTTATCTGCGTTGGCCTGTGTCTCCTCCTGTTTTCTGATTGCCCTGGCTGCTCATCCCTTAAGCTGTTTCTGTTTGGAAGACGCTGGAAAAGCATGTGAAGCTTAGAAGGAAAGAGCATACTTTGGGAGAGACTGAACAGCTGCTGTCTTCTCCTGCATATGTCTAAGCAGTCTAATAAGTCAAACTTTAAAGGTACTTTTAAGGTATAAGTACCTTAAAACTTTTAAAGTTTATACATGTTTTTTAAAAACATATATAAACTCTTCTGCAGTAATTGAATGAGTCCAAGACATCAAGAAAAAGAAAGATGCTACAGAATGTAAAGAAGGTGGCAACATGCTGTTTTCTTGAATAAAAAATAAGTTGCTTACTAGCTAGAATAAAGTAATACATCTAAGCAGGAAACCAAAAGCAAGAGAAAATGCTCTGAAAACAGTGATTTGATGTTTCAGAGTAGCATTTTGTTTGTTATGTGTAGGTGAGTAAGGGGACATGAAGGTTGTCTTTTCCAGCTTGTTCTTTTCTCTTTTTTTTTCCTGCTCATCATATAGATTTCAAAGGTTCAGAGATTTTCCCTTTTTTGTTTTTTCTTAAAAAAATAAAAATAAAATTCTGGTTTGTACTTGCCATTACTTCGGAAATAGAAATTAATCTTCTCAATGTTTTGCAAGACCATATTAAAGATATTTTGGAAGTCCCAGGTTCAGTGTGATTTGAAGATCCAGACAGTTCAGTAATGTGTAAGCGAAGACACTTTACATTGCAGAAGCAGACAGTGAGGCCTGTTAGTTACCACCCAGGCTTGGAAGTGCCCTGTTATTGTCCCTTGAGAATATTGCTCTCGCAGTCTCATTTTATGCTTTCCAGCTGGGAAACAGTTTGCCCTTTTCAAGGAAAAAAATCTGGCACCAGGACCTTGAAGACCTCATTGTCTGTTTTAGGGCTTTTAGCAAAACCACCCGCACCTCACCAGGTACCTTCTCTCAGTTTCTAAACGAAAAACTATTCCTGACCTCCCCTGTAGAGAACAATTTATCCACAGTCAAAATTTGTATTTTGTCAGTGTTATCCAGACGTGCAGTTTTCATATTATTTACATATCTATTTTATGCAGAGGTTCATGTATTAGCACTCTGCTCAGAATTTGCAGACCTGTTTGGTGTGATCACTGAATACATACGTTATCAAGTTGTTTTCAGAAGTATCATAACAATTTCCTTGTGAAATATAGAAACAACATTGAAATTAGAAGTCTAAGGAGGAATTACATAATTAAAATGTCAGTAATGACTTATCTTTTAGAAAAAGAATATAAATTTTTGTTTTTACAAACATATCACTGCATTTCACTGATAGCTAGTTTTCCCAGGAGTAACTGGATAATTAGAAAGATTTGCTGCATACATAGAAAAATAACTTTTGTAGGTAAATTCCTCAACAGGATTTATTTTAATAAAAGAATCAGACTGAAAATAAACACTTTCATTTTATGGCACAATTACTACCAATAACATATTACTGCAGTGAACTCTCTGTCTTCTTTTTAGTCTAGCATCATATTTCACTGCCTGCCTCTTCTGTTTAGTATGTACAGTACTATAATGCTGCTCAGTAAAAGAAAAATTGCTCATTGTTTGTTACTACTCTTTAATTTGGACTTTTTAATTACACTTAGATGGACTTAAATTATGAAAATGAGTAAAGTGAAGCTCAGGAAGAGATAGTTCATAAGGAGGGAATGCAGGGGTAGCCTTATATTGCCAAGTACCTGCAGATATATGCCTGTTCTACCTGTTTTCCAGTCTGGCCTTCTCTAAAGAAATTCTTGTCAGCAAGCCATACAGCCACATTAGGACAGCGCTGTGCTCAAGTCAATATGCCCTGAGAAGAGGTACCAGTATGGGCTCCTCTGTAATCAATAGGATGACAGCACTACATCAGTTCTAGGGCTTCATCAAATCTCTTTCAGCTGATGGAGGGGACTATTATCTCCTTGTAATTGTGTCCATTGGGCACCACTATTATCTCTGGTTCTAGCAATATCATCTTTTCCAGTGGCATACCTTTTAGGTTTTTCTTATTCAGATATATCTTTTGTATCCCTGAGAGTGTGTTTTATCCCCAGAATGCGTTTTAATGTGTTTTTTTTTCCCAATAGCTAGCTGATGACCAGGTCTTGTAAAACTGAGGGTCGTACTTCAGATGAAGTTGTCAAGGACTGTAGCTAAGGCTCCCTACAGAAGGTATCATGCTGGCACTGTACTGGAACTTCCAGATAAATTCAACTGTTCTACAGATCTTCCTGATAGGGCAGCCTGAACATCATTAATGCCAAATGCTGTCCTCTGCCCCTTGCCTCATCTTCTGAGACATCCCCTTCCTTAAAGGTTTGCAAAAGTCTGTCCCTGGAGGATGGATGATCCAGGACTTGGCTTCAGAGGCAGCTGTCATGTGAATGGTGAGGATGAGCCCCATCATTCCTCTTGACTGTGGTGTCTACTGGGCCAGATAGTGGGATTTGGGTGCCTCATTACAGGAAAGACATTGAGGGGCTGGAAACACGTCCAAAGAAGGGCAACGAAGCTGGTGAAGGGTCTAGAGCACAAGTCTTATAAGGAGCAGTTGAGGGAGCTGGGGTTGTTTAGCCTGGAGAAAAGGAAGCTCAGGGGAGACCTCATCGCTCTCTACAACTACCTAAAAGGAAGTTGTAGCAAGGTGCATGTCGGTCTCTTCTCCCAAGTAACAAGCGATAGGACAAGAGGAAATGCCCTCAAGTTGTGCCACGGGAGGTTTAGATTGGATATTAGGAAAAAATTCTTCACTGAAAGTGTTGTCAGGCACTGGAACAGGCTGCCCAGGGAGGTGGTTGAGTCACCATCCCTGGGGGTATTTAAAATGTGTGGATGAGGCACTTGGGGATGTGGTTTAGTGGTGAACTTAGCAATGTTAGGTTCATGGTTGGACTTGATGATCTTAAAGGTCTTTTCCAACCTAAATGATTCTATGATTCTATGATTACCTTATTATACAGGGATGTCAGGACAACAGACTTGGCTACCTCAAAATACTGTAACTTCTCACTGAATTTAAAGCATTAACCTCACTGCTAAACACCAATTTTAGACTTGCCTAATATAGAAATTAATTGCTCATGCTAATTTTAGGAGTTAGAACTAATAAAAGATGATGCTGTTCACTTACTAAGTGGTATCGAATGCAAATCATCCTTTGATAAGTACCTGCACTGCCTGTTTCCAAATCTTCAACAGAAATCAAGCATGAAATATTTCCAACCCCAGAAGGGAACTTCCACTCAAACTTATAAATGAGTGAGGGCTCCAGGTAAAATTTTGACCTCTTTTCATTGTAATATCAATTTCTACCAGTGACTACTATATAATTATAATACCATAAATTACAGATGTATTCATGGCACACCTAATATTTTTAAGGCTGTATTCTGTCAATCAACACTGTTGTGTAATGCAGCATGGTTTAAACAACTGAGATTTATTAGCAATTAACATATGCTTTTATTTTTCTTTCAAAAGTACTTTCTATTAAAAATGAATGCTGTAGATGAAAATGCTTTGCGATTATTTCAATTCATTAATAGATGCTGAAACTAATGTAGTACCTGATTGCACTAAAATATAAAACTGCTTCTAGTTTGTGAAAAGTATAAGAATAACTGTTTGTGAGAGCTACTTTTCTTCTGTTGCGTTGCAGAAACGTGTATTTATGACAGATTGAAAATGAGGGCTCACTTGTTGCACTCTCTGCCCAGCAACTCTGAAACATTGTAACTTTATGCCTTCTGTCCTAAACCCATTCTGACTGCTCACTTTCTGTATTACGGACATTCACATGAAACTGGAGTTTGGATGGTGTAGTTTTGTCTATTGCATGGCACAGGATATTTAGAGGTATGAGCACCTATGGATGCAGGTAAATATTGAGTTTTTTAAATATCTCACTACACATTAACTCTAATGATAGTAAAATGTTCCTCTGTGCCTTTGAAATTTACAGCCATCTGTAAATACCTAAATATCCCTTTTCAGTGGCCTTTTCTCAGTCAGTTGTAAAGGTGGGACTTCCTAGGTTGACCATGACCAGGAAGGAGTTGTTCTAGATCAACCAAAGGAGGATGTAAAGCATCAGCAATAGCAATGAATCCTATTTTACTCATTTACTCACAAGCAGGAAATGGGAACAACTTGGAGAAGAGCGAGCAAGGGAGGGCAGTGTATCCTATGTAAAATATGGTAATGCATGGGGCACAAATGCCCTGAGGAAATTAGGAAAGGACAGAATGAATCTGAGGTCACCCTGTGGGAGCAGGCAGGAATGGCACAGTTATGTCTTAAAGGGTGCAGAGTTGTCCTTGTTTAAAGTCCAGGGACAGAGGCCTGAGAGCACTGCAGAGATGAACCAGCCTGATGGTGGTGATGACTCTGAATTTAGCTACAGGCACAGGTGTGATGGAGGGTGAAAGCATGAGGGGCAGCTCCCCTTCACTCCGACTCCCCTGTGCTTTGTGCTGGGCTGCATGGGCAGAACAGAAATAATGCAGACACACTCTTGGCTGCTACACACAGCTCTGCAGCTTTGCCCTGGGTGACATCATCTATTTTCAATAAACTCTAGCCTGTTGTTTCATGACAAAGAATGAAAGAACACTACACTGAGGGACAATTAAGTGGAACATGAGCACATCCTTAATGGATTGGCTGAACAGGGCTGCTTTACTTATGGCACATCAGTAAACTCCTTTTTTTTTCCTTATATTTTAAGAAAAAACTACAACTTGAATTTGGTATAGAAATGCATTCTTTTATGTGGTTAACACATTTGTGCTTAATGTATTTATTTATAGGGTTATTTTAGCCACTGGGTATATTCCAAAGAATGAATGGAGTTTTGGGACCTTGGCAGTGAAGGAAAAATAATTTACAGGAGGGAATGGCTTGTAGCAGGTACATTTGGGATCGTACTTTAAAGCAAGGGTCTGTCTCTGAAGTATTGACTGGAAAAGAATGAACTGATTATTGTGAGGACAATCAAGTAGTACAGGGACAGAGAGAACAAGTCTGTAGGAGAAGTCTGCTATTAGTTTTGGAATGAAGAACTAAAATTGCAGTAGAAATAGACGTCAATGTACAGAGTAATTGTCTGGGATAAAAAAATGTTTACGTCAGCCTCTGTGAATCTAAGACTGACTCCATCTTTCAGAGCAAAGATAGCTACATGTTTTCATTTTTCTGATTTTTGCTTTTTCACTTGAAAAAAGGACAGGTGTTGAATTAACAGATAGACACCTATGCAATATAGACATATTTAACAAAGAAATTGGAAGAATAATGAAAAATAAAAAGCCAGATCTTAGGAAGCAAAAATCAGTGAACTGGAAGGAGCAAATTTTCAGAAATTCTCTAATCCTGGGAGAAGAATCAGAAATAGTCTGTAGCAACATTCAAATCCGAAAACCTTGACCAAAGAGGCTGTAGGATGGGCCAGTTGTCTGTGATGGGCCACAGAGTTCAGAAACACTGGAATACAGAAAATTCTTTAGGCTTATACCTGAAGTGGTATTGCTATTTAAAGAAAAGAAAAAATAAGGATGTCAGAGAAATGCAGAACGGGCATAAAGGAATCTCGGAAACACAGCTGGAAAGTAAGGACAGCACCTACTAAAACGTGAAGTTAGTCCATGTAATATATGCCAAGTGTCAAGATGCACACTTGAGCTAGACAAGTAACACGGCTTACCCAGACTGTTTCAAGCAGTACTGGAGATGCATAGTTGTAATTAGCCAGGGCTGTGCTATTCTTTCTAGGTTGTGTCAGTCCTGTCTGCCTGGATTTGTACTGCAATATTTTTTCCCAGTTTCAGCTGATCTTGGTTATATAACTGTTCTCTCCAGTGCAAATTATTATTTCAGGGGATAGTTGTACATCTTGACTGTATATGGAATATGTAAATCTCGACAAATGATATGCTATTTTTCATATTTCTGAAGCTAAAATTGAGACCAGCTAAGTAAAATACAAAGGAAGTACAACAGGTAATTTTCTTATCTGTCCTTTGCTCTCAGATTCTCCTTACTTCATGAAGTAAATTAAAATTCTGCTTCAGTTCAAGTATACTTTTTGTTTATTTTTCAGTTTTTAATAATTACTTAATGTTAAAACTGTGAAGAAATTAGTTTATGAGGGCTCCTGCAAACAATGTTCCCAGTTTTTCCTCATATGAGTACACTCCTGGTAATTTTACTTCGAAATTTTTTTAAAAATAAGAATACAGTAAAAGTTAGCTTTCACTAGCCAATTTGGTTTGGTTTCCATTTAAAAAAGCCACATAGATCAATTTGCATATGATTCATCACTACAGTAACAGATTGAATGGATGTCACTTGATTCATGACCTCATTCAACCAAAGCTTCCCCAAAAGCTCCCAAGAACCTCAGTTCATAGTTTGGCCAAAGTCCTCAGATTGTCAGAAGTGTTTTTTACCTTATTAATTAAGACCCATATCATTAAAGTGGGATTCTAAAAAGTGCTCAGCAGTGGCTTGGCTCTTCTTCAACTGAAATTATCTGTAAAGCTTACACTGATATCAGCAAAACAGGAGTTAGGTCAATACTAAAGAGTTTTTTGCAAATTCTCTTGATATGTCACTGTAAGTTGGTCTGATTCTCCTGACTTGATCGTTACACAGCAGAGTACACACAAAAGGTGAAAACAACCAAGCAGCAGGGCCCGCTTCAGGCAAAGTCATCTGTTGCTTAGCACAGCAGCTTGCCAAGGGTGAGCGACAAAAGGACCATGGTTTTCCTGCTTGCCCCGTCCATACCAGGGCCTGGGACAGCCAGCTGACTCTTCGGTCAGATAGGGGGAGAGTTCCTTCCATTCCAGAGCTTCCCTTCCTTTCTCTTTGGGAGAGTTCCCTCCATTCCAGAGCTTCCCTTCCTTTCTCTTTGGGAGAGTTCCCTCCATTCCAGAGCTTCCCTTCCTTTCTCTTTTATCTTCCTGTGACAAAAATGTTCTGGTCACAGGCCCAAAACTTTGCCTTCAGGACAGGAAGAGTTCAGCTGTAGATGGCTGCAACAGCACAGTGTCAAGTATCAAAAGAACCCTCTTCTAATTTGTATTTTTGCTTACAGTGCATTTCTTTGTTGTTCCTACCATTCCAAGGATTTTTTTTCTTTCCTTAATTGCTTCTGATTTCAGCAGTTTCTTTAAAAAATAATTTTTAAATGTTCATTTATTTTTTATCATAGTGTTCATTTAAACTCCAGAACAGTTTCAGACAGCTGCAGCTTGGTATTGCCCATGGCTATGTGTTAACCCCTACACTCAGGCAGTCTTCCTTAAAAGTACAGTGACAGTGACGCACTCACAAGATTTGATATATATAGTTGGAAGCTGCAAAATTATTTCTTTTTTTTTTTTTTGGAGAACCTTTATGTCCTACTAAGCAGCAGAAAAAAACTATCCCCAAACGAATTCCTGACTACAGTACAAAACTGACAGGCTGAAAAAAACAATTCTCTTAGGAAGAAAGCTGCTGAACCCACTTATAAACAGATAATTAGTGAACAAACAATTTTTGTTCTTGGATTTTTATTCATCCAGGGAAAGGATTCTGAGGGAAGGGAAAAGTTTCAGGTAAAGCTGTGTACAATGCTTATGGAATCTAATTCAGGGACTCAAGTAATTTTAGCAGAGAAGACTTTATAGTTAAAATTAGATAAAACAGATTCTGTTGTATTCATTCAAACAGCATTGTGCAATAGACTCTATTCTGGACTGTCAATTAACTTCAGATTTAAGTAAGTCCAACACTGAGACAAATCTCAATTAGTAAATCAGAAAATCTATTCAAGATCTGCAACCTGCAGTATTTCTCAAAGGAAAATTAAACGTATATTTTGAAAAAGTCTTTGCAAACAGTATCTATCAGAAGTAGCAATGTATGTGTGTTGCTGTTTTCTCTAGTAAGTTTTGTCACACCAACCTTGAAGATCATAATGTCTGAGATCAGTATTTTGCTATATTATCCTTTAATTCCCCCATTCAAAAAGAAATAATTTTGCAGAAATTTTTTATTCTTTTTTTGCAAAGGGGCAGGCTGAGGAGTTCTTTGACAACTTAAAATGTAGAAGCAAGAGAAAAATAGATGCTAAGACAAAAAGGAACTTCAGTCTTTTGACTACCACCTGTCAGAATAGATTATTATTTTTTCCCAGTTCTTTTACGCTTCCCAAGTTTAACACGTTGTGAATACATTGGTAGAAGATTATGCATTGCAGTTTATCATAATGCTGAGACTGTTTTCAACTAACTTCCTTCACAGTAAACAACATTTTGCTTAAAACAGATTGCACTTCTATTGCAGAGGTTAGTCCTGAACCAAATGTTTCCATGTCTTAAAATGAATCTTTAATTCATGTCCTTGTGATAAGTTCTGCAGCTCATTTATGTTTTGTTGATTTTGTTTCTTCTTTGATACTTTGATCCTGATCGAGGAGTCCTTGCACGATCACAAAATTTGCTTCTATTTTGCAGCTTTGTCTGACTCCCTGTGAAGTCTTTACATTGATTTAAACAGGAACTGCTGGCCAGAGTCAAGAGAGGTTGCAGCATCTAACTTCTACCAAGGAATGTAGTGAAGCAATATACCTGTGTGAAACATCTACAGTCCTTTGAGAACCATGGGTAGTGAGGCAGTGTTCTAAAGAAATTATATTTTAAGTCACGAGCTAGAAACACCAAGATATGCTTTCATCTTTCTCAAAAACTGGGGCTCTAAAGTCAAGGCTAGAATGGTACCACTAAGATCTGCAGCTCTGAATCCACCCACGTATCTTTAGAAGAAAGAAAAGATGGCTCCGTCTTCTTCCATCTTTCGACTTTCTGGACAGAGCACAAACATGAAAGTGATTATTCTCTACAAAGACCTATGTGACTTGTGATGTGGGTTGACCCTGGACATCAGCTGGGCACCCACACAGTCACTCCCTGCCTCCCTCCTGTCCCCTGCTCAATTAGCAGAGAGAATAGGAAGAGAAAAAGTGATAAAACTTGTTTAAAGGCACTTTAATAGGTGGTAAAGACAGTTTAATAGGTGAAGGAAGGACGAAAACAAGTGATGGAAAGGCAATCATTCACTACATTCCACAAACAGACCAATGCCCAGCCAGTCTACAAGCGATGAGCCCCTTGGAAGCCAGAAAACACCCACCTCCTTTTTCTTCTACCCCAGTTTTTATTTCTTAGCATGGCCTATTCAGTTCAGCTCTCCCAGCTGTGTCCCCTCCCGGCTTCTTGCACATGCCCAGCCTGCTCACTGCAGGACGGTGGGAGCAGGCCGGGAAACAGGGAGAACCTTGATGCTCAGCAAGCACTGCTCAGCAATAGCCAAAATATTGGTGTATTAACACTATTGTAGTCACAAATCCAAAACACACCACCATATGGGTTGCTATGAAGAAAGTTAACTCCACCCCAGTCAGACCCAGTACTATCCACCCCGGATTACCATATCTTTTGCATCATGTTCTGGTCTTACACTATCCAATACATCCTCATCAACCACTACCCCCTTTTCCATCCTTTGAGATATACACAAATATCATTCCTTCAGTTAACAGTCCATCTCCATCAAATGTCCAAGAAAAATTCATCTAAAAAAGTCCATTGAAATGTCTACTCAAATGTCCGTAACACTCTGTTCAGTTCATTTAGTCCATGAGTTGGGTTCCATCTGTTATGGTGGTTGCTTAGGGCAGGAGAGGCAATGTGTTGGGTAATTATGCACCAAAGCCAGCTTGGGTTGGATCATCACTGCACTTGCCCAGTGTCTTGTGGCATTCATCCTCCATTGTTTCAGGTACTTTCTGCTGTAGTACTTCCTATAACACACAGCTCCAACCATGGGTCGGATTTTCCCCCAAGCTTAAATATTCTTGAGGTACACACTGCATCTCCCCATCCTCCCACAGTACCCACCAAGTTCACTAAGGTCACTGAGCAAAAGCAGTCCCATAACTGGGTTTGCCTTTTCTCAAGGGAGGAGCAACCCATGCTGTCTTTCCCAGTCAGTTTGCATGCTATGGGGAATTCATCTCTTTCCACAGTATGTAGGGGCTTTTTTTGGGCAGGGTCAGGTCAGTTAACAGACCCTCTGATGTTAACCAGCCAAATGACTTCTGCTAAATTTGCATCCCAGTGCTTCCATGTCCCAGCACCCATTATTCTCAGCATAGTATTTAACAGTCCATTGTATGGTGGATGATAGGGGACGCTCAATCAATGCCATGTGCCTTGACCCAGGTATCTATGAGGTTGTTTCAGAAATTAGTCCCGTTGTTTGACTCATTTCATTCTAGGCTGCCATTTCACTACAGGACTTGCTTTTCAAGATCCAGAATGGTTTTTTTGGGCAGTGGTATGGGTTACAGAGTACATTTCTAGCCACCCGGTAGTGGCCTCCATCATGGTAAGCATGTGACACTTGCCTTGGTATATTCACAGTGATGGTCCAGTATAACCCATCTGCCAGGCCCACCCTTACTGATATCCCAGTTACCCAGGGAGACTTTATGCATTTGGGTCGCTTAATTAAGGTGCATGTTTCATGGGTAACCTGTCTGATGGCTTCAACGGTCAGGTTTGCTACTCGATCACAAGCCCTCCTCTATGTTGCATCTCTTCCTACATGTCCCCATGTGTCATGGTTTAAGCCCAGCTGGCAACTAAGCACCACACAGCCACTCACTCACTCCCCCCCTGCCCCCGTGGGATGGGGGAGATAATAGGAAAAGTAAAAACGAGAAAGCTCATGGGTTGAGAAAAGAACAGTTTAATAAGTGAAATGATATAAAATAATAATGATAATAAAAATTGTAATGAAAAGGAAAATAACAACAACAAACAAGAAAGGCAAGTGATGCAAATGAAAACAATTGCTCACCACCCTCCCAACAATGCCCAGCCCAAGCAGCAGCCTCCCGGCCAGCTTTCCCCCTAGTTTATATACTGAGCATGACATCATATGGTACGGAATATCCCTTTGGTCAGTTGGGGTCAGCTGTCCCGGCTCTGTTCCCTCCTCCCAGCTCTTGTGCACCCCCAGCCTACTCGCTGGTGGGGTGGTGTGAGAAGCAGAAAAGACCTTGACTCTGTGTAAGCACTGTCCAGCAGTAACTAAAACATTTCTGTACTATCAACACTGTTTTCAGCACAAATCCAAAACATAGCCCCATGCTAGCTGCTATGAAGAAAATTAACTCTGTCCCAGCCAAAACCAGCACACCATGTCACATCGGCCCACTGAGCTATGAATAGCTCACCCTCACATTTCCAGTCCAGGTCCACCTGAGCCACTTTAATTGTAGGTTGTTTGTTGTTTCAGTGTTCTTTGGTAGCACAGCTCTTGGGCATATGAGCATCTATATGATGTATCTTTACAGCAAGCTTCTCTACCTGGACAGCAATGCCTTGACAATGCGGCAGCTCAGATGCGTTTACCTATGCACACTTAGTTGGTCCACTTCCATTGCTGTAGCCACCCCCATAGGACATTTGCCACCATCCGTGAGTCGGTTCAGAGACAGAGCACTGATTGCATCAGTAAACAGAGCATATTGCTTTTAATTTTCTGGTAATTCACAATATGGCAGGGCCTCTAGGGCATGAGTCACCTCCACAGGCGATGCTCCAAAATCTCTGCCTTCTGGCCAGTTCACGATCTCTTCCAGGATTCCTGGGTAGTTGGAGTTCCCCATTTGAGCCTGCAGTATGATCAGTGCTACCTGCTTACTCTATAGTGTTGGTTGCATGATGTGTAGAAGGGACCCTTCCTTTGAACATCCAGCATAGCAAAGTCAATCACAATGCCAAGAGGATCTGTGCTTCCATAGCAACTACTCCTGAAACTTCAACTCTCTCACATGCTGCTAATATCTCCTTTGCATTCAGGATGTAGTCAGCCTTGGATCCTTTATATCCCCAGCTCCAAAACCCTAGAGGTTGATCTTGGGTCTCTCTGGGTGTTTTCTGCCAGTCTCCAGGTGAGGCCATGCTCCCCAGTTGTGGTGTAAAGCACGTTTCTCATGGCAGGTCCTGTATGGACTTGTCCAAGGGCTACTGCACAAACTGTCTCTTATTTGACCTGCTCAAAGGTTTGTTCCTGCTTAGGATCGTGCTCAAATTAGTTCTTCTTTTGGGTCACTAGACAGAGAGGTCTCACAAGCTGACTGTAATGTGGAATGCACATTGTCCAGAAACCCACAAAGCTTAGGAAAGCTTTGTTTATTGATCACATCCACCGGCATGTGATGACACCCATCTTGCCATTTCATACGCAAAAACTGGATCTCTTGTGCAGGTCCTTTGACCCTGACTTGTTTTATAGCTAAATCAGCTTTCAGAAGAATTTGGATTATTCTTTTCCTTTTCTGAAACACTTCCTCCACTGTGCTGCCCCACACAATGTTATCAATGTATTGCAGGTGATCTGGGCCTTCACCCTGTTCCAGTACAGTCTACATCAGTCCATGACAAATGGTAAGGCTGTGCTTCTAGCCGTGGAGCAGCTGGTTCCAGATGTATTGGACACCTCTCCACGTGAAAGCAAACTGTGGCCACATTCTGCTGCCAGAGGAACTAAGAAAAATACACTGGCCATATCAATTGGGGCATACCACTTAGCTGCCTTTCACTCCATTTCATACTGCAGTTCTAGCATGTTTAATATGGCAACACTTAATGGCGGTATGGCTTCATTCAAGCCATGACAGTCCAACTGTTAGCCTTCACCCTCTACCAGATTTTGCACTCACCAGATGGGACTATTAAAGAGTGATCAAGTCTTGTGGATCACTCCTTGGCTCTCCAGCTGACAAATCAGCTCATGGATGGGAACCAGGGAGCCTTGGTACATGCAATATTGCCCCCAGTGCGCTGTCATGGCAGCAGTTGGCACCTGCTGTTCTTCAACATGCGTCAACCCCACAACAGAATTATCCTCCCAGAGGCTGGACAAGGTAGACAGCTGTTTAATCTTTTCTACATGCACATTGGCTACATCAAAGGTCCACCAGTACCCTTTTGGATCCTTGCAGTACCCTATTCTGAGGTAGTCAATGCCGAGGATACAAGGAGCCTCCAGGCCAGTTACAACAGGATGCTTCTGCCACTTGTTCCCTGTTAAGCTCACCTCAGCCTCCAACATAGCCAACCCTTGGGATCCTCCTGCCATTCCAGAAATCTAGACAGATTCTTCCCCCTGGTACCCTGATGACATTAGGGTACACGGTGTTCCAGTTATCCACCAAAGTCTTACAGTCTTGTGCGCCTAATGTCCAGGCTATCAAATCCAGAAGAAATGAGAAAAAACTAACTTCTTTATCACAGACTGTGAGTAAAGGAGAATGATGATAAATTGGTCAGTTGTGGCAAACTGGAAGTGTTGCAGAATCAGAACTCACAAACCAGATTGGGAGTTCCAAAGTTAAATGAGGTTTCAAGTGAGGTTTAGGCAACAGCATCAGCAACCACTGTGTCAGTTCCAACTAATTCCTGCTATAGGTGTCTTCATCTTTTAACATTTCCTATCTGATGTTGGGGGTCTCTTCTTTTGCAACAAGGAAAGCTAGCACTAGGACAAGCCCCCAGTTAGTTTAAACTCTATTCATATATTAGTGAAACATAAGACAACACATTTTAGGTTCTGTCTTTGAAATGTTCACAATTCTACACATTCTGAACATGTCTCTATTCTCAAAGGCATTTAAACTATTCAGAAGTAGGCTACAGTGGTTATTTTTTTTAATAACTAATAAAATATGTCTTCCTTTTATTCTTTCAACTCTACTGCACTAATGTTGCTGTGTGTTCTAGTCCAGACTGCCTTTCAGAAAGAGTAGTAAGTGTTAGGATTACATGCAGGAGAAGCTTATTTAAAAGGACAAAGACATCACTCATGTTCAGAGAATATATTTAACTAGTGGCAATGAGGAAGATATAGGAGACAATCCTCATCTTTTTCCTTCAGCATTACCAATAAAAGCAAGGAAAACAATAAGGGAGAAGAGGCACAGATGTGGTCTCTTAAAGGACGTGCAATTTCAGCTCTGCAAAACAAAATCTTGGTGTTATTTCCTTCTGTCTTTCTTCCCCTGCCACCTTCCCTCTGTCCTCCCAGCCATCCTTCCCTCCTTCCTTCCTTCATTCTCTCACTCTTTCCCTCTCTCCCTTTATGTCTCTTCAGTTTATGGAGTTTACAACTTCTTCCAGCTTCTGAAGTTTTTAATCTCCTGACATATAAATTCCTTATGCAGTTTATGGAATTTACAGGCTCTTCGATCTTAAATATAGAAAAGCAGAGCTTGTAAATTTTTATAAACTAGTGAGTATACATTTCACTCTCTATATTTAGATGTGCATTTATACAGTTACAGACATTTTCTGCAGTTGCAGAAGGCAGAGGTGCAAGCAGAACTCTGTCTTTATCTGAAGTCTTCCATATTTTGATTAGTTGATCACTCTAGGTAAGGTCAGGTTGCAGATAAGCTCCTATATAGCCCTCAATCTCAAAATTTTTATACTTCATACCTTTCTCACAGTAATATTTTTTATTTTTATCTAACACCTATATCCCTCTGAGATGAGGTAATTTCATTTTGTATGGGAAAATTCTGGCATATAGACACCTGTGAAAGACTTAGGCAGAGGGAAAAGATACACTGCCTTTTCTTTTAGGTTTCATGCTGACTCCGTAGTTAACTAGTTGGTACCTGTCCTAAATTTGTTGAGACATACAAGGTCTGTTACCACTAACACTTTACGGGTTGGTGAATGCCTCTGTTTCTTGCCTACTTGAGTTTCTTCTGTTTAGTTTAACACAAATTATTTCCTTCCTCTTACCAAACTGTTTTTTGCTTTGGTATTTTTCTTTTATTTTATTTGTTTTCCTTTCACTCAGCATTACTCCATATCTAAAAGTAACTGCTTGGTATGGGGTGTCAAAGAGCTTCCATCTAAGATTATTAGTTAAATAAAGCCATCAACTCTTCCAATGGCAGTTTGGTTTGATCATTGAAAACAACTGCTCCAAAGAGAGGTATAAACATGTCAATTTTGTTTTCCCTCTCATCAGTTTGAAAGCATGATTCTGGTAGGAGAAAAGAGGCAAATGCATTAATAATGGCTAACAGCATCACTTCTTCTTCTGAAGTTTAATCCACAATGTCTCTGTTATACTTTTTAAATTCCATCTTACTTCTCTAGAAACAGATACAGTAAACAGAAAATGATGGATAAGAGAAAAAAAGGATCAATCCAAGCTCCGTGCAGGGAAGGACGGATTACAAAAGCACCTTTATTAGCAAAAGATCAGCCACCTGATATACCAAATCTAGTAACTATTTTACGTACAAGTCTCCTTGCATTTGTTGATTTCAGTGTGCCTCTACAGGGACTTATTGCTCTAACCATACAAATCAAAGCTGGACTTCAGCAGCTGAAAGAAATAAGGCTGACTCAGTTCATTTCCAAGTCCAGAAGTCCAACAGAAGAGAAAGATGGAGTTACCTATTGATTGTTACCTATTAACCTTGACTAACGCTTTACAGTAAAATCACAAATATACATTATAGTACCTTTTCTTTTCCCTGTCCTGGCAGTCTGAAATATAGATGTAGTCTAAATCCCATTGACTTTCAGTACAATGTATTTTCCTGAGTCCATTAGGTTTTGCTGACCTGAGCTATGCATTTCTACAAGACAATTTTTTAAAGAACATCTTTGAAAACTACTGGTAAAGTAAAAATAAAACCTCATTTATTAAAACTATATAATCCACTTCACAGGAGACAAACTAGATGAAGTACTGACATGTGGTGAGAGGGTTCAGAGTAGATCAACATTTCTTTTCTTTAGCCTAGTACCTTATATACCAGATCAACCTGCTGCTATTAGGCAAAGTTATCAGATACTTCTGGCCTATTTCTGCTGAAAGGAAAACCATGACATGCTCAACATAAAAATAAATAAAAAATAAAAGCTTACAAAGAATAATGGGGAAATAAGCATAGACAACACTATTTTCACAAAATTAGAAAACTGTGAGTCAGTATAGGGAGAAAAAGAAAAGATTAACTATAACCTGTATTAGACATGGGAAACCAGATAACCAGCTGACAGCAAATAAGGACAAAAATCACATCTCTGATGCCCCACTATTTTTAGAGTAATACTGTTGAACTGATTATAAATACTTCCAGAGAAATCATACAGGGACTGACTGTATAATAATTTAACTTTGCCCAATTTAGAGAGGTTCTTAGAGGTTCAAATCAGTGTATTATTTTAGTAAACTAGTTACTTCTGTCTTAGTTTTCCATTTCATGTACATATGTATACACACACCCCAATATTTCTGTGTGTACCTATACAGAGGTCTATGAAGAAAGCATTCAACAAAATCAAGATGTACAGACTCGAGAAGCCTTCACCTCCTCTAATAAGATGTTTTGTAGTTCTCTGCTGAGAATACCAATTTGTTACAAAAATATGATATATATTAGTCGTTTAATTTTCATTTTTCCCATAATTTTATTAAATGCTATGTATATGTTCTTATTCTTACTCTTATTCTTATTAAGTTCTTAAAGTACAATAGTCATGATAGTTCTTGCTATGTTGAAAATGTAGAAGCTTTAAAGCCTGCTTTCTTATTAAAAACATCCCAGTGGCTTACATAACTATAAAAAGCATCAAAAATCTGGGGGACAGGCAAGGTGCTAAACTTCCACAAATAATTTCTAGCAAAAGGTCTGGTGCATATTCTTTTAACTCACTAGCATTAATACTGTTTTAAAATTAGGACCTATTCTTTCTAAAACTCTGGTTCTACCTACACAGTACTAGCACAATTTTAAGAAGTAATTTCTCCTTTATGTAAATATTAAAGAGAAAATAAAAACATAAACCTGCATTAACTTCCCATACTAAAATAACATACTGGGTTTCAAGTCCAAGAAGAGGAGAAAAACATACTAAATTTTAACCATACATTTTAATTGCATATTGAATTAATTTGCCCTGACAGAAAATCTATAACCAGAGAGGACACTTCCTCAGTGGAATATTCAATTCCTTCTCTTGCCCAAGAAATAAATTCCCTAAAATTTCTTTAGTGAGATCTTTGAGTAGATGGTTTAATAGGTTTTGACAGCAATTCAATAGCTATATCTGAAAGGCCTGTTGTTTGAAATTATTTCTTGGTGTGTGACAAGAGATTAATTTAGGATTCATTTGAGAGGACAAAACTCAGTCCTACCTCAGGAGCTGAATCACTTCTTGTACTGTACTTCCTCTGTAATTGTAGGTAGTCAATCAACTTCTGAATCAATGTCAAAAACAAGGTCAGAATAGTCACTGAAGTATTTCAGGTAGTCTCCAATGGCAAATACTGTCGAAAACATAAAATAGGTATACAACAATTTGAATAGATAATGTGAAAGGCTCCACATTTTCCACTATCTTGCCACAATATGGATACCTTGAAATGTTTTAAAGATAACATTGAATGCTGAATAGTGTAGGTTAGTGCATATAACAAAGGCATTTCTGAGAACTTTTCCCACAGCTTACAGGTGTATGTTGACTTCTGACTTACTCCCATGACTTATAGATAGGACATCCGTGCCCAAGTTCTTTTCCGCTGGAATATGTTGACCCAGTAATTGCGACAACATTGTCCCATTGTTAGAAAGCTTTCTGCCCCATGATGTAGGCAAGAGTGCTATCTTCAGAGCTACTCTGATCAATTGTTTCTTTGTTCTGATAAAATGTTCCTCATCCTCCTCTTCCTGTTTCTGCTGAACAGTGCAATCTGAAAGACCGTGTCATTACATTATGAATATACTTCCATGTGACATGCAGACCAACTGTGGCACATAATATTCAGTTAATCCAACACACAGAGAAAGTGACATGCTACCGTGCCATGGAAGCTGAAAGTCTTGGCTTTCATAAGTACAAATACTTCAAACTATGTCCAGAGAATAGAAAATCCTAAAGAAAAACATTTTGATTATTCAGTCTTAATTACATAGTCAGCTAATGTTTTGCACCTATTTGCAGTTGGTGGGGCACACTGTCCAGCAAGAGTTTCTAAAACACAGAGAATTAATAAGTTTGTTTTGCTGAAGGTATTGGTTCTCCTTTTGAGGACATTGATTCAAGTCAAGAAACTGATTTTCAAAATAATTCTATGCACTTGCCTTGCTTGTCAGGAAGCAGATCACAGCTCTGTTTGACCAGGTTAGCAGACTATGCAGTGTCTGCTAAAGGCATTCAAATTCTATAGTGTTTTGCTGAGTTGTGACAAGTGAACTTGAAAATTGGAGATGACAGGTCACCTAAAAAAATAGGTAAAGTAGCATTTTGTTTTCAGAATTTAATTTAAATAAGTTACATTTTTTCCAAAGATGTCTTGAAAGTTTGATCTGTTTTGTAAACTCTGTAATGCATTGGTGTTTTTTGAGCAGAAGGAACAGATGTATCTCTACATTTAAAAAAAAACCAACCAAAAATGAACAAGTTCAATAACCTAAGCTTCTCCAAAATGCTTCTCATGCTTATATTCAAGTGGAATAGATAAAGAAAAGAAAATTAAACAGGTTTCTCCATTTAAAGTGTTCTCAAAATAAAGCTGTATATTTCTGTACGCTATACTCTGCATACCTCTGTTAAGTGTAACCCTCTTCTTTGCAACCTTCATTTATTTCACTTGAAGTAATTGCCACAGAATAAGAACCCCTTTAAGAATCTCCGTGGAGACCTCTGACAATTGAAAAAATGGTACTTGTAAATCTCAGAATGATGATTTGTAAGAAAAACAATGGCAGAAATGTAGTTCAGAATAGATAGTGGTGAAACTGAAGAGCAAATATTTCTTTGCCTTCTTAGCCACTGATGATTTCAGTGTGTAGCAGAGACTCTAACGCTTGAACTGCCAGAATAATTATTAAAGTCAGAATACTTTCCAGTGCCAAAAGAATGTTGCACAAATAAACACAGGGGCCTTTTCTGTTTTTTAAGTATTTTTCACACTAAATCTTTGTTTCTAACTCAATTTTTCCTCAATAGGCAACAGACAGCATTATTTCACAGACAGAACATGAAATTTGTAATTAAAAACTGCTAGTATCTTCTTCTGCCATTGAATATAGTCGAATGACCTTGAGTAAATATTTTTTGTCTAATTCACTGCCCAGTTGAGTCACCAGAGGGAGTTTCACTGACTTGAGCAGGCATTGGATCAGGCGATTATTTTTTTATGCTTCAGCTTTCCTGCATCTGATGGTGACATATATTCAGTACCGTAAAGAATTCCAAAATCTATAGATGATAGCACAACAAGGTTGAATATTACTGGGTAGCCTATATGATAAGAGATAAAAGATCTTATTTTCTGACACAAATTAATATTATCACCAACAGTTCAGAACAGTCCCTGAATTACCTACCAGGCTGTATGCCATCTCATTTCTTTAGTTGTAATAGATTTGAAAAGTCATGGGTAAGAGAATTCTAAAGCATTTGAGCAATTAAAAGCTTGTCTTCATTTGTGCTTGGCCTCAAGCAACATGAGTCAACTCAATTCTTCTTATATAATTGATTTCCAGTGTGCTGCCTTGAAACGTTCCCTGGGATGCTCATATATAGACCATAAAACAGTTTTCTTATTGCTGAAATGCAGCCACTTCTTTGTTGGAAAGTGTAACTGCTTGATAGTAACAAATGGTGCTACACAGTCTTCTCTTAGTAGCTTTACTTCTTCAATCTACAAGGCAAAAATCTATAGAATGAGAAAACAAAATCAGGATACTATTTATGAGAGTCTGAAGTTTACCTATAGCCATGTAGGAAGTCTCAACCAGCTCTCTCTTTTTTGTCTTAGATATGTTCAGCAAACAAAAATTACATCAACCACGGTAAATTACTTGTTTGTGAAAGGTCAAGCAGGAAATTTGGGCTAGAATCTCCAAAAACTCTAGCTCCTTTCCTAACTCTTGGTCTTTCCTTCCTCTCTATCTGATTACAGCTTGGTCATGGGTTCTTCCCTGCTGTTAGGAGTGACTTATTTCTGTAAAAAACCTATGTAGTGAATGAAGTGAGCACCTTCTTTTCTTTCTTCTCATTAAGAAATTATTCTTTTGCTATGTATGTCTACAAAGTTTGCTCAGTCTCTCTTTTGCTTGGTTTTGGCTCTGTCTTTTTGATCGTAAGGCAAGAGCAAGGATGACTATGAAGAACAGAAGCAGAGAGCCAGCTGTCTGGTAAGGATGCTCTAAGAGGTGAAAAGGGTGGAGTTTAAATTGAACAATTTCACTTTAGGATTCTGAGAACAAGTATAATTGCCCTGTAAATTTTCTAATTGTAGGCTTGTCTGAAATAATCAGCAAAAATAAAACACTGCAAATAAATACACGTATTTGAGATTACTTAGTTTAATGCATTTATTAGTTCCTTGTATAACACACAGTTACACAAAAGAATGTCTCTTCTAAATATAAAAGAGATTACTGTGATGTAGGATGGTGAACCTGTAGTTTACTGTTACTGCAGTGTGACAGAAACAGCTTAGGCTTGATTTGCAGGGCTCTGTGTTTGCAAAATAAGCAATATTTCTGATTCTAAAGAAATGGAAAATAAGTAGTAATGTAAAGAGAAAAAGTGTCTCATTGATCTCTAGGTAAGTAAAGAAGGTACTGCCAGAATGGATCCAGTCTAGCTCTCCTTTGGTGGAGAAGTGGAACCGAAAAAATGGGAGCACAATAAAGATGCAAAATTAGTTTGCATGAATTACATGATGTTTTAGTTATGTTTGGTGTGTTGGCCTGATGAAACATGGCCAGCTGCGAAAAAGAGCTGTTTGGAAAACCAGCTGATACTGGCTACTATATCCATCGGTTTAGAAACAAGAACAGTATCTTACATTTGCCCTTGACAGTTTCCCAATTAAAGTAATATATTTTCTTTTATTTCTACGGCAAAATGTAGTAACAAAGATCCCATCTGGTAATTTTCTTTTGGTGGTTAAAGAAGAATGCTTTTCTTACTCTTTTGAGTTACACCAGCTGCATCTTTTCAGAGGGAAAAAGTATCCTATCCATATTCCATTCCTTTTTGCCACTGTATATTCAAAAAGGACAGAACATGTTTTCTCGCTTGAGAGAATACACAGTACTAACCACCTGTAAGCAATATTTAAAAATATACAAGGACTTGTGGACACTTTAACCCAACAGTAGGACTTTGTGCCTAAATGGTTATATCAGTATCCCTGGTCCTAAAACTTCTGAGAGCCTCATCTCCTCCCATAAAAAGGTTACTCCAGCACAGATGCTGCAGAAACAGCTGAAAGGCCCTCTTTGAGGATGTCTTTACAAACCCCATTTTATTTCTGTGTAAGATGCAGAATTGAAGGAAAGTATGTAGCAAAATAGCAGGGTCTCTTTCAGCAATACTGCAATCCTGGTGGATTATACAGGACCTCATGGATAAACTGAGAAAACTTGTGGTAACTTCCAAGCCTCTGTAAGTTATGACAGTTGTTGGCTATCTGCTGCCTGATTGTTTCTAATTGTTGATTCATCACAGTAACTTCTGAAAAAATCTGGTGAAATGTGTTGGAAATGCATTGATGTACTTGATGCTGAGAAACTGGACAATATGAAGAAATTTTAATATTATTAGCTGTAAGAGTGAGATTGTCATCATTATGTATCCAAAATTATTAAGGTTAAGGCTATAAACATAGTAAAGCATTAAAAAGCTGCTGGATACGCATAGATTTTTTACATTCTGGACATCTATATTTACCCATCAACAAGCACCTCTGAAAAAAATGTGAACACATGCATGGCCTTTTCAAATTCATATTAAGTGACATGTCCACTACTCTGATCTACACCATCTTCAATACTTTCATGATTTATTCACTGACCATGAATCCAGTAATGTATCCAACCATTAGAATAATAGGACTTCTAATAAGGTCTTGAGCAGGCAGAAGTATTTTGAATGGATTTAGAAACTTGAGTTAAGATATTTAATTTAAACCTCTTTGATGGAAAGTGTATAAAGGTAATCAGTAAGTTTAAATGAGCTTTATTGATCATTAGAAAGCTTTTCTGCTACTTGATGTCATCTGCAAATATGGAAGGAAGCACTGGATATAGATTTCCCTGCTAACATAATTGAATCAGTTAGGATTATTTATAGTAATCAACACTAACTACTCTCTGTGAATAATGAAGAAAGAGTCTGAGCTGATGTCAGAAGTTTTACTTATCTCTGGGCCCCATTTTCAGCTATTGAATTTGGCCAAGACCAGTCAAAGTCAAAAGTTACCAGAAAACAATCCAAGCCACTAGCTTTCAAGCCCAAATTTTTTTTTTCCCCAATGTACAAAAACATTTGAATAAAGCCTTGTAAATCAGAGTACATCTTCCACTGAAGATATTCAGAGCATTTTATGAAAATTGACTAACCAAAGCTTCTGCATACTTCTGGAAGGGAGAAATTATTCACCATCAGAAGCAAAAAAATGGGAAAATAGACAAGGTAAAGATCTTGTCTAGTGTAAAGAGAAAATCTTAGGTAAATCTCTATGATCTAGCTTCTCTCCTAATTCTGTAGCCTAGATACACAAATACTCTTGCAATTACTAGTCCAGACTTTCCTTTTCAGTGAGAAAATCTTGCTTTTAATGCTGTGATCTGCCATTAACTTGTAGGCAAGGTTCCAGCAGATATGGTAATTTAATGCATAGCCACTTCTACGTATTCCAGAAACAACGTCGAGCTAGGAAATAAAAGAATATTCCCAATTCTACCCAGTCAGTTCCCTCTATCATCTCAGGCAAGCAACCGAGGTTCATTTTGTCTTGGTTTGTTTATGTAAAATGTGTGGATAGTCAAACTTAGCTGTCTTAGTTGAGTGATTCCAGACAGATCCATACATCTGTATCAAAATACAATAAATTTAAATGCTTACCTGTTTCAAAAGATGAAAGTCAGAGTTTAATCACATAATTCTTCCAGAATTATTCACTTAAGAATAGCTTTCTATAGAAATAAATTGCTTTTGAGTAGGAAAAAGATTGAATCTGAATGTGGAAAATGTTGTTCAGTAAAGAGAAGCCTCAGAGATAATACCGATCCCTAAAAGACATAGTTCACTTAAAATCATCAAGTCTTCCTGTGGTTCTGTACAATCACATGGTCTTTCTATTAAAAAAAACAACCCTACAGCTGAGAACAGGTTACTTATCAACCTTTCCACACCTGGCCCACAAGTGTTGTGTGATGAAAGGGAAACTCTCTCAGGTGGAAAATCTCTTTCAGGTTGTCCTTATCTTGGTAGTGCCTGAATCAAAGCATTAGTCCCTGCACTTGGACTGTTCCCTATTATGTATTTTACACTGTTCAATAGCTGGAACAAAAAGTTTCCATGAGTGGAAAGCAGACCAGCACACTCTCAGCTGGGCATTCTGGTTACTATCCTGCTAATTAGGTTGTTTTTCATTCATCCTACTTCTGGCCTCATAAATATTGCATCATGTGCTACATACAGGCCAGCTTCAGCAAGATAACCCTGATACCTGGTGAATAGGAACATTAAAGCCTAGGTTTAATTTCTCTCAGGCTGCAGAAGCCTGGAACCCAGGTTTTCTCTTCCTGTGGTGCGAACATGGTCAATGCAGCTTTTCTGCAAAAAAACAGGCAATATCATCTGAGTGATTTAAACAAGCTCTTTAAAGCTCTCTCCTCAGGACTCCAAGCTCTGGGTCCTGAGGGGGGTGAAGGTATCTAATGTATGCCCTTGAGTTAGATGCCAAAACTTCAGAAAGTGAGTCTGAACACCTGCCATGGGTAGGAGTTTTTTGCCCCTTTACCCCTTTCTTGCCATAGGTACTTTCCACTCAACGTTTTGGTATTCATTATGCAGATGTTAGAGTAGTAAATGGCTGTCTGTCTCAGCTGATTGTAGAAGAAAACAGCTTGGATCCCCTTTTGTAGCTTGGCACCTTCTTTTTAGATCTGGTAAACTCAAAGTTACAAATATAAAAGAAGAAATGGGCACTAATAAGCAACTATGTAGAGTTTAATTGGTTTTAGCTTTAATGTTTCAATAATTAGCAAGCAGTCTTCATGTTCCTATCTGCTATCTCCTCATTAGTTTCTGATGTATATCAAATACTCTTAAGCAATAGTCTTTCAGCTTTTTATGTTTTGACTGTTTTCAGCTATTATCCTGGTAAAGAACTGGCCCTCTGAATACCGAACTACAATGACTACTTTCCTTAGCTGCTGAACATTGATCTTTTAGATCCATGAACACGTTAGGCCCAGGGACTGACTCAGAGTACATGGGCCACAGACCACAAAAAGCACTGTTCTAAAAGCTCAGTCCCTTTCTTGTGGGCATGAAGTGATGAAACAATAGGACTGTAATAGGATTATTGAATTCATACTGCAATAATTCAGTTGTACCATCTTAAGCCTCTTGGTACTGCTGTGTAACTGAAGCATTATGATTTTATTTTTAAGAGTCTGTTAGTATGCTTGAAACCTTAACTGAAAATTCAGCAGGTTCTTTGGAACTTTATTTAAAGAATAAATATACATGGGGAGGTTTTGTTAAATGAAACTTCCTTTTATGTAAAGGTGGACTGAAACTCTTTTAATATGCCTCAACATGTTAGATGGGCTAACTGATCTGGGTTTTGTAGTGAATCCACATTGTAGAGAGAGCTTTTATGAAAAGTAGTAGTCTTAGACATCTTTATTTTTGGTATTTTCTTTTTTTTCCTTCAACTCAAAATATTTGCAGTATGGGTCATTTTAATGATATTCCCTGTTAGCTTTTGAACTCCTGTGTCTTTTCACATGGTTGCCGTCTTTTAATTTAATACACAGACCACAGATTTCTGCGCTGCTGAATTTCTGTGAGTCGAGAGCCATCACAACAGTATTTAATGTGTCAATTTTTTCTCTTTCCCAGTAAGCACTTGCTCTCACCTTTGTTTTCACATTCATCTTACGACAGCCAGCCCTTAATTTCTCCAGTCCTTGGAGCAGAGAAGGTGTTTATCCTGCTTCTTACTCCCACAAAATACGCAGCAGAAAGCTGTGCCTATGGAACTGAATAAAGTGCTCTGAATGTAGTGAAAGCACAAATAGTGCAGAGGGTAGTGAGTAAATAATCCGGTTTTCTGCTGCTTGTTGTCAGAGTGAAGTGGCTTTGTGGGTCAGCTCCAGTGGGATGGCCAAATGAGATAAAGTGAAAACTCATACATAAAAGGAGAAAGACTGAAAATGTCATACAATGCAAACAAACTTGAACTCTATTTCCTTGCAAATATGTGTGCATTGTTACTGGATAAGAGTGGAAAAAATTGAGACAATGAAGATTCTTCTTCCACAGCTACTGAAAGGAGCAAGTAGGCTGACATGCATATCATATCATTAATAAGATATGACATATAAAACTGAGAAGACTTATACAATACACTTCAATCCTGGGAGAAATTCTACCGTAAGTAGTAGGAAGCTACAGAGACTTCTAATGACATGTATACAAACAGGAAAACTATTCCTGTGGACTACTTTAGATTTACGATAAAAGTTGATGGGTTTAAGCACTAGTTAAGAAAGGTACTGCTGCTACCTATCCTGAGTGCACAAGTTAAGGCTGCCACCTTGAACCCAGCCTGGATGGGGCACCCACAAAATTCTGTCTCCCACTAAAGGGACTGAACAACTGTTAGAAATTACTCCTGCAGGCAGGAATAGTCTGAGCAAGGTTAAACTATCCAAGTAAGATACTGCATATATAATATTCACTTTATGGTCTAGCAAATCTCTACAATACATCTTATTACAGCCTCATGAGCATGAGCTAGTGATAATTTACCATTATTTTCTCAGCTGTTTGGATCAACTCATCAGTCTGAAACTTTTTAATACACTGGTGTTAAAACTCCTTGCAAATTACTGAAATTTCTAAACTTCAGATATTCACAAACTTCACATTTAATGTCTAGATTTCTTTTTTTCTTTTACAGGAAAATGCTCTTTATCCTTATTGGTACATATAATATTTTCCAAACTCTTTGGAAACTAATAGTTCTTTGGGTAAAGAATTAAAATAAATTTAATGTATTCCCTGTCTGCAGTGCTCTACTAGAAAATTTCTCCTCACTATTATTTTTCTAACAGATTCAAGCACTGAAACAGTGCATAGGAAGTAATGGGGCATAGCCCAAGTCTGGGATGAAAAGTAACAAATCAGAAGTAAATATTGCTTGAAGTCAATTTCTGTTGTGCTCATTTTTCCTGGATGTGTAAGGAAAACTGGCAGGCAGAATTGCTTGCCTCACAGATCACTGAGTGATCCATGATGAGATGGACATGTGAAGGAACACACACAAAACAAACAAGACCAGTCCCAAAACTGAGCCCTGGGGGACTCCGCTTGTGACCGGCCGCCAACTGGATTTCGCTCCATTCACCACAACTCTCTGGGCTCAGCCATCCAGCCAGTTTTTTACCCAGCGAATAGTGCACGTGTCTGAGCCATGAGTCACCAGCTTCTCCAGGAGAATACTGTGGGGAACAGTGTCAAAGGCTTTGCTGAAGTCCAGGTAGACAACATCAACAGCCTTTCCCTCATCCACTGGGCGGGTCACCTGGTCATAGAAGGAGATCAGGTTGGTCAAGCAGGACCTGCATCTCATGAACCCGTGCTGGCTGGGCCTGATCCCTTGGTTATCCTGCACGTGCCCTGTGAGCACCCTCAAGATGAACTTCTCCATAACCTTCCTCGGCACCGAAGTCAGGCTGACAGGCCTGTAGTTCCCTGGATCCTCGTTCCGGCTCTTCATGTAGATGGACGTGACATTGGCAAGCCTCCAGTCATCCAGGACCTCCCCTGTTAACCAGGACTGTTGATAAATGATGGAGAGCGGCTTGGCAAGCTCCTCCGCCAGCTCCTTCAGCACCCTTGGGTGGATGCCATCAGGCCCCATAGACTTGTGAGTGTCCAGGTGGCATAGCAGGTTGTTAACTGCTTCCTCCTGGATCATGGGGAGTTTATTTTGCTCTCCTTCCTTGTCTTCCAGCTCAGGGAGATGGATACCCTGAGGATACCTGGTATGGCTATTAAAGACTGAGGCAAAGAAGACATTAAGTACCTCAGCCTTTTCCTCATCCTTCGTGACAATGTTCCCCACCGCATCCAGTAGAGGATGGAGATTCTCCTTGGCTCTCTTTTTGTTATTAATGTATTTGTAAAAACATTTTTTGTTATCCCTTATGACCGTGGCCAGATTGAGCTCTAGCTGGGCTTTTGCCTTTCTAATTCCCTCTCTGCATGACCTAATGAGATCCTTGTACTCTTCTTCAGTTGCCTGCCCCTTCCTCCAAAGGTGAGAAACTCCTTTTTTCCTGAGTCTCAGCAAAAGCTCCTTGTTCAGCCAGGCTGGTCGTCTTCCCTGCCTGCTCTTCTTACAGCACATGGGGACTGCCTGCTCCTGCGCCTTCAAGATTTCCTTCTTGAAGAATGTCCAGCCTTCCTGGACCCCCTTTGCCCTTCAGGACCGTCTCCCAAGGGACCCTCTCAACCAGTGTCCTGAACAGGGTGAAGTCTGCCCTCTGGAAGTCCATCGTAGTGGTTTTGCTGGCCCTGTCTTTTATGCAGCCTCAGTATCACTGGCAATAGTTGAAGGAGGCTGGAAAGCAAATTACTTTCTTTACCCTTGTGGCAATCCTTTGAGAACAGAACTTTGACAAAGAAGAGAAGTATAACAACTTGTACACCGCCTGTTTTATCTTGCACAAAAATCAGGAAGGCTTTCAAACAGCTCCCTTCCTCTGCAGTAGATGTAGGAAAATCGTGTTTGTATGTGGAGGAGAAAGATGTGAGATTTCAGAGGCTAATTACAGACAGATTTTTTTTTAATTATTAGATACTTGGATAGAAGAAAAAATAGACATATGATGACTAAGAAAACCAGCATTCAAACAGTAACTTTTTTTGTTCATATTCAAGTTAATTATGGATGTTCCCAGCATTTTGTATGGGTAAGCATTTTAATTTCAGAGTTACTGAGTAGTCAAACACCCCATGAAGCTGCATGAAGCACTGAAACATCTGTGTGTTGATCTTGGTAGTATAAATCAAGCTCTACCCTTTGGAATGCTATTTTGTTACTAGAAAAGAGAAACTGAGAGAGTTACAACTGTTAAAAGTAATTATTAATTATAATTTTACAGTTAAAACTTGAGTCATGCAGATCTGTTGCACATACTTAACTTTAATCCCCTGATGTCAATGAGAATACTCAAATGTTTAATGTGAGGCATGAAGAGGGCAATAAATCAGCTTGTTTATTTTAACATACCAAAACCAAAGCAAGTCTAAGACTACCAGTACTGTAGTTTATACGTCTTACATAAAACTCTTTTTTCCATAGTTAGGGATGCAGGCCACAGACTGTTTATCCAAAATCACAAAATGTATTGTCATTTCTGTTGAGACTGCATAGCTTCTTTAGTACGCTGTTTGTCTTTATCATACCTGCATAATCCTTGGGTGCCTTTAAATTCCAAACATGCCACAGAACTTGTCTAAAAGAACTGAACAAATGTTTTAACAAATAAAGGCATTTGTTCTGTGGTATCGCATTGAGCTGCAACATCAGATTCCTGGCTCTTGCTTTCCTGCATAGGTATTCTCATTCCAGTTGAATGAAGCATTTCAGGACCAGCATTTATTTGACAGTAATTCCTCACAAAAAAAAAAAAAAAAAAAAAAAAAAAAAAAAAAAAAAAAGATAATCCTTTAATTGATATTCATTCATTTGGTTGGCTTCCTGTATTCTGTGCCATCACTACTGAGAATTGTATCCTTCCTCGATTTGCATTAGATACTTGTATTTTGGAATGTCCCTTACAAACACCAAACTTGATGAGCTGCTATAAAGTACTCAAGCAGCAGGACAAAGGCAATGCAGAGAATACATGATGGTGATGGGGGAAGAGGAACAAAATATAACTAAGGTTAATTTTACAATAGGGAAGAGATTCAATAGTGAAATGGAACTATTTTAGCAGAGCAAAACATAAGAAAATGTAACAGAACTGAAAATAAGAATAGACATAGGACGTACATATTTTATCAGAGTTTAATAACTGGGATGATTTATATGAGAATGAGGTTAATTTTATATCACTTGGAGTCTGTATATCAAATTTAGATAGCTTCTTTAAATATGTTCTGTAGCTTAGAAAAAATGTAACAGGTTTGCTGTTGTAATCACTAGTTTGAAATTCTGTAGTGAGAGGTCATTCAAAATGCTTATGGTGGTTTCTACTGGTCTTAAAGATGTAAGAAGTCTACAAAGTTCTCTTGAAAAATAAAAATTAATTTAGTCACTGTCTGTCAAACTTTAAATCTCTTCAATTGACAGGTACTAAAGGCCTTCAATCTATGAAGCACAAAGTGATTATCTATCTTGGTGAACATAAAATTCTATTATAATTTTTTGCAACAAGCAAAGGGTGAAAGTTAAAGGTTATATTTGTATTTAAATACAAATTTTATTATTATTTTGTATTCTAATTGCTGATCTGTTTACAACAGCATTAATAAACTTCTTTTTTTCTTTAAAATATCTTTCAAATGGAAGAAAAACAGGTAGTCCTTTCTGTATATTCTTCTGCCTACTCATTTTAGGCATCTAACAAATGATCCCCAATATTATTACCTTATTATTATTAGGTGTGTGCTACAGCACAAAAGCTTTTTTTCTTGTGTGCAGCCTTATTGCAAGTGTTCAGGTTCCTTCCACCTCTATTAGTCAAAAGAAAGTCACATTGCTTTGTTTTACATGGGCATTCACTGAGAATCCAGAAACAAGGGTAATAAAGACAATGTAGTTTCACCCCTATGTTGTCAGAGTGTCTAATTAAAAAATAAATTGAATTTTCAAATAACATAGTATTCACAGCATAGACCTTTGGGATAGGCTTGCTCTAGATATACCTGGAGCCCCATTTGGAGTTTCAGATGGGTACCTCTCTTACCTTCCAGTGGGAAGATTTAGTATAAAACAGCAGTGAAAATACAACTTGGATTACAAGTACTTCTCTATACCATCTATTTTAGCAATACAAGACAAGCAAGAAGTGGTAACTATTAACACTACAAGTTGCTTTGGAAGTGACACACATGCACACTAAGAATAATGAAATCAGCAGCACTCACTTCTTTGTATCAAGAGCAGAAGCACATCTTAGACTTTCAAAATTAAAAAACAAAAAAGAATTAGAAATTAGGTGAAACAGGACCTCTCAGATTAGGAGGTAATTTTGTTTTCATGTCATTTATGTAAAAAGACAATTGCATGCTAAAGATCATATCATGATTCATTATCAATTCAAATGTTGGATTTTTTACAATCTATGTAAGTTCTAGCTCTGCACAAAACTTCTTCCATCCCGATGAAATTTAGCATTTTGATTATTTCACTTTCATACATGCAGACATTCAGTTCATACTTGTTGTTGTTCTGATTGTTTAATGGCACAGGAAAATGCTGAAATCTCCCTTATTCTCTCAAGCTTGCAAGAAAAAAAAAAATTCAGGAGGCTTATTTAGTAAAAGTTCTTTATCTCAGGCATATCTACCATGCTGCTTTTCATATCAACCATAGCTAATTCTTTTTTACATCAAGGCCATTAAGTTTCCTAAATTACTCATGAGTCCTGAATCTACTTAAATTAGGTAGTTTAAAAATGTGCTTTTACTATGCACTTTCTTCTGAAAGCACATTCTAAACAAACTCATAAACTGCAGAGAGTAAACCTTTCAAAACTGCTCAGCTCACAGCTTTTCCATTAGTGTTACTGTCAAATATATAAAATGAAAACCACAGAAATCCTTTCTGTTGCTGTATCAGGTGTCAGATATTGTCCTGCTAGTTAATCTCTGAAAGTAAAAGGGAAGCTTAATAAAACTATAGCTAGAACCCTTTGACATGAATCCTGCTCTTACCTGTGGATTATAATGTAATCCCATTATGGTCTTTCAATATCCTTTATCTAACATGAAAAGTGATGTCTTAAAAGCCTTCTTAATTTTGAACGGTAGTATTCATGATTTTGTTCTATTGTTAGAGAATGCAACTTATCTCTAAATATGTTGAAATGTAGGATCTCCAGAGTCTAGGTTTTTTATTAAAAGTATTTACAGTCTTCAGTTTGGAAAACATTTAGACTGTCATTGTCAAACAAGTATGGCTACATCTGCTTGAAGGTTCTCTCTTTGTTTTTGACAGCATATCACTCAGCTTTTGGTGATCATGGGCTGAGTAAAAGGTTGGTCAGCAGCCTGACTGGCTGTGGATGCAGAGTCATCTTCTCTTGAGTGATGCTCACCTATCTGCATTGTCCCTTTCCCTTTTGCTGTCAGGATGCTTCTCCTTCTCTCTTTTGAGACCATTCCCCTTTCCTCTGTCTTTTTGCATGAATAGAGCAAGTGTGCTATTTTGCTAACTTTTTCTATGGAAAGAATCTTTGCGAATCCTTGGGGTTATATACAGGCATAATAAGTGATAAAATAAATAATAATATAAGACATTATTTTTACTCATTTCCAATACCTTTCTGCACTAAACACCTTCCGTGCTAGTCACGAGAAAGGAAATGCAGGCAACAAGTCTGGTATGAATATTGGCCTTTATAATTTGTCTTGAGTCTCATCAGGCAGCGGTAAAGGATAATATGAAAGGATGATGCAAGAAAAGCATGAAAGTTATTGTTTTCCTGTAAAATTAGCACCTTAGTTATTGGCCTTTACGTCATTCTGCCACATTCTTGGATATGCTATAGAGAATTCAGTGATTATATGGATCAAGTACAATGTTTCAATTTACTGTGACATTTAATATTTATTTTATATTTCTCCAGTCTTTCACCATTGTACTCCACCACAAAACAAAATAAAAATGTATATTTTCAAACTTAATTTGCTTAGGATAGTATAGAAAAAGAAGAAAGCTATCTCTACAACAGAAAATCAGTTTTTAATAATTGCAATGATTAGTGTCTGCCACTGCTTGAACTGAGAACCAAGAATCAATTGTCTGATATTACCCAACCTCACCAGCATAAACTTGGAAGAGAAAACTGTACCGTCAACCCCTTTGACAGCCTGCAAGGCTTTTCAGTCACTACTGTTTTCTGAAGCTACTGGCAACACACTTTTTTCTGCTTTTCTGTTAGAAACAAAATACTTTTAAGAACAAAGATGAAGTTTCCATGGTCAGATTTCTCTAACCCACAGAATGTTCAAGGAAAACTTACAAGACACAAAGTTGCTTCATTTTTTTTATAAAGCAATTGATGTTCTTTGACAGATAACAGAGGCCGCATCAAAAAAAGTGTTATCAAGATTTTAAAACATTTATGAAAAAGACGGTGATAGCAAGCCCCTAATTAAAATATTAAAAAGCATATGACCTTTCCTGATAAAGACTCCTCATGGCAAGGCCACTATACAGAATATATTGTGGTAAGTTGTCTTCTTCTAGGTGTAATATGTTTATGACATTAGAATTCAAAACATTATTTACATTGCGAGTACAAAAAAAATATTAAGGAAGATGGAATATATAGTGGGAACTAGCTAAATGAAAGATATCGTATGCTCAAAGCCCAGAAAGGGGATATATAGGGAATATACCATTACTGAAGGCAGTTTATTCTCAAGCAGTCTGAGAAATCCTAACCCTTTCCAAATAATCCAGTACAACTAAACCTCTGCCCTCAAATATCTAAAACCTCAAGGATACCCAATGATTGCTGAAAATTTGAGTTTCTGAACATACAGACTCTTTTCTAAGTTATTGCCTCTAAACTTTGACTGCCAACTTGATTGCAGACACCCAAGTAGTACTTTACACTTGTAAAGTACTCCATCCAGATTTGAACAGAGGCAAGAAAATTGCCTAGCATTTTTAAAATTATAGGACATGAAATGGAATAAGTGTGCAAATAAGACACAGTTCATATGCGTAGTACCAATTTCAATGATAATTGACTTATTACACAAGCTTCATTTGTTTTATGTTGCCTGTCAACCTGCAGCAAGATCATGGAAGTCAGTGTAGAAATATCGCAGTTTAGTCAAGCAAAACAATTATCCTTCACTTTTTCAAGCTGGTGAAGTTACAATAATAAGCTTTGGGGGAATTGATAATAAGCTTTGTAAAGGATTTGATTTTGTTGTTCTTTACTGGTTGTTCTTGTGTTCTTTGGAAAGGGCTTTGCTTCTTTTTTACTCTAGCCTGGACACTCAAACATAAATAGACACCCTCCCTCTGCTGAGGGAGAGGAAGCACTGAAAAAGAAGACAAAAAAGCAAGAAACAAGGAAGGGAGGTAAGGAGCCCTTGTAATTCCCTGCCCTTCATCTCAGGAAGGAAGGAAAGGAAATAAATGGGAAAATTGAATGACCTCAGCCATTTTGCCTCCTGCCTTGGAAAGACACAAGAATCTGCAGGGCTCCAACTGTCGACTCTTAGGAGCTGGAACCAGTGAGTGTACCACTCTAGCTACTACTTTTCTGCCTTTCCATCCCAGGAGTGAAAGGGTCAGAACTAGGCTCTCAGGGAGCATGTCACACATATTCTGCTCCCTGTGATGAAGAGAAGGAGAGAGAAGGAGAAAGGAGAGAAAAAATATTCACCAGACTGTAAGTATTTTGTTATTGTTGTTATTGTAGTATAACTGCTGTAACCTTTCACTCATTTTTCTACTCTTACAACAAGAATAGAACAAAATAAATGCTAAATGAGAATATGTTATGGAATCATTATCATTGTGGTGTAACTGGTTATTTCATGTGAAAAGGAGAAAATATCTTAGATGGAGTCTGCTGGGGATTACTCCTGCTCATATCTGCAAACAGTAGAAAATGTATATCTAATGTCAGGTAATTACCTTTGAGTGGATGACTGAACTAATCCCACTGTCTTCTGAGTTTCCAATTAAAAAAATAGGCTTACCATGTCCTCAAGGTATTATTTCAGAAAATATGGCTCATTGGAGGGTCTATAAAATATGACTTATTAAAGATACTGAAACAGTTGGGTTCCTATACTCTAGAGAAGACTGAAAGGACATTTGTTAATAACCTTCAAATATGTAAAAAGTTGCTGCAAAGAGGAAAGTAGTAAACTGCTTCCCTGTGGTTTTTTAGGGTAGTGCAAAGAGTAATTAGATAAATTGCAGCAGGGGAGATTTAGCTTTGATATTGGAAACAACAGTTTAATGATATTCAAATACTGAAATATATCACATAAGGAAGTAGCAGAATCTTCATCACTGAACATTTTTAAGAACAGTTTGGACCAATATCAAGAACTACAGTGGGATCCAACAAGATTCCTGTCTTAATCTGAGGAAATCTAAATACTTACTTATTGGAGGACTAAGGACCCTTTAAACATCATTTATGTTTTTAGCATAGGACTGCAGCAAAAAATATTCAGGGAATGTAAAAAAGTAGTATAATAGAAGAGTGGTAGAGCAAGAGCGAGAAGAAATTATTTTTACTAAGTCTAAATTCTTTATTTAATAGGTCCTCCATTGAACACCTGAACACCTGATTCACCTTGCACCTAAAAACTTCACTCTCTCAATAAAAGATATGCACTTTCACAGTAAATTTAAAACAAGCTTACCTAAACACATCATTTTGCAAAGGCATATCCCTTCAGCAGTCTCAAAATGCTAGCACAGAAATTAGTGAACCCAGGACAGTAAAAAGCACCTGTGAAAGAGCAAGCACTCTTTTGTTCCAGACATAGCTTAGAGTAGCATGAATGTTACAGGACATTTTTGCTGCATCCTTCATCTCTGGCTTTCACATTACGAAGTATCTCATCTTCTGAAGAAACAGGACATTGAGATAGCTTTCTAGTATCTGTGCCAGCTAAAAATTTACCCAGTGTCATGGTTTAAGCCCAGCTGGCAACTAAGCACCACACAGCCGCTCGTTCACTCCCCCCTTCCACAGTGGGATGGGGGAGAGAATAGGAAAAGTAAAAGCGAGAAAGCTTGTGGGTTGAGATAAAAACAGTTTAATAAATGAAATGAAATAAAATACAATAATAATAATCACAGAATCACAGAATCACAGAATCACTAAGGCTGGAAAAGACCTGTAAGATCATCAAGTCCAACCATTACACACACACACACACATACACACACACACACAGAGACATAAAAAAAAAAAAAAACCAAAACAAAAACAACCCACCCAAACCACACAGCACCATGCTCATCAAGCCACGTCCCACAATGCCACATCCACACACTCCTTGAATACCTCCAGGGAGGGTGACTCCACCACCTCCCTGGGCGGTCTATTCCAATGTTTCACTACTCTCTCAGTAAAGAAATTTTTCCTAATATCCAGCCTGAACCTCCCCTGGCGCAACTTGAGGCCATTTCCTCTAGTCCTGTCGCTAGTCACTTGGGAGAAGAGACCAACACCCACCTCTCTGCAACCCCCTTTCAGGTAGTTATAGAGAGAGATGAGGTCTCTCCTCAGCCTCCTCTTCTCCAGACTGAACAACCCCAGCTCCCTCAGCCGCTCCTCATCAGACTTGTGCTCCAGACCCCTCACCAGCTTCGTCGCCTTTCTCTGGACACGCTCCAGCACCTCAATGTTCTTTTTGTAGTGAGGGGCCCAAAACTGAACACAGTATTCGAGGTGCGGCTTCACCAGTGCCAAGTACAAGGACAGAATCACCTCCCTACTCCTGCTGGCCACACTATTTCTGATACAGGCCAGGATGCTGTTGGCCTTCTTGGCCACCTGGGCACACTGCTGGCTCATATTAAGCCGGCTGTCAATCAACATCCACAGGTCCTTTTCTGCGGGGGAGCTTTCCAGCCACTTGTCCCCAAGCCTGTAGCGTTGCATGGGGTTGTTGTGGCCAAAGTGTAGAACCCGGCACTTGGCCTTGTTGAACTTCATCCAGTTGGCCTCAGCCCATCCATCCAGCCTGTCCAGACCCCTCTGCAGAGCCTTCCAACCCTCAAGCAGATCAACACTCCCGCCCAACTTGGTGTCGTCTGCAAACTTGCTGCGGGTGCACTCTATCCCCTCATCCAGATCATCAATGAAGACATTAAACAAGACCGGTCCCAAAACTGAGCCCTGGGGGACTCCGCTTGTGACCGGCCGCCAGCTGGATTTCACCCCATTCACCACAACTCTCTGGGCTCGGCCGTCCAGCCAGTTTTTAACCCAGCGAATAGTGCACGTGTCTGAGCCACAAGTCACCAGCTTCTCTAGGAGAATACTGTGGGGAACAGTGTCAAAGGCTTTGCTGAAGTCCAGGTAGACAACATCAACAGCCTTTCCCTCATCCACTGGGCGGGTCACCTGGTCATAGAAGGAGATCAGGTTGGTCAAGCAGGACCTGCCCTTCATGAACCTGTACTGGCTGGGCCTGATCCCTTGGTTATCCTGCACGTGCCCTGTGAGCACCCTCAGAATGAACTTCTCCATAACCTTCCTCGGCACCGAGGTCAGGCTGACAGGCCTGTAGTTCCCCGGATCCTCGTTCCGGCTCTTCATGTAGATGGACGTGATGTTGGCAAGCCTCCAGTCATCCAGGACCTCCCCTGTTAACCAGGACTGTTGATAAATGATGGAGAGCGGTTTGGCAAGCTCCTCCGCCAGCTCCCTCATCCACCCTTGGGTGGATGCCATCAGGCCCCATAGACTTGTGAGTGTCCAGGTGGCATAGCAGGTTGTTAACTGCTTCCTCCTGGATCATGTGGAATTTATTTTGCTCTCCATCCTTGTCTTCCAGCTCAGGGAGATGGATACCCTGAGGATATCTGGTATGGCTATTAAAGACTGAGGCAAAGAAGACATTAAGTACCTCAGCCTTTTCCTCATCCTTCGTGACAATGTTCCCTGACGCATCCAGTAAAGGATGGAGATTCTCCTTGGCTCTCTTTTTGTGGTTAATGTATTTGTAAAAACATTTTTTGTTATCCCTTATGACCGTGGCCAGATTGAGCTCTAGCTGGGCTTTTGCCTTTCTAATTCCCTCTCTGCATGACCTAACGAGGTCCTTGTATTCTTCTTCACTTGCCTGCTCCTTCTTCCAGAGGTGATAAATTCTCTTTTTTTCCCTGAGTCTCACCAAAAACTCCTTGTTCAGCCAGGCCGGTCGTCTTCCCCACCGGCTCTTCTTACAGCACATGGGGACTGCCTGCTCCTGCGCCTTCAAGATTTCCTTCTTGAAGAATGTCCAGCCTTCCTGGGCCCCTTTGCCCTTCAGGACCGTCTCCCAAGAGACCCTCTCAACCAGTGTCCTGAACAGGCCGAAGTCTGCCCTCCGGAAGTCCATGGTAGCAGTTTTGCTGACCCCCCTCCTTACTTGGCTAAAAATTGAAAACTCTGTCATTTCATGGTCGCTAATCCCAAGACAGCCTCCGACCTTCACTTCTCCCACCAGACCCTCTCTGTTCGTAAAGAGCAGTCAAGCAGGGCACCTCCCCTGGTAGGCTCCCTTACCAGCTGTGTCAGGAAGTTATCTTCCACACACTCGAGGAACCTCCGGGACTGTTTCCTCTCGGCTGTGTTATACTTCCAGCAGACATCTGGTAAGTTGAAGTCCCCCACAAGAATAAGGGCTTGCGACTGTGAGACTTCTGCCAGTCTCTTGTAGAACGCTTCATGGCTTCTACGCCCTGGTTGGGTGGTCTATAACAGACCCCCAGCAGGATATCCACCTTGTTGGCCTTCCCCCTCATCCTTACCCATAAGCATTCAACCCTGTCATCACAATCATCGAGCTCTATACAATCAAAGCACTCCTTGACGTACAGAGCCACCCCACAGCCTCTCCTTCCTTGCCTATCCCTCCTGAAGAGTTTATAGCCCTCCATCACAGCACTCCAGCCATGCGAGTCATCCCACCATGTTTCTGTGATGGTGACTACGTCATAGCTGTCCCGCTGCACAACGGCTTCCAGCTCCTCCTGTTTGCTGCCCATGCTGCGTGCTTTGGAATAGATGCACTTGAGCTGGGCTATCGATCTTGCCCCCAACATTGGCACACCACCCCTAGGCTCATCTCTAGGTACCCTGGCTTCATCCCCTTCCCCCTTCAAATTTAGTTTAAAGCCCTCTTGATGAGGCTTGTCAACTTACGGGCAAGGATCCTTTTCCCCCTTGAAGATAGTTGAACACCGTCTGCACCCAGCAGGCCCAGTGCCGTGTAGACCGCCCCGCGGTCAAAGAATCCAAAATTCCTCCGATGGCACCAGTCTCTGAGCCACACTTTGACCAGGTTCGCTTTCCTATTCCTATCAGCATTCCTCCCCGCCACTGAAGGGATTGAGGAAAACACCACCTGTGCTCCTGATCCCTCAACCATTCTCCCCAGTGCTTTAAAGTCCTTCTTGATCCCTTTCAGGCTTCGCTCAATCTCATCACTGACAACCTGCAAAACCGACAGCGGGTAGTAATCGGTGGGCCATACCAGACTAGGGAGTTTCCTGGCAATGATAATTGATAATAATGATAATTATAATAAAAATTGTAATGTAAAGGAAAATAACAACAACAACAACCAAGAAAAGCAAGTGATGCAAATGAAAACAACTGCTCACCACCCTCCAAACAATGCCCAGCCCAAGCAGCAGTCCCGCAGCCAGCTTTCCCCCTAGTTTATATACTGAGCATGACATCATATGGTATGGAATATCCCTTTGGTCAGTTGGGGTCAGCTGTCCCGGCTGTGTCCCCCCTCAACTTCTTGTGCACCCCCAGCCTACTCGCTGGTGGGGTGGTGTGAGAAACAGAAAAGGCCTTCACTCTCTGTAAGCCCTGCTCAGCAGTAACTAAAACATCCTTGTGTATCAACACTGTTTCCAGCACAAATCCAAAACACAGCCCTATACTAGCTTATGAAGAAAATTAACTCTATCCCAGCCAAAACCAGCACACCCAGGAAACCTCAACCTGCCTGCTTTATTTTGTGTTGTCAAAGGCTTTTAGTTTAATAGTGAATTCTGCTACCTGACTATCTGAAATAACCACAGAACAGCAACTTTTTCCATACAGAGGATGAAGGAGCCAGTCACAAAGCAGCCACATATTTGTTCCCCACATTGTTTTCTCTGTCACATATACACACATACACCTATTTGCCTGATTTTACTTCTTTTATTTCATATTATTTTAGATACGTTTCATTGTCTGTGACTTCTTGAACCATTTTATCCTGGCTGGGGATCTGTTTTGATTAATATGTGAGACTGGTTCAGTATGATCCTATATTATGCTAATCTGTCAGCAGACTCTTGTCAGACTAATAATATTATAACTCAGTATTATAACAGCTGCTGACACCAATGGTTTTGGCTGACTTGTTTTTTCTTTATATAATAAAATTAAATTATTGTGTATAGTAAGTACATAATCCAGCTATATGGACAAAGATGTAAAAGAAACACTGTGCAAGCCTCTGTGTCTTCTGATATACTCAGCTGAACTTTCATTTCTCTCTGATTCCATACAGCAATTATTGCAGAAACACAGGTTTCAATTTTTAGAACACAAATTAGTTTTACTGACAAAACATGCTTCAAGGTTGAAAAGGAAAAAATTGAGGAAATGCTCAATAGAGAAGCCATGTTTGCATTTTATTTTTTTATAACAATCATGAAGTAATTTCCTGTATATACTTCACAAGCAAATCCTATGACGTTTCACAAATAAAAGACTTTTACTTTTTTCCCCCATTTTGTGCTTCAAGGAAAAAAATGCACAACCAAAAATCATCTTCCCATATCTCTTCCTCATATGCTATTATGGACATACTTGAAAACAAACAATCTGTAATGGGTTAGAGAAGAAATAATGGCTTATGCCCGCTTTTTTTTTTCTTCCCTCTTGCCTTCTTCACAAATTTGTCCAAATATGAAATACAAATGAAAATCTATTCAAGTTTAGTACACTCTACTGCATGTGAACTTTCTGAAATCTATATCCCAAAGACCGCCTCACATCAAACATCAATGCAAATTCTTGTTTTATCAAAGGTGGATAAAGCAATCTGCATGCTACAACATCCTTACTGAAAGCACATATACAGGAACACTGCAGTAAAAGTTTGAATTGTGGGTTTTCTTATTCCAGCTGGAATTTAGAAGTAATGGAGACTTCAATATTCCTGTTTGCTTTGACCTCAAGGTATTTCTGGCCGAAGAGAATTAGATGAGTTTGAGCAACCTCTACATAGAAGCACAATGAATACTATTTAGTTGATTTATTTTTTTTTTAAGATTCAGTCATCAATAACCTGATATTACAGGTTTCAGACTGATCCAGTCTTGTATGACTTGTCAAGGCAAAGATTGATAGTACACAGCATTTCTCTGTTAGATAAAAGTTAACATTGAAAGCATCAGGATACTTCTATATTAGCAGTTACTGTGGTGTGATAGAAGCAGGCTAGTAGAGCAGAAGACTCGGTGCTGAGGGCCTGACATCCACACCACACGTGTTTCATTACCCTTCATGTGTAGCAATTATGCTGTTAAGCTCTGGACCATTCTTAAGGACAGAATTCCAGTAACAGCTAGAGACCACCTTGATGCATCTCCTTTGGTGAAGTTTCATCCAAAAGGAATCCATGCCTCAAGAGCACTTTGCAATGCAAATGAAGTGCCGTGCTGTGCTGTAAGTGAAAAGAATTGGGACTTTCATTTCCAAAGCTCTTTGCTGATCCGAATTAAATTGCTAATGCAGATGCACTCTCCACACAGCTGACACATTTTTTTATATTTTCCTACTTTTGCTTCTTCATTTGCATTTGCAAATTCTAGCAGGATAAAAAAACATTCCAAAACACTTTCTTTTTAGTGGATGTTGGTTTCAATGTTTATTTTATTTATTTTTCTATTAAGAATTTGAGTGCTTTAGTCCTAAATGAATTGATTAAAGAATACAAATGCAAACAGATTACTTTTTGAAAAGATTACCAGATTTGTGCACACAGTAGGTTGCAGCAGGATTTTCACGGGGTTACTTAGCAGGTGATTTCACTGTGAATGTTGGACACTGAAATAATCTCTTAAGAGACCAGTCATCCAACAGCAGAAACATCTGAGCCATAACAGCACATCATATCAATGATCAGTGACCTATGAAGGTTATAAATATACTGTAACTGTCTATTTTGTCTGAAATCTGCTTACTAAAGGATACACCAGAGCCATAGACTGTGGCAAAGAAGTTCATAAATATGAATTTCTGTGATGGATGGTGACTATTTGGAATAAGCTGTTATCCTTTATTAGGATAGCAATCTGCATTTTTAACATCCACAGCATTTGCCCAGCTAAATTTTCTTGAACACCAGGATGAGAATGTATTTCGAAATCTTTTAAATTGTCCAGCTTTTTTTCACAGAATGTTATTAATTCCACCCCTTTGAAATTTCATATTGGATTTTATGGAGGGCATTTGTATTTAATTGCCAAATCATAACTTTGGGGTCATGGTTACGTTGGTTGCTTGTTTGTAATGAACAAAAAAATAACGAGGATAACGCTAGAACTGCTATATTAGTTCAGGATGACTGTATGGAACTTATCCAAACTTCCAATGCACACTAACAGTTAGAAACTTTTTGTTGAAAAAGTATTGCTGATTGGCCAAGGAGACCACTGTCAGGTCTCCCCTTGCCTAGGGAACTGTTATTAAGATCCTTAAAACTGTATATCTACCTAAAGATGAGTCAAGTGAAGAAAATTTCTAGAGAAAAGGTGGAAAAACATGAATGAAACAATATGAGTTCCATCATTTTTACAGCTCTGGATCTTGTTAGAATGAGAGAGGAAAAAATTATTCCTAGACATCTTACTCCCTTTTAGCCTTTTTCCCTCCAGGCTTAATTATTTACACAGATTAATGCTCGCAAATAGTTGCTGCATTGAACTCCACTGGAATCAAGAGACATAAAGGCAGAATAATGGAGCATAAGAAAGACAGTGTTTAGACTCAGATTTATATGGATTAATTTCCACGTATTCAAAAATGTGTATAACTATGATTTATTTCTTTATACAGGGATACAGTAGGTCGTTAAGATATCAGCAAGAATTATAACCTTTAGCAGCATCAGCACTTTGTTGATGAAATGAAGCATCCTTCTGCCTTGCTAATTCCAGCCATATAACAAATGTCATTTTAACTAACGTTGTATGATACTGTTACTTATGCTGCTTACCCAATGCACTCATTCTTTCGGCCCCAGTCAGACGGCAAAAGCCATGTACTACTCAAAGTCAGTACTTGGTCTCTGCTTTCGCAGAAAGATGGTAAGAGCTACTACATGTCAACTACAGTACTACTACAGTAGCCAGGACTCACTTCATCAGGCCAACTGGGACTTTGAAAAGTCAGGAAACTTTAATGTAGTGGATCTTTGTATTGGTGTAGCTGTGATTTCCCCTCCACTTTTCAGTCTTAGACATGTAAGTCTTACAGGCAAACAATAGTGATCCTGAAGAATTCTAAGGGGCTTGTCTGATCATGCCTAAATCTCTAGTGAACCATCCTCTGCAGCTCAGGAAATGAGCAATTTAAATTTTTCAATAGTGAGAGTGAAAGGTTATTCCAAAGGAAAGCAATTTTAGAAGAATCACTATGACACCCTGGGCAAAACAAGGTACAGCAAGTATGTATCCTTTCTCCCCCCAGATAGCATTATATTCTTATTATTAGCATTTCTTATGCTGTTCTATTGAACCAAAGGAGTTTCAGTTCTGTTTGGATAGGAATGGAACTTGATGTGGCAATGGGTTTTCATTAAATTGAACTTACAGTAGCTTATGGTGACAGCCAACAAGGCATAAAGGGAGAATTAACTGAGGCCTTACTGTCATCACATTGCTTGAGCCAAGTATTCACTGGAGCTCACTCAGGAGAAAACAAATAATATATTGGTATTATTTCATCCTAGCCTGTCAAGCAGAAATAAATGCAGACATTGAATCTCAGGGAACCTTAGAGAAAATATAGACAGGAGTAAGCTCTACCGTAGTGTAACTTTCAGAAAAAAATATTGCTGCAGAAGAAATACATTTTAGAAGTCAAGGCCTGTTATAGTTCCTCTGTTCCTTACTAAAAGACAAATATTTGTATCCACAACAATTTAGGACAATCATAGAAGACCTAAATGCTGGTAACTGAGTCTTATCCAACTGTTAGAACTGTTGAACGTTATGCCAGTTTGCAAGCCCCAGATAAATCAGAGACTTTCTAATTTAATTTTATGAGTCTTGGGCTATCCTCCTCTCCTTTTTTAATGAGGCTCTCTTTTTCTCGTCTCACTACTGATCAGATAGTCTCATTTGTCAATGTGGACAGAACAAGCTATAATGGGAACTTGAGTGAGCTATAGGCTAAAAATTTAAAACAGAAGGTATAAGCGGGCATAGCAATTACCATAACAGAAATATAGTTACTGAAAAAAATAGTACTATTTTTCTAGTAATAGAAAGAGAGACAAGAGTCAGCCAGGCCACTTGTGTGATGTACAATCATCAGGCAGTAGACTTACAGACAAAATAGAAAGGACAGAAACATTATAGACATAAACAATATGAGCATTAAGTGTATTCATTCAATATGTTTTCAAATTACATCTGTTGTGGTTTGGGAATGGTAGAGTTTATTTAGCCAGGAGTAAGTAGTGTAAGAGAAGATACTTGAAGAAATGTCAGAATGGCTGGAGCAGAGGATGAAAAGTGGTAGTGAAGCTGAAATTATTCTTAAATAACTTGAAGAAACAGAAGAGGGGTAAAGCCAAGCAATCATGACAGAGAAGGTTTAGCACAAATTTATAAAATGTAAAGTAATGCTTTGCTGAGGTAACCCATCTCTGACAAGGCATGAACAGAAACATCAAGCTAAGAACTTGTGGTGCACTTCACATCTGAACTCCACCAGGATTCTGGTAGCATGTGGGGAGGAATATCAAACCTTAGAAAGCAGTACTAGTGCAAATGATCCTTGCAGTACTAACACAAACACCACTCAGTTGGCACAGGGAATATCATCTGTCGTCTAATTTAAAAATATACAGGTAGCGCAACCTATTTTTTGTAGTTAGAGCAGTTATTCAAGAAATTAAAGGCTAGATGATGTCTTTAGCATGAAAACATTCAAGGGCTGTCAAGTTTATTCTCCAGGAAGGAGAGACAGAGGCTATATTCTTCTGTAAAATGACATAGCCATATGCTATGGATCTGAAGGAATGGAAATACTCTCCATCCCTGCTGAAGCAGTATACTAATTTGTACTAGAAGTTAAGCAAGGAAGAGAGCTCTTGATTCTGTAGACCATCTTACAGAACTTGATGGAAATGGTGTACATATCCAAAAGGGTCTTCCCTGCTCCATCACTTTATTGAAAAAAAGATAAAAATAACAAGACAGAAGGAAATTTTGCCTTAAAGTAGAAGCTTTGTTTATAGCTATCCAGGTCTCTGCTTGGAGCTCTCTAGGACCCTAAACATTTCCACCAAGTACAATCTAGTCCCTAAGACTTCTTTTCTTTTTAATCTTCTCCAAATGGGCAATATTTTTTTGTTATAATTCTCTTTTAACATTGTCTAATAGAAGTTTACTTATCCTGTTTTGATTACCTATCTGTGTGTGGTAACTTGCAAGAACAAAATCCTCCCAGACTTCCTTAATAATTCTCACTCTTAGCCACAAGAGAGGTCATTTTCAATTACATTCCTGGCTTCTGCCCACATAAAGGTGCCTGTTGTGTTGACCAGAGCAACGTAGATGGACCTTCTTTCTCACAAGGAGAAGGCTTGAGCATTTTGGTTGCTGTAAACTACTTTTCAGTTTTGAGGCTGCTTCTCTTTAACCCAGGAGTCCTCTTTCAACTGAGCTGAATCAGTAAACAGAATGCTCCTACTTCAGAAAGGTCTTTCCAAAATCAGGTTGTTTTATAACTTCAGAAAATGCAATTACCTTTGCCATGGCATTACGTTGATTAATCTTTCTTTTCTAAACCAACTTAAAAAAAAAAAGAGTAAAGATATTTTGTGCTGTAAGAACCTGTTTATACTGTGCAACTGTTCTTCTTCTCTGACAAGGGTTCACTTAGCAAACTCCAGGTTTAGGACTTCAAAGTAGCAGTAAAAAAAAAATAATTAAAAAATGCCCAAAACAAAACAACAAAACAAAACAACAAAACAACAACAGCAAAACCCCACATAAATCCACAAAACCATTGCCCTGGCTAATTTTGCATGACAATTGTAATCAAGAGATATTTAATCAGGATCACAAACTCATCTAATCTTAGTGTATGTGTATACCTCTCTTGTCTTATTGCTGAATGGGGCTTCTAGGCAGTATTGTATAGAACTATAAACTATCTTTGCATAAGAGCTGAAAGAAGAGGCAGAAAGTCATAAAGTCATAACTACCTGACAAAATCTGGGCTCTGCTTGCAGTACCTAACTGCAGATTCCTTAAATATGACTCTCAGTTTGTGAGTTGAAGAAAACCCAAAAGGAAAATTAGCACCTCAGCCAGTCTGGTAATAACTCTGCAGAGAACTGGAAAATGCTCAGCATTTTGAAATATATTTAATGGCAGTCGGTACAGAAAAGTGGAAGAGAAGGCATCAATCTTCCCACATGTTGCAGGAAAAGCAGCATTCAACATTTACAATAACTATATCTTTCAGGAGAAAATGTAAACTTGAATATGATACTAAATATCTAGCACTTCAAAACAAATGAGCTCTGAATAGATGAGTTTCTCTGAGTGCCTGAACAGACTGGGCAAACAACAGATCGGATCTGAATAGAAGGCATAGTCAAATGTAGGCAGAGTCACTAATAAAATACAGCGTAATCAGTGGAATTACAGGCAAGATGTAAACAGAGAGGCTGCCTTTCATGCAATAAACTGTGGTAAATAAACTCTTGCAGGTAACATAGGAGAAATTACTAAACAAACAAAACCAGATCTAGAACAAAGGGTATTTTTGTACTAAATGATATAAGGAGAGAGAGTAATCTGAAAATGGGAAATATCCAAAGGTGAAATCTACACAAAAAAATATTAAAGTGAAATGTTTATCAATTACAGAATTTACTGTTATCTTCTACCTAGATAAAAATTCTGTCACCACTAAAATCTTGTCAATAAAGAACAGAGAGCTGAATTCTCATGTCAATGGGCAATCAAATGCGCTCAAAAATCCGCATTAAAACTAGCACCTAAATGTCATATTTCTTAAATCCTTCCCAGTTTCTGAGATTCATCATAGCTCACCAGCTGGAAACAGCCATGTCAACAATGCGAGGTGCTGTGAAATCCTTAGCTGTGGTTAAACATTCAGCTGCAGTGCTATAAAACCTGCATTGTCAGACTTCACTCAGATTTCTTGAGCTTTTCTTATTACCTGTGTGATAGCTATGTGTTTTTACCTACCCCGATGTTTAAGGAAACTGAAACTACAATTGGTTTTTGTTACCCACCAGGTAGATGCCAGTTTTCCCAATGAGATCCTGTGAGCACTTCGTTTTGCTTGGTTTGAGGACGGAGTCATCTGGGTTACTGAGATTATCGTCATCAACTTCAACTAGCCCTCTTGACTTTGCTGTGAAATAATTGAGGAATCTCTCTCCATCTCCTTCTTTTGGGAGAGAGGTATCAGTAGAAAGCTGTGAGGAGCACCTGAAGAACAATATGGTCTTCAATATAAAAGAATACCACCGAGAAGAAATGGGATATGCATGGAAACATAGAAATGAAAAATGCAGACATTGAAGTTAAGCATCCATCTGGGAAATGACTGTTCCATCTCAGTCATCAGTTCAAAAGTGATACAAAGGAGGGATAAAATAGAAATACAGTCAGCTACGATTTCTCTCTAGTCATCTTTCTCTAGTCTCTTTCTCCTAGTCATCTCTAGGATTTGGCAGTTGTTTATGTCTAAACAAAGACAACTAAACCAAGAACCTACCTGGGTTATGTACTTTTATACTCTTTGCCTTCAGTAGAAGGAAACTATTAATTTTTGCTATTAAACTGTCAGTCTTAATAGTAGTTGACTACTTGTAATTCATTATATTTTATTCTGGAAAAAATTCTGTCTAAAAATATTGTCTGGGAGCATTATTCACTTCACCAAGTAATACTAGATTATCAGTAAAATTACTTAAACTGGTTTCTTATAACCTTATGTGTTGAGAATTTTAAATGTAAATACAAACAGTAATACACTATATTCAAATAAGATGGCCTTATGGGGATACCTGTTTTTCCAGAAAGTTTGCAGCAATATATTGACTAATATATAATGTCCTCAGATTAAAATTTCAAGACATAGATGACAAATCTGTTGTAATTTTTTTATTTTAAATAATTTCCATCTAGTTAGAAATTTCCATCTAGTTATTTCGATTAAAATGTTTAAAAAATCTGATCTATTCAGAATATATAGGTAACATGAGGCATTAATTTTAAAGTTCTAACAGTCAATAATATAATTAAACAGATGATATTCTGCCTTGGGGACTGTTTAGTGCACAAATAAAGCATGAAATTATGTTTTTTTATTTTGCACTTTTCTAAAAATATGCAGACATGTTTAATAGTCACTTCTCAAATAATCCATGTTTAGTGCATTCAGGTACATGGATGATATTCAAATAAGACATGTTGTATGCTTAAAATGCTAAATAGGAGAAAAAAATGCACATTTCATGAATGTTCATATAAATTTTAAAATACCTTATCTTCAATTGTGTTTCCTTTATGTTTTCATTGCACAGCCAAGTATTTGCAAAATGTACACATGAATTGAGAAACCTGAATATTCACAAGTGAATTTCAGAAAGCATTATTAGCAGACAATAATATCAATTGAACCTTTCACAGAGAACTCTCTGATTTTAATATAGGAATCCCTTTCAATTAGTTGTGTTGGTCATTCCGAAGAAAAGGAACAACAACACATAGCTTTCTAATTAAGAGACTTTAAATTTTTTTCTGTGGTAAGCATTTGTAAATTAATTATTCTCAAAGCAAAGTATGCACTGGGCAGTTTGATAGACTTTTGATACAAAAGTAATTCCTTGCCACTGCTAGTCCTCTCCTTAGAGTTACGCCACCCAGGGTAGCTTCGAAGCTGTCTCCTTCTCCTTCTCCCACCTGCTCCAGGCTGGACCAGAAGTCCTTCCTTCTCCCTTCCTGGGGGAGAGGAATGATGGAAATCCCAGCTCCTAGCCCAAAGCTTAGATCCTGCCATGACATGCTTTGGCCTTACCCCCCAGCACTGGATGCAGCTTGTTTGTCAGTCCATCCTGTGCAAATAACCAGTATACTAAATATTGTTGACTGAAGAGATTGTCCACAGTTAGAAAAGGAAAAAAAAAAAGAGCTCAGGAATATTTTAATTCTGCTAAATAAATTATTCTTTATCAGTTACTTGCTTAGTGCTAGTTATCATACAAGCCTTGTCCATTTTGTCAATTATGCGTAATCTTTCCACACATGAGATAAATTTATCAATATCAAGCATGATGAATGTTGCTGGGACCAACCAGTCCGCACAAAGAATTAGATATTTTCCATGCAAGGAATGGAATATTCACTCTTTCCACTCCATTTTGTTTTCACTGGCCTAATTTGAAGTATCATTTCAATTTCCTTGAACTGTTGCTACCAATTAACATAAAACAAATTTGAAACTTTAAACTATTTTTTTTTGAGTCACAAGATATTTTTAAAATCAAGATGAATGACTTCTCTGATTCATATCTGAAACACTCTACAATACACAGCATGTAATGTAAAGATAAGGTAGAGTTATTAATATTCCAGAGCTCTTTCTGTAAAGACATTAAAATAAGTGTGTATTAATAACATTTTAATAAAACCTGACATTATTCTGCCCATGACATTAATGCTTTGACATAATGGCTATAATATCTTCTACATAATGTGATCAAATTATATTAAAAAGGAAATAGACAAGCAAATGCATTACAAAGAAGGGCCCATATATATTAAATCATGTCATCATTAAAACAATAATAAAAAGAACTCATACATTAAATTATGTAAAATATAAAAATTGATACTCTTATTGGCTAGACATGTTTGCCATGAATTTTAACAATATTGTGATGACTGCAAACAAAGATGACACATTTGCATATCTTTCCCTTGCTTGTTCAAAGTATACAATTCATAGTTTATTAATGATAAGCAAATTGTTCTTTCTGATATATTTCTGATTCATATTATTAATATCATTATTTCCTACTTTATTTTTTAACTGTATGACTTTTAACGTGGGTGGGTTCTGTGAGTGGCTAACAGGGACAATAAATGTTCACTCTTTAGTTTCCAGATGTTTTTGTAAGAAGACATAAGAAATACACGAGACAAGACCTTTTGTAGTAAAATCTGATTTGTTCATGAATTATTCAAGAAAGAGTAAATCACACCAACATTGACTAATGTAAGATTTAGGCCTGGTGTATGCTGATCATCTGATCATCTTTGTCAGCTGTGGCATCTTGGCCTTGCTAAGCCTTTTCCAAGCTATGTCATCTCCATAAATATCTTCAACATTTCTATTTTACCACAGCCATACAGCTATGCCTTTCATTTTAAAGATCTTCTGACTTTCTCGTTATGGGCTTCTGTTCTTTTTGCTTTAATGTCAAACATTAGCTGTATAGACTTTACTATGCCACAAACCACCAAAAAAATTTGGGTTTTTTCATATCAAAATGTCAGGTGCTAATAAGATCCATAAGAATATCTGCAGAAAGCATGCATCCTAAAAAGGAAACTGAATAAGAGCAGTCACAGGCTTTGTTTTATTAAGAATCCCTGCCAGAAAGAAAAGGAATGAAAATATAGAAAAATAATTGATTTGATCAGCCATATCCTTGATAACTTTTTGCTTTGTAGGTAGCATTAGTCATTCTCACATACTCATTCACTCAATACTTTACGCATAGTTGAATGTTTGGATTTTTTTATTCTACAGCAACAAGGGAGTATATTCATCGCGATGGTTCATCTAATTGCTCTACGGTTCTTAGAGCAATGAAATCATCTACTCACTTTTGGCCTTTATTTTTTGGGAGAAGTAACATTCCAGTGTGTATGAGTCATGGTTTTATTGGCCTTACTTGGTAATTCAGGATGGTCTTCTGAAAATCTGTGTCCAGTTCTTGGTCATCTGTCTTGCTGTCCAGTCCTTCCAGTGACTAAAGTTCCTTGATGAGTCCAAAGCCTCAGAAAAGCAACATCATGAACTTGTGCAGAATGAAAAAAGTCCAAATCAATTTCTTCTCCACATTAAAAATCCAAGAAATATTTTGGATTTGAATCAAAATATTGATTTTGAATCAAAATATATGTTTTGACAATTTTGAAACAATTCATGACAGCCTAGGACTTTTTTAAAAATTAATTAATTAAAATAGGTCACTTAATAAAAATCAATGGATAAATAATCCTTTTCTTAGTGGAGTTTTTTAGTGGGGAAATCTTCAAAGCCAGCAGTTCCAGCAGCTTTTAGTAGTCTATGCTCTGAGGAGGAAATCAAGTCATAGGTAATACACACAGTTCTAGCAAATCAACCCAAACAGGAAAAGCACATTTGTATGTGATCACAAAGTAATTTACCAGTATTTCAAAGTACTTCACCCAGTGGTTATAACCTCTTTGTCTCCTCTAGGGTAGACAAGTCCTCAATGTAACATTTTAGCTTTAATATTGGTAGCATCACTGTGAGATTTACCGATTGCCCACTTGACGTTACGATCGCCTCATTTTCTTTGGAGTTTAAGAGGATAGTGACCTACTGCCATTCTATTGTACTGTGTACAATTTATATGACACCAAAATGCCTCCAGGTTCAATGTGCGCTACTGAGCGTAAAATGAATTATACCCATAGGTTCTCTTTTGACTGTTTAATAGCATAGAATAAGTTCAAAAGGAGAAAAAAATGGCCAAAACAGGAAAGTAGAATCAATTATATTATATTTCATTTGGAATTCAGTTTGGAAGAATGTATATTTGGATGGGAACATCTACGCTTTGACTAGAGAAAAAGAGATTTATCAAAACAAGTACACACAATAAAAATAAACACATATCAAAGAAAATATTAATTAAAATATCAAAGTATGTTTACCTGAACATTTTTAGATATTTTCCATTTTATTTTTTCAATTATGATTTTAATTAAATACAAACTTATTCATATAAATAAAAAAGGCTGCAGAGAAATGTTTTTCTATTTTTTGTTAATGATTAAATGATGAAAATAAAATATTTTCATTAAATTTGGAAGAGAATTTGTAAAAGGATTTTACCAATACCTAACAGTAGTTGTCAAAAATAAATGAAAGCAAAATAGGTAATCATGCAGATGTCTCAAGTTTAAAGAACTTCAGTAAAAGAAACCTTTAAAACTTTGACAAAACTGTCCTTGAGGGTGAACTGATGGTACACACTTCATCTGGATTTTAATGGAAAAGAAAATAAAAGCATCAGTATGAAACTTTAGGGTTTGGGGGATTTTTTTTTTTTCTTTTTTTTAATTTACTGTGGAAAGATACAACATTATACTCCTGAAAGATGTAATTTCTTGGGATCAATTAGATGCGCATGTGGTAGGCAGCCGGAAAGGACAGGTGGAGAAGAACAGAAAGGGGGTGTTGAGATTGGCCAGGGACACATGTAAGGCCAACACAATCTGCAGCAAACCTGGGTAAGCACAGGGCAAATGTTCATTTGATTCTTACCAATGTGGTTATTATATCCTCCCTCAAACCATGAGTGCAAGTGAGCCTATGCTTATATTTCAGCTACGCTGGCTTAAGTGGAGGTTTAAATTCACTTCTATCGCACTTGTTTCAGACAGCCAGAACATACTGTTTGAGGAAGCAATTTTTTTGATTGTCACAACTGTTAGCTTCAATGCGTGTGAGTCATTCCTGTGGGTACAACTGAGAGAATAGCAAGCAATCAACCAAGTAATTTTAAGTTAATAGCCTAAGAAGTAGTATGATCAATCCTAAGGTAACGACTATAGCTTTTCAGATTATTTTACACTAATTTCTTAGGATCTTTTGACCATATCCTAATTTGATTTAACATATGGTTTTCATTGAAATAGAGCAACTATTTTGTAGACAAGCTTACAGTTCTACAACTTTGCTTTCCCTTGCAAAGAAGATGGAAAAAAGAGCAACTCACTGCCTGCATCAGTAGTAAATACAACCACTGTATATGGCAGTTCTGACATTTACTCGGGTTCATTTTGTTCATTTGCTCTTCCTTGCACATGTTTCATATAACCTGTACAAAGATGCAAGTCCTCTGTGTGGTGAATGGAGTTAAATCCAGTTGGCGACTGGCCACAAGCGGTGTACCCCAGGGCTCAGTTTTGGGGCCGGTCTTGTTTAATATATTTATCGATGATCTGGATAAGGGGATTGATAAAAGGCAGAAAGAGTGTCCCAGATGAGGGAAAGCCACTGAGAGCACCCTGTTCGGTGGTGCATTTTCTGTAGAACAGGGAGGTGGTTGCTTGAGGTCTTACACTGGTCTCGGACTGTTTAAGTTAAAAGCGCTTTAATTTGGCCGAGTTCATACTAGCATCCCAGACAGTGATCCCAGACATGCCATCCCTAACACAACATGCAGCACCCCTTCACCTTCTTCCTCTTAATTCTGGCATCTAAGAATGAAGCTGCAGACCCAGGATTTTGAATAACGGTGCCAGACCACGCTGGCAAGTTGTTAAAAGTTTAGTGATCATAGTTCCCAAATTTCTCACCAGAAGAATAGTGGTGTTTCAGGCATCTTTCCCAAACTAACTAGACCTCAGTATAACTATATGTTATAGGTGAACCAAAGGGTTTCAGGATGGAAACAGCTTCTGCAGAGCTAGACAAGTCACTTTCTTGTGTTTCTATAGAAGCTGTAAAATAAGAACACATTCAGTCTTTCTTTCAAGTCAGAAGTGCCTTTCACCTTAATAAAAATTGTACTGAATTCTTGTTCTGGAGTCACAGCTTCCAAAGACAGATGATTTATAAACAGCTCGCACTGTACTACATTGCACATTCAACATCAGACACTGCCACTGCTTTGGTTCAGTTCTGTGTTTGGGAAGAAAAACCACTACACATGTGCTTGAAATTTATTTTTTTTCCTTAAGATTGACTTATAAATCTAGTATAATACTCTAGTTGAGAAAAAGAATAAAAAAATTCCCCAGCCTCTTTTCTGTATATTACTGAAAACCCAGTCCTCTTGTGGAGTTGCCCTGCACACTTCTCTATCATTTTATTAGGCTGCAGATGATTCTCTTCTCTTGGTCTTCTCAATGAATTCAAACGAGATCTTGACACCTCCCAACATTCTTCAAAAAACACCTTATTTTTGACCATGGTGTCTTTCTCCTATGGTGTGCTGTATGGACCAGATTTTGTTGCCAGGGCACATGGAATTTTGTGGCTTTGTTATATGCTAAGCTTAAGGAAACCTTGAAGATCCTTGATTTTGATTCAGTACATAATTGTGATTTACTTCAGCTTTTTTCCAAAGTATGTCATTGACATGGTTTATGATATTGTACCCAAAATACCTGAAACACCGGTGTTTCAGATAGCTTTTGCTTTGAGGTGTCATAATTTAACTGACATCTGAATTGAAGGAAATAAATTTATACAGCACAAAAATTGTTTTAAATCCTTATTTTTTATGACCTAAAACTATTTTTTTGAGACTTTATTTTATACGAAATTATGTCTTTGTATACTTCTGACTTAGAGTATGTACCATATTATCTGGCTATAATTATTCTGTGAACCCAAGACCATTAAAATCTTTCTTCATTTTCCTGTTGGTTTCATGAAAAATCTAATTAACTTTAAGACACAGTACATTCAGAAATGGTCATTTGCATGGAAATTGTCATTACAAAAAGGAATTTGGTAGCAATCCCTGGACTTAACGATCAATTTAGCCTCTAGACTGAGCTACCAATCATTTCCAGAAAATGTTATGGTCAAATCCAGCAGGTATATTTAGAAATTGCTCAGTAATCTTCTGTGCAGATGTTTTGTTCTCTTCCTGAAACCTCTAGGTTTATAAAGGTTGCACCAGGGCAACACAGAAGTGGAGTGCAAATTGCCAATTGCAGGTTTGGAGAAAGGTTGTTTCCTTTGACAAGTCAAGGAAAAGCTGGAAGTCTGAAAAGAGCTATGGATAAACACTGCTGTCATTTACTCCCAGATGATTTCATTGTGGTTGCAGTGGGTGTCTAATGGAAGAGTTTCTCATAAGATTTCAGAAAGAGCCTGCTAAAACCAAAAAAACTTGCAAGTTAATCTAGAAATTTGTTGGGTTTTCCTGAGCTTTAGACTTATGGTTCTTAAAACCTTGCACACATTACTTGGCAATATAATTTATAGACAATCATTAAAAGGAAATAAGAAATACAAAGTCCTTCTATGCACTCTGGAAAGAATTCTGACACATACTTAGGTAGCTGGAAGGACAAAGAGGATATCATTTTACCATTAGCTCTCTGTCCTGTGCCCTGGGTGCAGAACTGGTAATGCACTCAGTCTGGTATTGCACGCCAGACGACAGCTGCTCCCCGCTACCAAAATACAGAGATGACTCCAAACACTCCTCCGCAACTGTGAGAGAACATGTGCTGCACTCTCCACCAAGCATGCTTCATGGCTAATCTCTCCCCACCGTGCTTCTAAGGGCATGGCCCAGCAAAGAAGCTGAGTGAGAGCTTCATGGAGGCTGAGGCTTGACCCTCCATCAACATCGGGAGAGCTGATGGTTGAGACTGGAACACAACACTCCACAAGAACAGTTGTAGGCAAGACACAGAAGTTTGTTTCAGACTGAAGACACTTGACTGTATTTACTGGTAAGAGCTTGATAGAGTTACCAACCCCATGTGGTGGGTTGACCCTGGCTGGATGCCAGGTGTCCCCCAAAGCTGCTTTATCACTCCCCTTCCTCAGCTGGACAGGGGAGAGAAAATATAATGAAAGGCTCATGGGTCCAGATAAGGACGGGGAGATCACTCAGCAATTACCATCACAGGTAAAACAGACTCGACTTGGGGAAATTCATTCAATGTATTACCAATCAAATCAGAGTAGGATAGTGAGAAATAAAAACAAATCTTAAAAACACCTTCCCCCCACCCCTCCTTTCTTCCTGGGCCCAACTTCACTCCCTTTTTTCTCTACCTCCTCCCTGCAAGCGGCACAGGGGGACGGGGAATGGGGGTTGCAGTCAGTTCATCACATGTTTCTGCTGCTCTCTCCTCCTCACACTCTTCCCCTGCTCCAGCGTGGGGTCCCTCCCACAGGACATAGTTCTCCACGAATTTCTCTAGTGTGGGTCCTTTCCACAGGCTACAGTTCTTCACAAATATCCTCCAGCATGGGTCCCCCACAGGATCACAAGTCCTGCCAGCAAACCTGCTCCAGCGTGGGCTCCTCTCTCCATGGATCCACAGGTCCTGCCAGGAGCCTGCTCCAGCGTGGGCTTCCCACAGGGTCACAGCCTCCTTTGGGCATCCATCTGCTCCAGCGTTGGGTCCTCCATGGGCTGCAGGAGGATATCTGCTCCACCGTAGACCTCCATGGGCTGCAGGAGGACAGCCTGCCTCACCATGGTCTTCACCACGGGCTGCAGGGGAATCTCTGCTCCAGCACCTGGACCGCCTCCTCCCCCTCCTTCTTCACTGACCTTGGTGTCTGCAGAGTTGTTTCTCTCACACATTCTCACTCCTCTCTTCTCCAGCTGCCATTGCACAGCTGTTTTTCCCCTTCTTAAATCTGTTATCGCAGAGGTGCTACCACCGTCGCTGATGGGCTCGGCCTTGGCCAGCAGCAGGTCCCTCTTGGAGCTGGCTGGCATTGGCTCTATCAGACACAGGAGAAGCTTCTAGCAGCTTCTCACAGAAGCCACCCCTGTGGCCCCCCCCACTACCAAAACCTTAGCACACAAACCCAATACATCCCATCATCCAGTAATTCAGCAAATACTGATTCTGACTTCCAGCTATACTACTTAACCATGATTTCCATGCTTCTCAGTCCTTTTCCGTTGTCTGCACTAGGAAGTTAAGTTTTGGGACATATCCTGATATGCACAGTATTTAAACTGTGGTAAATGATGTATGAGCACCCATTTTTTCAGCTAGTTATTAACACAGCAATTCATATTTAACAGAACAAAACATTGGGGTTTGTAAGTTTTCACAAATATGGACCTTATTTAACCATTGCCCTTAGGGAAATTCCAGCCCCCAAGTTTTAAAACGTATTCTCTTGAATTCTTCCTTACAAAATCAAAATCAATGTTTATTCTGGGACAATTCTCTTTTTGTTGTTTTCCTGGCAGAAGAAAAGGGAAACAGCATAAAGGTATAGGGATTAGTAGATTAATGTATTTTAATGACTGTGTGCTCAGATGGAAAATGTTCTTTTTGGAATGAAATGGTTCCTGGTGGATCACCCAAAGTTCGTGCAGCAATTAACATTAATTATTTCAAATGTATGCTGAAAACTTTATAACAGATATTAGCTGGCAAGGTTAATTACTGAATGTGAAAGCAATGCACTGATGTAATAAATACAAGGAAACTCAAATCTAAGGGGAATGCTGCCAGCAACTAAAAGAAGAAACCACAATCCATTCCCATAATAGCAAGTGCTAATGCAACAAATCACTTTCAGACATCCTTGCCCAGCTCTAGTACCTCACAAGACTAAGTTGGGATCATATTCCTGTGGAGAAAATTCCTATGTTGCCATGCGTGTCTCTTTCCTTTCCCACTCCTGAGACTAATATCTGACACAAAAGACATCAGAAAGCCTTTTTCAGATTCTTCCTTGGTCTTCACATCAAGTCAGAAGAAATAGATTTCAAGTAATGCTGGAGTTGGATGGTGCTTCAAAATGAAGAGACACTGATTCATAATAATTGTTTTTCTAAAATTTTCACTGCCTCTTTTGTGCTAACAGACACTACATTGCTAAGGAAAATTTTGATCCTTTGCTTCAAAACAGCAGTTCCAAACTAAAACATTTGATTACATACAAATTATAGATAACCTTTGGACACCTGCTATTAAAATTATTAGACTTCAGTGATGCCACCTTTCTTTTCTCTACTTTGGTTTTGTTGGAATTACTAAGTAAAAAAAAATAATTCTAAAAATAGAGAGAAAAACATTAAACAGATACTTCTCACAAGCAGCCTCTGACCCTCAGTAACTATACTTTCCTTATGCTATACAGTTTAACCTGGTAAGAGTAATTGATTCTGTGTGATTTCCTCAATTGTATGTCTTGTAGCTGTTTCAGCTGCTTTCCAATAGTCACATTTATTTTGAAATTTTTCCAATATTTTGGGGTTTGTTGCTACGCAAACGATTGGATATTCACCTTTAAAATTATTGATCCATTTCCAAGAAGGCACAGAAATTTTTTTTTTCAGCTTTTACATCTTACAATAAATGTATTACTTCTAACAAAGAGATATAAATAATTTTATAATCATACTTTATTTTTAGCAAATGGGCACAGGATAGACACATTGCCTTGTTCTTGTTTTCAGTTGACTCTTTTAAATAAGAACTAACTCAACTAGTAGAACGCCAATTTTCAAAGAAGTTCAATATGCTCAGCAACTCATTGGCTTATGCCCTTTCTGAATGTACAAAAATTAATACCAGAAAAATCTGAAACAAAGCTCATAAAATTCAGTTCTGTCCTGGATTTGAAGACCTTAATGTGTGAGGTTTTCAATACGAAGATTTAGTAATACTGTGGATTTCATTCTTTAGGCTGTAACTTCACAAGTGCAGCAGTTTTCTCCGGTTCCTTTACTAAAAATGCTTATAAAAGTTAATGAAGGCAATATTTGGCTTGAATTATAGGGCGATAGTAATTGTATATTTAGCCAGATGTTAAGGGGAGCAAGGTTAAACTGAAAGTCATGGCATCATATTCCAAGGCAATCTGATGTAAAAAATAAAGTTCTGTAGAAAGCAATTCAAAAGAAAGGGGGGAAGGGAAGCAGAAACACCATCAGGGATGAGAAAGAAATAAACTCTCCTACTAGTCTGTATTCAAGCAACCTGAATTTATGAGGTTTGTCAGAGGGACTGTCATGACCAGTGTGGCAGAAACCATGTCAGAGCATGTATTGTGTGACATCAAAAGCAAGCAGACTGCGTGCTGACGTAGGGAGAGCTCGTGGTGCGGGGGCCTCCCTGCAGAGCATGGAGAGGAATGAGGCTTTTCAAAAAAATAAAAAAGTTTTATATTTTTCCTTTATTTTCTAGAAAGCTGACATAGACTTTTAGGTGTGCATTAAAAGGAAATGGGCCAAAAGCAGCCCAGACAGACACGTTATTTATGGGACTAGTTTTTAATACCGTCATAATAACTTCCTTCTGGGTTGGATTCAACAGAATAGGCTATTTTCCAGGTTCCATTTAGACAAAACCATTATCTTGCCAGGACTGCTCATGAGAGATATTACTACAGAAACTCGGTTTGACCTGAAATACAAATGCTAGCTTAACCCTCAGCAGGATCCAAATACATTGCTTAGTCTGCATCTAATGAAATACTTGTGCTTAATTATCTACTTAGTTCATACAAATGAACCCTTCTCCACCTCCTAGTGTTCAGAGGTTGTCTAATAGAGGATGATAACATAGGAACTGATCTTCAGCTAGGGTAAGTTAGTGGAGCTGTGCCAGCTGAAATCAGCCATGGATCTGGCCAATAGACTGCAGGTTGTTTAAGGGATGATGAATACAACTTTAATTTTATTGGGCTTTGACATGATGTTTCTTAATATGATGTTGATTTAATTTTCTGCTTTTAAATAGTAATATAATTTACATTTATAGCATGCTATTATCTTGGCAATGTAACATAATCTCCAAATCCCCACATCAAAAAACTATAGGTTGACATATTATTGGATTTTCATAAGTTTTTTACTGACATCCTTTTACCATTGTCTTGAAATGGTAATGTCACATAGCATAGTTGCATTGAAATAATTTTTCTATCAGTTTGACATGACATTGTTTCTATGGACTTGTACTGACATTTAAAACAAATGGAGAATTACTGTTGTCATTTTGCACAGAAAAAAATTGATGCACTCACAAAACAATTTTGTTTTCACAATACAATGAACCACTTTAATAATAGCTTTCAATTTTAGATGGCTATTCTTTTTTCTTTGTTTTTCCCTAGAGCTTGCTACTATAAAAAACCCTATAAAATGAAAGCAGAATTGCACCTCTGCTCATCTAAAATATTGAAACTGACTTAGTTTAAAATAAAAGCAAAATAAAGGTAAAGTACCTGGTTATTTACAGAAGAGATGTAAAACTGCTCACCTAAAACAGGAAGAAATACTGAATTTTGAGTCTGACTGATATGAAGATTTGTTCGTCTCTTCCCAAAGATTTTATATGTCCATAAAGTTGTATAAAAATTCTGTGGATTTGTATCTTCCTTTGATTTGCTGTTTGACTGAATATGAACATACAGACAAGAAAACCTTTTCTGAAGTGTTGTGTTCAGGAATTCCAGCACTGTTTCTTCTACGTTTTTTTTAAGAAATGCTCAGATATGGTAGTGTCCAGCCATTTAGACAAAAGTAAATGCAGAACTGTATCAAAACAGCACGGTTCCAGCTTTCACGATATACCATGATGACAACATTTCTGTTACTTTCATATTCCAAGCTAAGGCCAAGATTATGAAACATGGTCTAAAGGGAAGATAATTGGAGTGAGATCATTTTCTTATCTTGGTGTTTGTTTTTAAGATCCTTTTCATTAGTGACCTTCACATAAAAACTGCCAGCTAACAAAATTTGTTAGTGGCTCAGAGTTTGAAAGTGTTGCCTAAACATGTACGTGTCAGACGATCAGTAAGCACGAGGTGACATTAAAAACTGGGAATGAGATGACATTTAATAGTGCAAAAAAAAAGCTATGTCTCTGTAAAGGTCAACAAGGATGCGTGTTATAAACCTGGAGCTCAACACTGAACATAAGATCTGCCTATGTGATGTAATGAAAAAAAAAAACCAAGGCTGTATCAGGTCAAGTATTTCAAACAGAAAAAAGTTGAATACCATTATACAGGACACTGGAATACAGGACTATGGTTTTGTTGCTAATGTCCACAGAGATTAATTCAAACTGGAAGACCATCAGGCAAGCATTACCAGGTATTTTCGCAGGAGCGAGATGAAGTGCCTGTCTTATACCAGGAGAGGAAAACAATTGGGCCCTGCAAAGTAAGCACTAGCAGAGAATATTGTTTTCTCATCAAGATTCAGAGAGAATGAGATTATCTTTTCTCAGGGAGAAGAAGCGTTTCAGTTAGAAGACAATGCTAACACAAGAGCAGAGAGGTGTCTGCTGGTTGTAAACATGGTTAGGTTGGTCCTAGAAAATGGTTTCTTCCTAACAAAAAGAGAGCGCTGTCTTCCTGTTGAAGCAGGTTTAAGACCAGATGATAGTGCAGCTAAATGGGTTTGGATACCAAAACACTTTCATCACAGACATGCAATTTTACTAAATGCATGACTTCCCCAGCCTGTGGGAGAGACAATGCAGCCAGGAAGAAGGTTGGATGGATCGGTGCAGTGATGTCAGTGCTGCAGTCCATGGTCCAGGGCTATGAGGTCCCCTGGGCTCCTCTGTGCTTCCTGGAGGTTATAGAGATGGTCCTGGATCCTGGGGACCATCATGGGGTTCCTCACCAAGGTCTTTTTTATATTGTGGTTACCTCCAGTATTCTTAAGTGTCCTTAGTTATAGGTTTGGGTTCAGAATAACTCGCGGAGGATTAGTCTTCTCAAATTGCACTCTTTTCTGATTTGCTGTTGCCATTGTCCGTGCTCCCAATCTTCCTGTTCAGGTCACTTTTGGACATGTTGATGTCCAACAGGCTGAGTGTGTAGTTTGGCTATATATTTCCTTGAGCACACCGAAACTACTCTGTTGTTTGCAACAGGTTTGGATCATATTTCATCTACTTCTGTTACAGAAAAAAGTCAGTAAAAGTTCATCAGCTCATGCCAACAGTTTTGCTAACTCCAACTAACTCACACTAACTGCTACAGCAGTGAGGCCAGGAGACAAAGCTGCTTTTAGTTGTAAGATTAAAATTAATATTATATGATTTCTTTCTGAGACCTTCTGCTGACCACAGGTGATTGGACTAAGATCTCTTACAGTACTAAGATCCTCTTTTCCCAAGTCCTTAACGTGGGCCTGCTTTTCACAGTTCTCTGCCATTTTTAGTGTGAGTGCCCATGGACTGTCACGTAAGTGGGAAAAAACCTCTGTGTTTTCTAGTGTGGTCAGGTGCCATCACAAAGAGAATAAAAAGTAACACTAGCAACTGTGAAAAGAGAAGAGTGTTTAATTGGTAATTGACGACAGAGCAGTAGATCTCTTAATTTATGAACACTACAAGTTTGGTCAAGGTCAACATTTGTGTGATTGCCTGTTGCTTGCACATTTATGAGTAAAAAATTCAGGAGAAACTCCCTTTAAACAGCAGCTGATATACGTGCTTTAATAAAAAACGATTTGCATTGCCTCGATAATACCAAGTGACTGAGTCATAGTCCCCACTTTATACCAGTCTGCTTCTGTTCGTCAGGGAGCATGAGGCTGTATTTTAACTATGATGAAGCCCGGGACCACTCTTTCAATAATATAAATTTAATCTTAAACAGACAGGTTAAGGTGACAGCTGATGAAATCTAAACACTTGCTGTCTTTTTCACAAGTAATGTACACAGTGGAATGCATCTACAAGTTATAAACAACATTTTAAGCAGTCAAGCCGAAAAGGAAAAAGCGGTATATTTAAATGCAAACCTGAAAATAAGGTGCTTTAAAACATCAGTCAAGTCTTCTTAAACCATGCTGCTGTAATTGACTGAAGTAGCCTGAGAACTTTAAAATGAAGTGAGCTGACACTTCAGATTAACATTGATTTAACACATATTGGCCTAGGTGAACTAATATTGAACATAACACAATGACAGCCTGTTGTATATAACTGAAAGAGAGCTGTCAGAAGGTAGTTTCTCAAAAAAGTAGGTCTAAGTTGTTTCTAGAATTTTCGCCTTTGTTGCAATCCCTCTTCTGTAAAGTTTTAGTTACAGTATCAGCAACTTGTCATTCCAAGGACCATGGCATTACAAAACAAAGGTAGGTCTGCTGAGGTCATAACATTCACTAAGAACATGAATGGAAAATATTAAGCTTGATTAGCTCTGGTTACTATTTTGGTAGCTTAAGCAGATCAATAAATTTGTGAAATTTCTGACACCTGAAGGTGTCCTTATTATTATTAATTTAATCATAGGCCATATAATTATGGCTTCCTTATTTATGCTTCCCAACAAAATGATAGTAGAAGCTCCAAGCAGGAGGGCTTTTCAGAATTATTGGCTCTGATCTGTCCTTGGGATCAGAGGACTTTGGAAAAGAATGTCTGGTAATGGCTAAAAATGTTATAAGAATGTGGATTAAGTTATCAAAAGAAGATAAAATATATTAAAAATTCAAACTTGAAATAAGTACACTTTCTTTTTCATAAAGGATAACTATTGGAATGGAAAAACATGCTGGATGCCATGCTAAAAGATAGATCCAAAACAAATTAAAGAACTTTTTGTCAAAATACTTGTTGATTTTTTTGATATAATGTTAGATTTCCAAAAATCCTACTGAATATTTTGCCAAGTCTGCATTGTTTAATAGGTAGAGGAATAAGGCACACCAATTTCCATAGTCACCAACAGACTAAAAAGCAAGTTTGACTCCCCTGGCAATGTGCTTAGGTAGCCCTTTACATCTGGGTGACCCAGGTACCCCCTCTCAGTGAAAATACAAAATAAAATTTAACCTCACACTTCTAGGTCTGCTGTGCTCTTAGAAAGAGGGATTGGGTGGTCTTGATTTTCCCTCCGACCTTTACATCTCTGAATGTAAGTATGTATGTAATAGGATATGCCAGCCTCACCTTGACAACAAAGAGATTCTTTCTTTGGGGGGAAAAAAGAAATAAAAAATACTTTTAAGTTTCACTATGAGCATAGCCAAAAGCAATGTATTTTTTGTACTTCAGTACAAAGAACATTTTTAGATTGTCCTCTAATTCTATGGAATAATGCATTTCAAAACATTTTGCAGAGCTGAAGAACAGGTCTGAAACAACAAATGGCATTATATAAACCCCTGCCATGCATACAGGAATACTGGGATTATCCTGACCCAGATTATGTTAGGAATCAGCTTCCATTTCTTCTCAATGCAACTTTAAGTCAAACCTTTAGAGTTGGTGGAGGGTATACAAACACATTACCTTTTAAATATGGCCCTGGGGGTGTGTGTGCATGTGTGTGTGTGTGTGTATGTGTGTGTATATATGTGTATATATATACACGCATACACCAAGGAGTGAAAACAATATAGAACTGTGAAAAATTTTGGTCCCACTTCTCTGATCAAATATTTATGAAAGGGATATTATGCAACTATTTATTGTCCAGCACACTGTTTGTGTGCCTATACTTTTATACTCTTTATGGCTTCTGCTAGCTGGCATCAAGCACATGTACATATTCAAATATTTGCTTTTAATAAAGGTATTATGTATAGAGTCTTTGACATTTTGCAGGGCGCTTATTTTTTACAAATGGTCTAAAATAGTGAATGGGCTATTGAATAAACTTATGGTCAGTACTTTTTGACCTACAGTATGCTTACAAATTAACCAACGGGAAAGTGGGCAGCAAGGCTAAGGTTATTAATTGAATACAGTGTCACAGTGAGCAGGTTAGCTCACACTGCAGTGGGTTTACTCTGTCATTGTAAATGGGAAAGGAGATAGAAACAAACAAGCAAAGATCAAAGCCAATACATTACAAAATGCTCCCTTGATAATAACATATTTTTTTTAAAAAAAAGATGGCCTTAAGCAAAATTTTTTTCTCCCCATCTAATCTTCCTACTGAGGATAGAAAATTCTTCTCTTTGTGGTTCCAGATGAGGCTATTCTCTCTGTCTAGGACACAAGAGAGGTCAGATGATCTCACAAGTCCCAAAATAATAGCAAAAGCTGCTATCAGACACCCACATGATTTCACAGCTAAACCTTACCCTCTGTTGAAATCAGGTTATGTATAAATAAATAAAGAAATCCAGATTTTATTAGGGTGTTTTTCCCATATTATAATCTCATTAAAACACACTAGTCAATAATGCATTTTAAAGTGAAAAGCTGAAAAAAAAGCTACCAATTTTTAACAGTTCTTTTTTCTGAGCATGTTTTAGTGGCCACAGAGTTTAAAGGATGGAGACAGAGCAAAAGGAAAACAACAAACTACTGAAGTCAATGAGAAAACAGTTAGAATCATGTGGAGACCCACCTCCAGTTCACACCACTGTTAGCAAGTGTCATTTGTTGCAGATGTAGCACATTGAAGATGAGGTATGTTCACCACCACTGAAATATAAGGTAATGCTCCAGATAGCTGGACACTACCAGCTATTCATTGAGAGAAGACTCATCACAAATTTGATATTTGGTTAGTACATATATTTTACTTAACATTAGTTGATTATCCAGAGACTGGATTCCTACTCTACACTCTTTTTTAAACCTCATGCTCACCTTAGTTGTCCTACATTAATGGAATAAGTCTAGTGGCAAAGAAACAGCCAAACTCATTCTTTGCAATCATTCTTAGTGTACATCCATGTTATAATTCTATAACATAAATGGTAAGTTATGCATTATTATTATAACTGTATTATAATGGCATCATAATTATATAATTAATAATTAATAGCTTGTTATATATTTAATAAAGGGCACACTTTCACCCATTAATCGAATGTAACATGTTGATTCACAGATGAAAGGGTGTAAATCCTCTTGCCAAATCCCAGAGGCTGGCACATACTCTAATTCTCATTCCTTTCAAACATCAAATCCTCTTACCTACCCCTTTCTTTAATGAGAGAAAAGAGATCCTATCTACATCAGTTTTTCTTATTACCAATATCATTCTGAATTAAATAGTTGAAAATATAAGTGCATTTATTTGACAGTTTTTCTTAGGAGTTTTCTTGTTAATTGAGCTTCTACAATGTTGTACTTTCTTCATAGGCACATAAAGAAAACGTCTTATAATCTGGGATCATTGTAGTAGCAAGGGGTTCCACACTATAAGATCATGAAAGTTCTAAAACATAACTTTCCAAATTACAAAGCATCATTTAAATCATGCAATTTCTGCTAAAGTACTCCTTACATCAGTCTCTGTTATGAATCACTAGGTTTTTTTAGACAAATGTATCTGCAAATTGGATTTAACTGAGCTGTTTTGCTAACTACTTTTATCATGTCCCCTTCCATGCACATGAAGCCACAAATGAAAAGTAGTTTAAGTCAAATTCATGTAAATCACGAAAATATATCTGCTCAATTACATCATTTTATGCAAGAATTATCAACTTTTCACACTAGCTGCAATCCTCAGTGTAATTTCTATAATACAGGCTTACTTCAGTTGCCTAAGCATAAGCACATAGTGCTACTTGAGACACTCTGTGGTACCTGAGACTCTGCACAGGGCCAGCAAATGCAATCTAGAACGTACAAAAGACCTTTGCCTGCTTAGAACAGCATAGCAGCCAGAGGCCAGGCAGGATGCTCTAGGACATAACAAATGGAATTATGTGTCTTTATTCAGGCAAATTAATTGAATCTTTACACTGCCCTCCTATCCCTGCCCAGAGTAAGCTTCTGAAACCAAGACTCACTATACAAACTTGAAAGCTGCCATGTAAGAAGGTATAGTACACTACATTTTTTGTTGTAAGTAATACTGTTAATTTTATTATTTTTATATCCTTACCCAAACATAGCATTCCAGCTATGACTCTTTAATTCTAACTTTAATAAGTAACTGAGTTTTGTTTTATGAAGATTCTGGTGTTGTTAGAGCACCATGTGAATTTGATGTTGTTTTCATGCTCTTATAGCATTGCTTCCTTTTATTATGAAGTCCAGAAGTTAGATCATTCTTCTGTCATATGATCTAAATATATTGTATAAAACTACACTAGCACCACTAAATATTCTGGAAATGTAAATATATGTTACTGTGGAGGAATTACTTTTGTGTCAGAAAAACAGAAAACAAATTTATTTTAGTCATATGTTTAAGTATTAAGATGACTCTGACTGTCATTTTCAGACCATTCTTCTCCTGAATTCATTTTGGCATGAAAGAAAGTCAGCATGGATATGCATCTACAGTCATTATTGAATAGAAATATCCCAAGGCATGAAAATGTCTGCTGATAAAAGCAGAAGCTATAGGAAACACAGGTCACTGTAATGTGTTTATGGTTTTTACTACACTTTTTAAACTTTACTAGGCAATCAAAATAAAACTGACAGCAGTCATCTGGGTACCACCAATTCACCAGTTAGGTGGACAGATAAATACTTGGCCACCTTTATGCCCAGTAAGTAAATTTGTGGTAGGTTGTTAGTCTCCAAGATAAAGTTTGGGGCTTTTCCATAAATTATTGCAGGTTTTTTTCCATAGACACATGTAGCTTTGATTTCTTATTCTTTATTGTTCTTTGTTGCTCTTATCTACAAAAATAAAGTTATGTAAGTACAGAAACTCTTAATACTTCTGATAATGAACACTGGTTTTTCTTATATCATCTCCTGGATTTAGAACAACAGCTCAAATTTATAATTAAATTACCGCATTTTAAGAAGTTGCTGCACTTTAATTCAGCTGTGGTAACTGCCATTGATGTATACTGTTATGTCCAGACTTCTGGCAATTGGGAAAGTTAACAGAAGTGCTGTTGCTTTACATTTGCCCAAACTCAGCAAGTACACACAGGATATCACTGCAATCAGTTGCCATATGGTAAACTGCTAAACTACCAAAACTCAGCAAGTAGCCAGTTTTAATGCAACCAGATTTCATGGGCTGTTAAGAAGACAGAGATAAACATACATAGTTTCGATCATCTCTGCAGCACTGAAAGCCAGAAAAATCTAATTGAGAATATAGCTTTTTCTCCAAGGTCAAACTATTTAGATGAAAGATGAAATATAGCATAATGACACTCAGTGCCAATAAAAGCAGTAAGGCATAAAAAACACTTTAAATAGTGTTTAGGAGCAAAGCAAACAGAGTAGTATTTTCACTGAAATTCCTTTGTGAAATATTTACGACATGATGACCCTACTCAAAAAAAAATGCAAGTGACAAGGAAAAATATTTTCTTGCATTTCAAATATGCTAAGAAAACAATAACAGACTGTTTTAACTGAACCAGAACATTCTATCCAGATTTATATTTCTGTGGACAATGTGAAAATACATTCAATCCATTGCCTATGTGTAGAACGTACATAGAGTCTCTTAAAGCTTTGGGTATTCCCTTTACAAAGTGACTAAAACTACAACGATATGTAAAAAGAAGGTAAAGAGGTGGGAGAAGAATATTTTATCTTTTTTGTTCTAATAATGTAGCACCAAATCATCCCACTTGCAAAAGTTATGATTATTTTATCAGGTATAAGTAAGAATATCTGGAGAAGATTTGTAAACATGCGACACAAAAGTGTTCCCTGAACTTCCACTAGGGTGGAAGTGCTGCTTGAAAATAGGAACAGACCAAAAGCAAGAGAAGGGAAAAAAGTAGATACTCTGCCAAGTATGAATATCCTCTATTTCCTTGCATCTTTACAGAAAGCATTTAAAAACAAGTAGGTGGCTGGTCTGCAGCACAATCTGGAAGATGGCCTACTATGACACAAAGAAGAGAAAAAACTCTTTCTGCCATATAGTATTCACTATCACTAACAAGTAATGCTGTCCATTGCTGGAGTTGAAAAGAAACTCGTAGTTTACAACAGATTGAAAGTATCTCATTACCTTTCAGTGGGATTAGAAAAAAACCAGAAACCCCTTTGCAAACCCTAGTTCAGTTTAATGAAAGTTTCAATAGCTTGTAGCTCTACACAAATAAATTGTAATTACATACCCAAATATGACTTGCTAATCTTCAGATTCACAATACATAGTTAATATACTTAACACATACCTAGCATTGATAAACATGCCCTGTGAAACACAGCAAATGGGCAAAGCAGTGTCACACCTTCCATTTAGGGACATACTTCTCTCCTACTGACCCTAAGACTCTGCCTTACTTCAGCCACTTTTCAAAATAGAGTACCCATGCACTGGATTTTCCAAGAATTTCCACGAATTTCCAAGAATTTCTGAGAATTATGACTTATCCTTGTGACAGCAATTGCTTTCCATGGAAAATATAATAGCTGGTGCCAGAAGTTGATGTTTCAATACAAAACAGAACATGTATATGAAAGTGGTGGGAGTAGACAAGACTGCTCTAGCAGATTGGACATTGATTCAATAGATGGGGCAGAACATCATTAGCTGTTATATCTATGTATATGTATCTTATTTATATTACTTGAACTTACATAATTTCCTTCTCTAGAAAACCTACTGGGCAGAGAATGGAGCAACACAAAAGCTTAGCTTACCCACAGAATTTCTCTTCTGTTGTATCTGGGGAAGCATCGAGAGGCCTCCTGAATGACTGCCATCAGGATCCCAAACTTTAATTCACAGGTTTTTACAGAAGAAAAAGAAGATTACATCACAGAATCACAGAATCACTAAGGTTGGAAAAGACCTGTAAGATCATCAAGTCCAACCAAAAAAAAAAAAAAAAAACCACCAAAAAAACCCAAACAAACCACACCACACAACAACAACAAACCACAACACACCAAAAACCAACCCACCAACACCACACAGCTCCATGCCCATTAAACTACATCCCACAATGCCACATCCACACGCTCCTTGAATACCTCCAGGGAGGGTCACTCTACCACCTCCCTGGGCAGCTTATTCCAATGTTTCACTACTCTCTCAGTGAAGAACTTTTTCCTAATATCCAGCCTGAACCTCCCCTGGTGCAACTTGAGGCCATTTCCTCTAGTCCTGTCACTAGTCACTTGGGAGAAGAGACCAGCACCCACCTCTCTGCAACCCCCTTTCAGGTAGTTGTAGAGAGCGATAAGGTCTCCCCTCAGCCTCCTCTTCTCCAGGCTGAACAATCCCAGTTCCCTCAGCCGCTCCTCATAAGACTTGTGTTCCAGACCCCTCACCAGCTTCATCGCCCTTCTAAATATTTAGATACATATTTAGATTTAAAAAGAAAAGTGTAATTCAAAGAACATTAACCAGTGACAAAGCTTTTAATGAGGAAAACATTGACAAACTAAAATAAATAAAAAGAAAAAGAAGGCTTTGAGAAACTACAAAATAAGGTAAGTCTGAATGTCACAGGAACACAAACACCTTTTGTTATTACTAACAGGAAAAATATAAAATAACCAGGCATTATGAACAGCAAAAAAATTCTTGATCCATATACATTGAATAAATTTATCTGCTGCCAATACCATGATACATACAAAATATATTAATTGTTTTATAACTCAACTGACTTTGTGACCTCCACTTTCTGAATCATGTCCCAATGTTTTCCAGTTATTTTATTTTCTGTTAGCATAACTATGTCGATCTATACGACTAAAGCAAAATCTAACGTACGTTCTTAGCAATGACGATATTTGTCAGATTGCTATTCATTTTATTATCTTGTCTCTTAAAGTTATCTTACATGAGATCTTATAATACCTTATTCTAGATAATACAGTTAATTCTATTAAATATTTTTTAAAAATCCATATCAGCTCTGTACTTGCTTTGGTCTTATGTTTTGAGGGGGGGAAGGAATCAAAGTAATCCAAACTGTTATCCCTTCTCCTTGTAGAGATCGTCTATGTATGAGAAGGCCCACATCTAAAATGGTAATATTGTATCACATAATCACAAATAACAGGGGTTGGAAGGGACCTCTGGAGATCATCCAGTCCAACTCCACCGCTAAAGCAGGTTCACCTTGAGCATATTACACAGGAACGCACCCAGGCGAGTTTTGAATATCTCCAGAGAAGGAGACCCCACAACCTCTCTGGGCAGCTTGTTCTGGTACTCTGCCACCCTCAAAGTAAAGAAGTTCCTCCTCATGTTTAGATGGATTGTAATTCAGTCTGAGGAATAATTGAGTGAAAATATTAGTCACCTGTTCCATTAAAAAGGGACATTATCTTTTTTCTTCCCTTTTTCTTTAAAAGGCTCTGTATTCCAGGTGTTTTGAGCTTTCCTGTTGACATATACAGAATACTTGAATATTAGTTTGTGGTGAGGCTGCTTTGAGTACAGAAAAAGGCTCAAGCTGAATCATAGTTGACTATAACAGGTTTATTCTATGTTCAAAGCTACATTTATATAATTCAAAACTGGAATTTGAATTGTAACATTTCATTTTCCCTGTCATTTCTGCTTTGATATAAGATGATGGGTACTTAAATGTCTGGATTCCTGAGTGTATTATTTTTTTTGACTATTTGAAGTGATGTGTATGTGTATGCATTTGTGTGCATTAAAAAAAAATATATATAGTAATTGATAACATCTGTTTGGGGAAGGTGGAAGGGCTTCTAAAGTTTTTTTTACCACTTTTTTGGCCTGACTTATGCTATCAGCATATGTAATTGGAGAATATGTAGAATATGATTCTATATCTTAACAGATGCCAGGGGTTTTTTTTAATCACTTCTTTTCCTTTCCTAAAGCTGTGACCCTGAAACAGACAAGTTACTGTCAAAATGTTTGGGTTTGTATCACTTTTTCTCTATGTAGAGAGGCACTTTAGTACATAAGCAAGTAATTTAAAAAGTGACAGGATTCCTCATTGCCAATTTGCTAGTCTTTATCAAAGGTCTTTTGAAAGTCTGGCCTTGTTCACTTAAATTCACTGTTGCTTATGTCACAGTATGAAACGGCCAAAGGCTAGTTGTAGTTAAGAAATTTTGGCTTTTTCAAAAACCACATAACAGTGACAAAAAATGAACACAATTCTACTGTCATGATTCCAGGTCAGCTCATAAGTGCAAAGAGCCTATGCTCCCCCGATCAAACTTCACAAAAATGTGGGAGAATACAAAGTCATCAAATTTGAAAGCAGTCTGAAATCCCTGAACTCAAGTCTTTTGCCTCAAATACTATACTAGCAATAGAGAGGCCACTTATTTGACTTCTTTTGGATTACAAAAAAATAAAACTTTTTCATCTTTTACAAGAATTCTCACTTGCAGTATCTCAAAGCCGCCATAATACTCATGCCTACTACAAGATTAAGCTAATTTAATAAAGAAGTTTAATATACAGGATTGGATACTAGAAACTAGATAAATCTTTACAGATAAGTATGTTGTAAAACAGCAACTGTGCATGTGGTGAATTTATGATAGCTACTGAAACTCTCAGACTCATATTTTCTGGCTTTGTGTTACTTACAACTGTGCATCCCAAATATGTCATTAACATAATATAATTTCTTTTCATAGGAGGCTTGAATTCCTTCAAAAGAAGAGTGCGTGTCATCTCCTTTCTTGGTCACTGAGGACTGCAGATTCTCAACTTTAATTTCTGTATCAAGTGTTTTGTGTGATCAGTCTCTTCCCCTGGTACTACCACTGCAGTGCTAGGATACAATATGCCTTTCTCTTCCAGGCTTCCGTTAGGTTCAAGGATGTCTCCATCATTAATATCCACACTCAGCTGTTATTCCAGGAATATCCCAGAATCTCTTTTTGCCTGAATAAAAGGTTTTTCAGTTACCAGACTAATAGGATCTCATGAGAACTTATTAATTCTTCTTGTTTGCATTACCTGGTATGATTCTTCTGTCATTTCCTAGCAGTTGCGTCACTCCCTCATTTAACTTAAGATAATTTATGGAATTATCCTGCCTAAGGAGCAGGCAGGAGCTGTTTTCTTACAATTTTTAATGCGCACTCTCTTCATTGGAATATATTCTTTTCATATACTTTATATCAAATAAAACTTTTTTTTCTGTAGGGAATACTCCATGCCATACATACAGACTTCTCAGAAGAAAATAGATACTCCTGCTGTGTTCTGATGGAAAATGATTGTATCAAGGGAGGTGGCTGTTATCTCCCACAGTACCAGCTGTTCCGTCCTATAACTCATATTACAAACTGTACATTTTTTATTATTTCCTCAGCATCTTTGTTGTACTTACAAATAAAATTGAAGTCATGTGCTGCTTGTCCCTTTTGAGTTCCCCCAGGAAATACTCCCTGCTTAACATAATTCTTCATGTGGTAATATCCCTAAATTATTCTTGCAATGTTATAAGGCTATTTTTTACATTGGTCCATTTCTATCTGTAAATATATATTTGATAATGTAGACTTAACATTAGGGATCTTTTAATTACAGATCTTACAACGTAACTAAAATTAAATTATGACCTCTATCTGCAAAATGGTAACTTCATTGACAGCTGATCTGTCCATCAGATGGTGGTGATGCATTGGTGAAAATCAACACTATCCAAGAAAAAATAGCCTTGCCTTTTTCCTGTTTGCTACTGGGAAGGAAAAAAGGGAAGGAAAAACTCAGCACTCTTGTATCCACTCAGAAAAACATCTCATTTTTAACAGTTTTCCCTCCTAAATAAAAGTGGCAACACAGTCTGTCCCATTAAAAGTAACAGGACAACATTTTATAGTGCTTCTTTCCTACTTTTATTTTGTCCTATTGTTCCTCACTGATGTTATTTATCCACAGGGGAATTTAGTCTCATTGTGACTAGTAATTTCTGTAAAAGTAGACATGGGTTAGTAATCTTTCTTTTTAAAGTTATTTCCCTCAACTTTCCAGCAAGTTTCAACATTTTGCTTAATGCCATTGCAGGAGTGGATACCAAGAGTCTTTCCTACTTCTGCTGAAGGCTGTGGTAGTTCCGACTGCAATGAAAGAGCATTTAGGTCCTGTATGATTTATGTCTTGAATCTATCGCTCATTGCGATCCACTGTTCAAGATGATTCCTTGCTTCCAGTGATGCAAATGAAGAGAAGAAGATTTGTGAAATATTCATGTATTCTCTACCAAAATGCAGAACAAGAATATATCTCAAGATGGAGGAGAAATCAGACCTTAAATCCAAATTCTCTCATTAACTTTACTCAGAAGATTCTCTTAAAATATGTGTGATCCAAAGGTAGGTATAATAGCTGAACAATTTTACAGGAAAACTAGGAGCTGCACTTTCAGCCTTCTGCCAACATTTTGATATACTGGCAGCCACAGAATTGAACACATTTTTGTTCTGCTTAAAGAACAAAAAGTTTCTACTGTGTTAGCTAGCGTTAAACCATGATGAAAGCTCCCCAAGCCTGGGGACAAGAGGCATCATTTGCCTGGGGTAACAGATAGCAGAAATACAACAGCTATTGGAAAAGTTCAGTAGATAGAAAGGATGGTTTGTCATTTGTCCTCTAAGACTGGCAGCCCCTATTCAAGAGGAAGAGAGCTTTTATACATTCACAAAGAGCTTAGTTTACACACACTTAGAGCTTGGCTGGGACATGCAGCTGGAAAGTGAAGAAAAAAGGACACTTAATGGGTATCACAGATTGAAACATTTAGTTTGTAAAACCACATCTCTTTGTGACTGACATTAGAATCTTTATATAGCTGTATTTTCCATGGACCTGGGAATCTATAAAAAGTTTTAAATTTAAAGCACATGGAGACACTTAAAAACCAAAGGAAATATGGACATAGTTGCTTTTCACAGGGGTATGCGATCTAACAGCATAATCCCATATTTACTTAGTCAGAATATTGCCATTGACTTTAAAGTCAACTGAATCAGATAATTCTTTCTGGAAATAACCTGGAAATAGGAGAAAAAAGAAAATTATTTTATTTGTTCATTTACCATTTATTGGTTACCATTTTCCCATGTAATGATTCCATGGAGTGCCAATTTGTGGTTTGACAGAAATAATTGACTATATTGTGTTCCTCAGGGGTTGGTATTGGGATGGGTACTGTTATTTATTAATGGCATATACAGTGGGATTGAGCACACCCTCAGCAAGTCTGTGGATGACACCAAGATGAGTGGTGCAGTTGATATGAGAGGGATCTTAACAGGCTTGAGGAGTGGACCCATGCAAACAATCATGAAGTTCAACAAGGCCATGTGCAAGGTCTTGTACCTGGGTCAGGGCAATTCCCAGTATCAATATAGGCAATGTGCGCTCACAGCCCAGAAGGCCTACTGTATCCTTGGCTGCATCAAAGAAGCGTGGTCAGCAGGTCAAGGGAGGTGATTCTTTTCCCTCTACTCTGCTCTGGTGAGACCTCACCTGGAGTACTACATCCAGCTGTGCGGTCCCCAGCACAAGAAAGAAATGGACCTGTTAGACTGGGTCCAGAAGAGGGCCAGGAAAATGGTCAGAGGGCTGGAATACCTCTTCTATGAAGAAAGGCTGAGAGAATTGGATATGTTCAGCCTAAGAGAAGAGAAGGCTCTGAGGAGACCTTATTGTGGCCTTTCAATACTTAAAGGGGGCTTATAAGAAAGTTGAAGAGAGACTTTTTACCAGGGTCTGTAGTGACAGGACAAGGGGCAATGGTTTTAAACTGGAAAAGAGTAGGTTTAGAATGGACATAAGGAAGAATATTTTTATGAGGGTGGTGAGACACTGGAACAGGTTTCCCAGAGTTGTGGTTGCCCCTATTAAAAAAAAAAAAATCTTTAGAATCAATCAGAATTTCTAGTGTACTAATTTGTGTCTGTTTCTTTTCATCCTATGGCTGTGCACATCCTAGAGGTTAGAGTAACGCTAGGTTTACCATATAAAAAGCCTCCACAGGAAAAAAAAATTACTTTGATGTTTGTCATGAATGAGTGGTTTAGGTTGCTTAAAGAATCACCATTAAGGATATTGGCAAAAGTTATTTTAATAGAGGCTTATGAAAATGTGACTTAACAGAATTCGATGGCAAGGTTCACTCTACAAGTTACAAAAACATACAAAGGAAAATCAAATTAGGATTGAATCAGAATGATTTATACAGAGAGACCAGAGAAAGAAAAGGGTAAAAAGGACCCTCCTGTTGAGTCACAAGGTTCAGAGTGGACCCCCTTGCCTTCTAAACTTCTCAGAGAGGAGTTTAGGTGTGGCTGAATCCAGACTTCGTCTCAGACTTGGCCAACGGTTCATGTCTAAAGGAAAGGAAGGGTACAAGGGATAAAGAAATCCTCCCGTTGAGTCATGAGGTTCAGAGAAGAACCTGGCTGGGTCCACTCCTAGTCCCAGACCTGAACAACGGTTTATGTCTATTGGAAGAGATACAAAGAGTAGGGAAGACCCTCCCGTTGAGTCACGAGGTTCAGAATCGACACCCTTGCTTTCTAAATTTCTCAGAGAGGAGTCTAGGTGCAGCTAAGTCTAATCCTAGTCTCAGACTTGGTCAATGGTTTATATCTAAAGAATTATATGTATTTAGCAGCAATCTGAGGTTCATTCACAGTTTAAGGTAAAACATAAGATCTTAGCAACACTTAATCATGTATTAGTTTAACATTTGCAAAGTGAGTTGATAGAATTTACTACAGTCACAACAGTGGCTTGATTACAGATTTGGAATGATAGTATTATAACTACTATTATGTGCTCAAATTGATTCACACACACACACACAGACACAAAGATAGATAAAGGTATACCTGTTAAAAAAACCCCTCAAGTTCCGTGAAATATTCACTTCAAATGTCTCAGCATTTCTCAACAGGTGAGGGTTGAGCCTCAAGGAGGAGAGGGTCCCATTGCCAGCTTTCGACAGCAGTCCTCCAATTTTTCACAAACTGGAGAGTTCATGAAACTCTGAGAGGCATCCCACTCAGAGGGAGATGCTGGTCACAGCCCACTGCGGTCTAGGAGAGCTCTAAGGGTCTCACTTGGGACCACTCTTTATAGGTTCATAACATGATTGGCTTTAGTCATCAGCAAGTTACTGGAAAGTTACTGGAATTCCAGCAACACTGGTACCGTTCCACTTGGGCTATGGTTCAGGTAAGGGATGTTCCAAGGCTGTCAGGGGATGACCGATTATTCCTGCTCTCGTTACCCGCCTTGAGTCAGGTAACAGGAGTGCTTGGTACAGTCAGTGCCGCTCCCCACCTTAGCCATGCAAGAGTTCCTGGTACAGTCAAGGGATGCTTAACGACCCAACTCATTGTGCAAAGGCCAAGGCCTAGGTGGAATTCCTGAGAGAAAAAGGTGGGGGGGAAGGAATGCACCACCATAATGTTGAAACTTATCCAACAAAATAAATAACTTACAATCAGACACAATTTCATCTGAGTTACACTGCATCAATTCTTGCTCTTGTTCAACTACACATAATTAGTGATCAGAAAAAAAAATATTCATCATCTTGATTGCAATAATTTACTGTTCTTTTAATTATGTGACTGTAAAATTATGGATAAAGTGATCTATTTCAGAGCCTGTGAAATGTTTCTTATTGCATCCTTTTCTCATTTGATCATTTATTGATATGCCTCTCACAAATTTAGTTAGTTCCATGTTGATTTTTGTGTATTTCTATTTGCATTAATTCTATGTTTTCTGCTAGGCCATTAAAAATGTTTCAAAATGAAGTAATTTTAAAAAATACCTCTGAATATTACAGGTAATGGAGATGATAGCACACAATCTTGAGGTAAATTACAAGTTAAGGTGATACGCAAGGAAATACTAACTAGACAGTAGAAAAATGTTCTGGCTAAAAATGTGATTATGTTCCAGGCTGGTATTATTGGGCAGTGATAGCCATCGTGTGCTGGTTTTGGCTGGGGTACAGTTAATTTTCTTCATAATAGCTAGTATGGGGCTGTGTTTTGGATTTGTGCTGGAAACAATGTTGATAAAGCAGGGATGTTTTAATTATAGCTGAGCAGTGCTTACACAGAGTCAAGGACTTTTCTGTTTCTCACAACACCCCACCAACAAGTAAGCTGGGGGTGCACAAGAAGTTGGGAGAGGACACAGCTGTGACAGCTGACCCCAACTGACCAAAGGGATATTACATACCATATCACAGAATCACAGAATCACTAAGGTTGGAAAAGACCTGTAAGGTCATCAAGTCCAACCATCAACCAACAAACACCACCATGCCCACTAAACCATGTCCCACAATGCCACGTCCACACGTTCCTTGAACACCTCTAGGGAGGGTGACTCCACCACTTCCCTGGGCAGTCTATTCCAGTGTGTCACCACGCTCTCAGTAAAGAAATTTTTCCTAATATCCCGCCTGAACCTCCCCTGGCACAACTTGAGGCCATTTCCTCTTGTTCTGTCACTCGTCACTTGGGAGAAGAGGCCAACGCCCACCTCTCTGCAACCCCCTTTCAGGTAATTGTAGAGATAAGGTCTCCCCTCAGCCTCCTCTTCTCCAGGCTAAACAAGCCCAGTTCCCTCAGCCGCTCCTCATAAGACTTGTGCTCCAGACCCCTCACCAGCTTCGTCGCCCTTCTCTGGACACGCTCCAGCACTTCAATGTTCTTTTTGTAGTGAGGGGCCCAAAACTGAACACAGCATTCGAGGTGCGGCCTCACCAGAGCCAAGTACAGGGACACGATCACCTCCCTGGTCCTGCTGGCCACACTATTTCTGATACAGGCCAGGATGCCGTTGGCCTTCTTGGCCACCTGGGCACACTGCTGGCTCATCTTCAACTATCTGTTGACCAACACCACCAGGTCCTTTTCTGCGGGGGAGCTTTCCAGCCACCCATCCCCAAGCCTGTAGCATTGCATGGGGTTGTTGTGACCCAAGTGCAGGACCTGACACTTGTTCTTGTTGAACCTCATATAGTTGGCCTGGGCCCATCGATCCAGCCCGTCCAGATCCCTCTGCAGAGCCTTCCGACCCTCGAGCAGATCAACACTCCCTCCCAACTTGGTGTCATCTGCAAACTTGCTGAGGGAGCACTCTATCCCCTCATCCAGATCATCGATAAAGATATTAAACAAGACCAGTGCCAAAACTGAGCTCTGGGGGACTCCGCTTGTGACTGGCCGCCAACTGTATTTGATATCACGCTCAGCATATAAAGCTGGAGGAAGATGAAGGAAAAGGGGGGGGACACATTTGGAGGGATGGCATTTGTCTTCCCAAGTAACTGTTACGCATGATGGAGCCCTGCTTTCCTGGAGGTGGCTGAACACCTGCCTGCCAATGAGGAGTTGTAAACGAATTCCTTGTTTTGCTTTGCTTGCTTGCACGGGTTTTTGCTTTACCTATTAAACTGTCTTTGTCTCAACCCACAAGTTTTCTCGCTTTTATTCTTCTGATTCTCTTCCCCATCCCACTATGGGGGGAGTGAGCGAGCGGCTGTGTGGTGCTTAATTGCCAGCTGGGGTTAAACCACGACAGTCCTTTTTGGCTCCCAATATGGGGTTTGAAGGGTTAGAGTTAACGACAGATTTGATTGGAATGTGCTAGATTAGATCGAATTTGTAGCTGTTATTGCTATTTAGCTATTAATTGGCAGGCTCCTGTGCTTGCCATGGGGCTAGCTTGCCTTACTGTATATTAAAGTCTAGTGCTTGTTAGTGGCTGCTTTTTGCTTTTGCTGCTTGCTGTACTGCCATACTGCTTATCATCTTGCTCTGCTGTGCCTGGGAACATTTTGGTAACAGCAATGGCCATGTTCCTGGGCTGGCAGATGGCCAGGGCATCACCGCTGTTTCTGTGCTGCTGTACTTGACAGGCTGGAACTCCAGTGTGAACTCGAGTCAAAGAGACTGTGACCTGTGGATGGGTCCACGTGGGAGCAGGACACCCCAAAGCATCTGTGGCCATGAATAAGTCCACCTCAGAGCAGGTACATCTCAAAATGTCTGTGGCTATGGTTATGTCTGTGCTGCAGCAGCTATACCTCTGAAGGGATTGTGGCCCAAGGATAAGCCCACGCAGGAGAAGGTACACCTCAAAGCATCTGCGGCTGTGGATAAGTCCATGCTGCAGCAGGTACACTTTGAAGCATCAGTGGCTGTTCATGAGGTCATGCTGGAGCACCTCAAAGCGTGTGGCCATGGATAAGCCCACAACACATAGTCAAATATTTAGAAGCGTGTGATTATGGAAACAAATTCCCTCATTTCCACATGAATAGATGGAGCCTTCTTATTCTAGGGTTTTGGGGGGCTGCATTTTTTTTTATATTTTTACTTAGTAGTTTTATTCTTGTAACAAACTACAACTCCTCCACACTTTGAATCGGGGGTTTAACTGTTTCTGTATTCATCAACTCAAGTAAATCTGACCAAGCTATGAGGCTTTAAAATTTCTATATTATATGGCTTATATTTAAATTTACAATAATTTCTTCAAATTTATAACAATGAGATGTGGTTACATTGATCATTTTAACTCCTACCAACTGGCAAATAACTATTATATAAAAGATATCTTTGAATAAATCATCAATTACTCTCTAAAGTATTGCACTTTTTGAATCATACTCTCTCATGTTTCAATCACAATAAAGTGTTTCCATTGATTACATTGTCTAAACCATGTAAGATATGGGATTTTTTTCTATTACAGTTTGGATTTCTTAGAATTTGCAGTTTGTAGGCTCGCAATTTTTGCAAGGAATTAAGTATACAGTTCACATAGCAGCTCTTACCTCCATCAACTGATATATCATATTACAATTTATCTTCAATTTTGTGAACTTTGTAAAAATGTCTTGAAAGTCACTAGCACTTTATTTTATTTTATTTTATTTTATTTTATTTTATTTTATTTTATTTTATTTTATTTCAGAAGAATGCAGTACCTTCCAAAGCTAACTATTTTTTTTAATGAGAAGAAAAATATTACTTTGTAATGTGTCTAAAACTGTGTTGAAAATCTTTATAGCAAAGTTACAAAAATTAGTTTACTTTTACGCGGTAATCCCTAATAGAAGGACTGGTTACAAACATAAAATTGTTATTGCTTCCAGAATGATTCTCAAATGCTTAATTTATAAGCATTTTTATATTTCAAAATAGATGTTAATAATTTTAAAGTCGATAGACTGTGTCACAAAATCTTATGCTGCTCTTAGCTTTTTCCTTTTTTTCACATGATTAGAAGCTAGCAAAGCCAAAGCTGCTTAACTATTTAAAATATGTTTATTTTAAATGTAACAGTAGATTAATAACCTTAAAGGCACTATGCAGGTAAAATTACCTTTAAGATCAATCTCTTATCTGTCCATGAAAGGTTTTCCAGGTTATAATCTTTGATAGAAGGAAGAAAATCTACTTCAAACCAATGATTTCTTGACATTTTGTGAACTGTAGCCAAAGTATTTTGAAAATACTAACACAAGCAACTAAACCTTTTATATTCTTCTTGCTTGTACATTTTTTATCTATTTAAAACAGAATTACAGTCACATAATTACAAAACTTAAACAGCAAATATTCATCTTAAATGATGAGAAAGAAACTTACATTACAGGGAGCTTCTGAAAAAGTTCAAGTGGAAGAAGGAAGTTCACAGTATGTGGAAAAAGGGACTGACCACTTGGGAAGATTACAAGAGTGCTGTCAGAGTATGCAGGAATGAAATGAGGAAAGCCAAGGCCTCCTTGGAATTAAACCTGGCAAGGGATGTCAAGGTCAACAGGAAGGGTTTCTTCAAGTATGCCAGAGGTAAAAGGAAAACTAGAGAAAATGTGGGCCCACTGGTGAATGAGACAGGTGCCATGGTGACAGATGATGGAGAGAATGCAAAGTTACTGAATGCCTTCTTTGCTTCAGTCTTTACTGCTCCGGCCAGCCCTCAGGAGTCCCAGACTTTGGAGGTAACAGAGAAAGTCTGGAAGAAAGACTTTCCCTTGGTTGAGGAGGATCAAGTTAGAGACCAATTAAGTAAACTGGACATCCACAAGTCCCTGGGTCCTGATGGGACGCACCCATGAGTGCTGAGGGAGCTGGCAGAAGTCATTGCTGGGCCACTCTCCATCATCTTTGAAAGGTCCTGGAGAACAGGCGAGGTGCGTGAGGACTGGAGGAAAGCCAATGTCACTCCAATCTTCAAAAAGGGCAAGAAAGAAGACCCAGGAAACTACAGGCCAGTCAGCCTCACCTCCATCCCTGGGAAGATGATGGAACAGCTCGTTCTGGGCATCATCTCAAAGCCTCTGGAGGAAAAGAAGGTTATCAGAAGTAGTCAACATGGATTCACCAAGGGGAAGTCATGTCTGACCCATCTGATAGCCTTCTACGATGGCATGACTGGATGGGTAGATGAGGGGAGGGCAGTGGATGTTGTCTACCTTGACTTTAGCAAGGCTTTCCACACCATGTCCCACATCATCCTTATAGGCAAGCTTAGGAAGTGTGGGTTGGATGAATGGACAGTGCGGTGGATTGAAAACTGGCTGATAGATAGAGCTCAGAGGGTTGTGATTAGAGGCACAGAGCCTAGTTGGAGGTCTGTAACAAGTGGTGTTCCCCAGGGGTCAGTACTGGGTCCAGTCCTGTTCAATATATTCATCAATGACCTGGATGAAGGGATAGAGTGTGCCCTCAACAAGTTTGCTGATGACACAAAACTGGGAGGAGTGGCGGACACACCGGAAGGCTGCGCTGCCATTCAGCATCACCTGGACAGGCTGGAGAGTTGGGCAGAGAGGAACCTTGTGAAATTCAACAAAGGCAAGGGTAGGGTACTGCACCTGGGGACGAATAACCCCATGCATCAGTACAGGTTAGGGGCTGACCTCCTGGAGAGCAGCTCTGTGGAAAGGGACCTGGGAGTCCTGGTGGACAACAGGATGACCACGAGCCAGCAATGTGCCTGTGGGGCCAAGAAGGCCAATGGCATCCTGGGGCGCATCAAGAAGAGTGTGGCAAGCAAGTCCAAGGAGGTTATCCTCCCCCTCTACTCTGCCCTGGTGGGGCCACATCTGGAGTACTGTGTCCATTTCTGGGCTCCCCAGTTCAAGAAGGACAGGGAGCTGCTGGAGAGGGTACAGCAAAGGGCTACAAAGATGATTAGGGGACTGGAACATCTTTCTTATGAGGAAAGGCTGAGGGACTTGGGTCTTTTTAGCCTGGAGAAGAGAAGACCGAGGGGGCATCTTATTAATGCTTATAAATACTTAAGGGGTGGTTGCCAGGAGGATGGGGCCAGTCTTTCTTCAGTGGTGCCCAGTGACAGGACAAGAGGTAACAGGCACAAACTTGGTCATAGGAAGTTCCATCTAAACATGAGGAGGAACTTCTTTACTTTGAGGGTGGCAGAGCACCGGAACAAGCTGCCCAGAGAAGTTGTGGAGTCTCCTTCTCTGGAGATATTCAAAACCCACCTGGATGCATTCCTGTGCAATCTGCTCTAGGTGAACCTGCTCTGGCATGGGGGGTTGGACTAGATGATCTCCAGAGGTCCCTTCCAACCTCTATCATTCTGTGATTCTGTGATTGCAAGTATTTAGTAGGAAGCATTGTTGATTACTGCATAAATGTTTCAAAATCAATTGCTTATAAATTTTAGATATAAAATTATTCATTTGTAAAACTATCCCTTTATTTTCTTAGCCTTGAGAATTAAGAATGTAATCTGAGAATAAGCTATTAATTAGACTCCATGGAGGGTATTCAAAAACAAAGTCTTAAAATACATTTAGAAATTTTTCAGGTAATACCAATTGTAGACATCCTAGTGTACTTATGACACCCTACATTTTCATCAGAGAACTATATTTCTCTTGGAAGGTTGCCCAAATATTTGACAATGCCATGACAATGCTTTCATGTAGCTGTTGAATTCTTAAGATTTGGAGAGCATCACCATGTCTTTTGTGTCAGTGAATAGTACAATTAGATACTCAGGAAGATTGATCCTGTAGGTGTGACTCCTGGCTGTGTATAGGGCTACTTCTTCATATTTTGTTCACTGAAAAAATCCTGAAAAACATCAAATGACAAACCAACCAATACCCTAGTTAGAGTATTTCTTTGCTTAATGTAACCTACAGCCAAAAATGTTATATTGGTGTTAAATCTACCTTTTCCTTTTTGGTGTCATCTCTTGAAAAATCCCTGGATAAGTGACTTTATTCTGAAATTTTATTCCTTTTGTATATTTATACACATTTTCATATATATACATATATAGTAATTTGTCTTCTTTTTTCCAGAATATCAAAATCCCTTCCATTCTTGCTGATCCATTCGAGTACTGCTTTCTCCATAACAACCTAATGAACTGTCTCTCTCAGGTCTTCCATTTTATCTTGTAGTTGGAGATCATGTTTTGAAAAATATCATATTCAATATAATCTACATATGCATAGTCTTACCTATGCTTCTGGTCTTTGGAAAGGAGTTTTTCAAATTGACATTTTGTATATGTCTTAGCAACATCCAGCCAGTTTTTCTGAAAGACATGGAGGCAACTTCTCAATGACAGGTCTGATAAAGACATCTTAATACCCAACAAGGCTGCTCTTTGAGTTGTACTAGTTACTGGTACTATTAGCTTTACAATCATAAGCACCATTTGACTTCAGAAAATATTTACATCTTGAAGTACGCATTCTTAAATCTTTTCTAAATTATTTATAGCAGCAAGGAATCTGATGTACATGGATCAGTTCCAAAACCATGTATTTCTCTCTAACCTGCTTCAATCACAATTTCAGAACTGTTTGAATTCCTAGTGCTAACGAATATAAGTCATTCTGTTTTATGCAGACATTTTTCTCAGCAGGCCATTCTTGTTTCTCTGACAACTGTTCTGATTTCCATACTTTCTGGTTTTTGCATGTATATTAAGGTTTTCGTCTCGTTCCCAGGTAGCATGTAGCTATTTTTCTTTGCTATATTTTCCTGTCCGTCTTCTGTGACCAAATCCCAGGCACTCATAGCACATACCTTTTCATAAAGTCAAGTATCAGTTGAACAGATTTGTTTACTTGAGTGAGAAAACATGCCGTTTGTTTGAGCTCCTCTTGTGAACTGGGACATGCCATATTTCAGCTCATTTGTCTGTTTCTTCAGAGAGGCATGGCTGACAGATATTTTAGCTTAAAAGTCTGTTTGTTCTACTGGCAGCCTTTATGTTTTGTATGTATTCAGTCTTACAAAAATCTGCCCCATAAGTCATCCACTTACAGTAGTAGAAAATAGAAATGCTTTTCCATTCTTAATCCTAGTAGAATCTGTATCAAATTAACTCCTTTCTGTGTTTGTTGTTCCTGCTAACTCTTAAATTTTCCTGTAGTTATACATGGTTTTTTTGGATGAGGTATTTTATTATCAATGGTTTGCTAAGGTTAGATTATTGAGAGGAGGTATTGGGCATGTGGTGTTTCATACTGGCTTTTTCAAGAATACTACAGCAAATTAAAGCTTTTACAATCTACAGTTAATATATTGTGTGGCTTTTGTGCTTTCCTGTCCAGAGAAAAATCTAGGTGCCCAGTGTTAAAAGTGAGGAGAGGCACAGAGAAATTTGGGGTTCACCCAGTAAACTTTGCTGGGACTCTTAGCTTGGGCTATCAAGGAGAGCAGTCAACGAGAGCAAGAGTGTACAGAGCATGGGTAAAAAGAGGCAGTGGCACAGGTTTTAGAGCTCTGCAGGTAGAGCAAGGGAACAGCAGTACAAAGGAGGACTAAGGAAAAAGCAACAGCAGCCCTAAGAGAGAGAAAAAGAAAGAGAGGAAGCAGAAATTTGGGAAGACAGCTAGGAGAAGGTTGCTGAAATCTGGTTTTGCTAAGCTGCAATAAAACTGGAAGCATTGTCTTAGACTAATTTGTACTTTATGGTTCTGCAAGAGAACAGAAGACATATGACACTCTTGTCAAGCCCTATGGACAAACATATTGGATTAGTAACTATAGTGTGCTTACTTGTCTTTCACTCTCCTCCCATCCCTGATGGAAAGTGACAAGAGAAAAAGAGTGACCAAAAATGATATAGGTTTAGATTTTCCACTCCTAAGTTGTCAGGTTTAGAGAAAAAATACAGAGAAAAGCAAAAAAATGAGCACGGGGATAGGACAGCTGCTTTTCAAGCAGAGACCAAAAGGCTGTTTGGTAATTTGAGAGGAGGATGCAGAGAGGGCATGTGATCAAGACTTACAAAATCAGGAAGATAATGAATAAAGAGAACGAGCAATAGTTGTTCTCCAAAACTCGTCATATTTGTAAGGGGATGTGGAAGGAGAAAGTGTCTGCTTTTTCAAGGTTATTTGATCAAGGGCCTGTTCAATGCAAAAGGGGATAACAAAGAAAAGGAGGAAGCCATAAACAAGAACATACAAAGACAAAAACCTGGCTGAAAAACTGTAAAGGACACAGTAGTAAGAACCAAACCTGGTCAGTCACACTAATTGATAAAAGTATGTGAAACACGAGAATGTTTATTTCAGTAAGATTATCTGATCAAGGACCTTGTCAGGCGGGATACTAAGGAAAAGGAACAAAATACACAGAGACACAAGCGTGACAGCCAAAATTAATGGAGACAAAGACAAGTAACAAACCTTGTCAGTCACACTAGTTTTGGTGGATTATCAAGAAACTGCAGGCAAACTGCAGGGGCTTTGTAACTGATAAGGATGTAAACCTGAGGCTTGTTCGGGAGGGTCGGTGGAACTATGCAAACTGATGAGGGAACATGAAGGGGAAGGAAACTGAGAGGAACAAAGTGGGGAATAGAAAGAGAAGAGTATAAAAGGGGACAGTCACATGTAAAATGTGGCCGGTCAGTATGCTTTTCTGACTGAGCCCCATGCTCAACCACCACTGTCTGTCCTGCTTTTTATTAAATCCTTTCTAAAATATTTCTCTGAGCAATCTCACTCATTCCCATGTGTATGTGCGCTGCAAGGACTAAGTGGCAGCTACTGCTGGAGTGGACTAAATGCCAGCTACTGGAGTAAAACTGGAGGTTTAAGCAGTTCTGACTCACACCAGTGCCAGCTACTGGAGCAGGTGAGGGTCTCGGCCCCAGCCACTGGGGCAGGAATGGTGTGGCCCCCAAAAAGTAGCTGCTAGGAAGGACTGGCGTGAGGAAAGTGAGGGGCTCAGTGCCAGCAGCTGGAGTGGGGCTGCAGGTCACAACCCGTGTGCCTGGTGTAGGCTGCTGCATGGGTGAGTGTCTGTATCTTCCCCAAACTGGGCGGGGAGGGTGGGGAGGGGTTGGATGTGTCCTTTGCTAGCAAACCTCAAGCTGGACTAGGTGGCAAGGAGGAGGTTCTGGGTCCAGGGAGGGGTATCAAGGGGGCAGAGGATATTTGAGGGGACCTGCAAGAGTGGGGTGCCTGTGGGATGACTGTGTGTGAGCTGTGTGTTTGCTAGCCAGCGCCAAGCTGGACCAGCTGGTGAATAGGAGACTCATAGGGCAGGTAAGGAGGCCTGGGATCCAGGCAGGGGTACTGGGCAGACAGAGGGGCCAAGCTGGTACTCAGGGGATTCAAGAATGTGTGTGTGCTTGGGAATCTAGAGAATGTTGTGTGTGTGCGTCTGCACTAGTGACTTTCTACCTCTACCAGCCTCTAAGTGGAGGATGGAGACTTGGCTGTCTGTGCTTATGTTTTATGTTGGTCCTACATATAGGCGCTGTTGGAGGTGGCACCTTGTCTGTGGCAGTCTGCGTGAGCAGCCATGCCAGTGTCCCCTGTGCATGTGTGCATGTCTGTGGGGTAGATGCTCAGCTCACTACTCATTGAACCTTCAAATGGGAAAGCAGCATCTGTATCCCTCAGCCTGGGCCAAGACCTCAGGTATTCAAGACCCTGGTCCTCAGGACCCCTGCTCCAGCTGCTAGGAGTTACTGGAGGCAACCACTGCTGCTAACATCATTTACCAGCAAAACTGCTACCATGGACTTCCGGAGGGCAGACTTTGGCCTGTTCAGGACACTGGTTGAGAGGGTCCCTTGGGAGACGGTCCTGAAGGGCAAAGGGGCCCAGGAAGGCTGGACATTCTTCAAGAAGGAAATCTTGAAGGCGCAGGAGCAGGAAGTCCCCATGTGCCGTAAGAAGAGCCAGCGGGGAAGACGACCGGCCTGGCTGAACAAAGAGCTTTTGCTGGGACTCGGGGAAAAAAAGAGAACTTACCACCTCTGGAAGAAGGGGCAGGCAAGTGAAGAAGAATACAAGGACCTCGTTAGGTCATGCAGAGAGGGAATTAGGAAGGCGAAAGCCCAGCTAGAGCTCAACCTGGCCGTGGTCGTGAGGGACAACAAAAAAAGCTTCTATAAATACATTAACAACAAAAAGAGAGCCAAGGAGAATCTCCATCCTCTACTGGATGCGGCGGGGAACATTGTCACGAAGGATGAGGAAAAGGCTGAGGTACTTAATGCCTTCTTTGCCTCAGTCTTTAAGAGCCATACCAGGTATCCTCAGGGTATCCATCTCCCTGAGCTGGATGACAGGGATGGAGAGCAAAATAAACTCCCCATGATCCAGGAGGAAGCAGTTAATGACATGCTATGCCACCTGGACACTCATAAGTCTATGGGGCCTGATGGCATCCACCCAAGGGTGCTGAGGGAGCTGGCGGAGGAGCTTGCCAAGCCGCTCTCCATCATTTATCAACAGTCCTGGTCAACGGGGGAGGTCCTGGATGACTGGAGGCTTGCCAACGTGACGCCCATCTACAAGAAGGGCCGGAAGGAGGATCCGGGGAACTACAGGCCTGTCAGCCTGACCTCGGTGCCGGGGAAGGTTATGGAGAGGTTCATCTTGAGGGCGCTCATGGGACACGTGCAGGATAACCAAGGGATCAGGCCCAGCCAGCACGGGTTCATGAGAGGCAGGTCCTGCTTGACCAACCTGATCTCCTTCTATGACCAGGTGACCCGCCTAGTGGATGAGGGGAAGGCTGTGGATGTTGTCTACCTGGACTTCAGCAAAGCCTTTGACACTGTTCCCCACAGTATTCTCCTGGAGAAGCTGGCGACTCGTGGTTTAGACAGGTACACTCTTCGCTGGGTAAAAAACTGGCTGGATGGCCGAGCCCAGAGAGTTGTGGTAAATGGAGTAAATCCAGCTGGCGGCCAGTCACAAGCGGAAACCCCCAGGGCTCAGTTTTGGGACCGGTCTTGTTTAATGTCTTTATTGATGATCTGGATGAGGGGATAGAGTGCACCCTCAGCAAGTTTGCAGACGACACCAAGTTGGGCGGGAGTGTTGATCTGCTTGAGGGTAGGAAGGCTCTGCAGAGGGGTCTGGACAGGCTGGATGGATGGGCTGAGGCCAACTGGATGAAGTTCAACAAGGCCAAGTGCCGGGTTCTACACTTTGGCCACAACAACCCCAGGCAACGCTACAGGCTTGGGGAAGAGTGGCTGGAAAGCTGCCCCGCAGAAAAGGACCTGGGGGTGTTGATGGACAGCCGGCTGAATATGAGCCAGCAGTGTGCCCAGGTGGCCAAGAAGGCCAACGGCATCCTGACCTGTATCAGAAATAGTGTGGCCAGCAGGAGTAGGGAGGTGATCGTGCCTCTGTACTCGGCTCTGGTGAGGCCGCACCTCGAATCCTGTGTTCAGTTTTGGGCCCCTCACTACAAGAAGGACATTGAGGTGCTGGAGCGTGTCCAGAGAAGGGCGACGAAGCTGGTGAGGGGTCTGGAGCACAAGTCTTATGAGGAGCGGCTGAGGGAACCAGGGTTGTTTAGCCTGGAGAAGAGGAGGCTGAGGGGAGACCTTATCGCTCTCTACAACTACCTGAAAGGGGGTTGCAGACAGGTGGGTGTTGGCCTCTTCTCCCAAGTCACGAGTGACAGAACAAGAGGAAATGGCCTCAAGTTGCGCCCGGGGAGGTTTAGACTGGATATTAGGAAAAAGTTCTTTACTGAGAGAGTGGTGAAACATTGGAACAGGCTGCCCAGGGAGGTGATAGAGTCACCCTCCCTGGAGGTATTCAAGGAGCGTGTGGATGTGGCATTGTGGGATGTGCTTGATGGGCATGGTGCTGTGTGGTGTTGGGTGGGTTGGTTTTTGGTGTTTGGTTGGGTTTTTTTGGTTTTTTTGTTTGTTTGTTTGTTTGTTTTTTTAGGTTGGACTTGATGATCTTACAGGTCTTTTCCAACCTTAGTGATTCTGTGATTCTGTGAAAATGAGGGACAATCAAGGAAACTACTATGAGATCAGTTTAAAATCAAGAAAATAATATAGGCTTTAGATTTGGGGGTGTGGGGAGTGCACCGAGGGTATTAAATCTCTCTACCTTGTTGCCACAATATATAGTGAAGTCTGACAGTCCAGAGATTCTCAGTAGTTTCAAAAACAAAATAGATAAATTAATGAGAAACAGTCCATAAGGAAAAACTAAAAGGCTGGGAAGGGATGTGCTCACCATCATCCCTAATAAAACAACTGTGGATGCTGGAGGAGCTGGAAGAGAAAGAACCACACATCCATGTGCTCCCCTAAATCACACCTCTTATCAGTACTGTCTGAGACAGAGTTTTGGGTTAGACAGACTTTTTCCTTATATTTTTATGTTGTAACTAACTGTAAGTAGAGGTCTAAAGAAACATTACCTTTTGTTCCTCCGGCAATTCTTGTTGGGCATAATTCTTTGTGATAATGATCCCGAATTAGAACAGTACTGCTCACAAGGAACACATACAACACCATCAAGCTGTCTACTTGAGTTACTTGAGAAACAAGAATATGTAGTACAGAGACACTTAAAATCACCTCAGGAATTTAATTCCCCTATCGCTAATTTCTGTTTTGACTAGTAGATGAATAGGAACAATTTTTAGTGTAACAAAAGCCAGGGTATGCAGAAAGTAGGTGATACAGCAAGTTTCCTGAATGTCAAGCCGAACATCCCTACCTCTTTCTTTGTCCATATAATAAAATTATTTTTTCCAAACAAATTCTGCCATAGTCACCATTACTTTCTTTCCAATAACTCTTTAAATGCTTGTCTTAACTATACCAAAGGTAACTCTTTTCAGCAATTTTCTTTTTATTCAATGATTTTTTCTGTTTTCATAAGTTCAGAATATGAGTGCACAGTATATCATAACCATTGCAATAAATGTTAACACCAGAAACTGCATCAGGAATACATACTTCAGCAGACATTAGAACATTGTGAATTCAGCTAACTTGGTAAATCAACATCACTGTAAGTATGACAATTTATACTGCTTAAGCATTTAAAACTGTGTCTAAAATATATTTCTGTTTTCTATTCAATTTTGTCCAGTTAACTCCCTCTGCAACCAGCCACGTTTATCATTCTCCCCTGAGTTCCTCCCTATATTTCTCATTTCAGAACTCACTGTAACATACTCTTTGTCGTAATTGGTTCTCACCACTTTCCTGCTTCAGTATCTCCCATAAACGTTATTAACAAGCTGGTTCCTCCATCTTCTGGATTATTAATGGTGATGTTCATCCATTTGCTGATTTGTAGATTTTTGCATGAAAGAACTACTCATAAATGCTGAAACAACTCCAGAAACTTTCTTAGTCCTTTCAATCTCACTGGTCCACACAAACCTCAAGATAGTTTTCTCCCCTAGTAAAACTGGGGGACAAATCAGAATACTTATTCAGCAAAATCCATTATAATTTTTTTGGAGATTGGGTTTAACTACTTGTCCTAACTTTAAGGCATGCTTATGGCAACCATGTAACCAACAAGCCTGCAGGTACTTCATTTAAACAGGTTTTTTTACAATAATGGAAATGTAAAAAGACCTGCTTTTCCTGACTTTTTTTTCCCACCTCCTTTTGAGGACTAGTAAGCTAGTGCTGTTGTTCAAAGGTTTTGCCATTCACTTAATTGGGATTTCATCTCCAAAATTTTCCATCTATCTCTCTTAATAACATGAAATATTATGTGGACTGAGTTAGTCACACTTTTTAAATAACATAAAATCCTGGGACACTGTTAGTGAACAATTTTTCTCTATCTGAGATCATCTTTCTCCTGAATACTCATTTAAAGTCATTTAGCCTGCTACCAAACCAAGAAGAGGAAACACTTTTTAAATTACGACGGTAACAGGAGACTCAAAAAACTTTTTTGGTGTAAATCCAGTATACCCGTAGCATAGTGTACTAACTTGGTTTTCTGACTGTTGTAGACAGTATAAAAGGATGGCGTATAAGGTTGACCTATAGAAACAGAAAAAAGTTATAATGATGTAACAGTAATATTTCTAATCTTACATATGATAACTAGTTCTTTAGAGTGGGTTACTGTAATGAGTCTTTCAGCTATTTCAGAACTTTGCTTCAGCCTTTAAAGAGATAAGATACATATATTTCCTAAAGAAGGTTGTGTAAGTGAGTAGCATATAGATAATTTTCCTATTGACAGTAAAAGTCACCAGTAAAATAGTGAAGCATATATGAATAAGAATAGCACATACAAAAGACCTGGACAATAAATGTGGGGGTTTTTCTACTGAATGATGACAGCCTTAATATAAATAAGCACATGGCTTTCAGAAAAGGCTTCAAAGATTTTCCCAAGCAGAAAAAAAAACTAAACATCTTTCATCTAACCAAAATCAAAGTTCTCTTTTTTTTACTTTGATCATTAAATGAAAGACAGTCTATATATGCTACTGCAATGTAGTTTCGAAAATGGTTTATATTTTTATTCCTAGTATGATACAAAAGCAGGGATAGAATTGAATGTAATGGGTGGAGGAAAATGAGGCAAGCTATTGCAGCTTACAGGAAGGGTGTGCACAGTCAAAAACTATGTGAGGTTTTCTACCTCTGCAGTTGCAGAGCACAGACACATTAACCCCAGCAGAATCAGCTTTTACTTTTTGATCTAGAGGTTACTTCAAGATGTTAGCTAGGAAATTAGCAGCTGCCACACCCATTAAACTACAATATTAAAACAAAACTGCAAATCATACCATCATTGATGAGCTAATCCCATGGGCAGTTTGTATAAATAAACACCAATATGAAATAGCACAAGTATGTCTTTGGTTTTTACACATTAATTTTCATTTAATAGAAACCCATGTTTATTCTCACTCCCTTTAGAATCTTTAAGCAAAAGGACTAAAGATTAAATCAAAGAACTGAGGATGGATTCTAGGTAAACCAGCAAAGTTGCACTGAACTCTCAAGTACCCCAACAGCCAGTCAGCCAGCAAAGTTTCCAGGTAGTACATTCCATTTGAGATGTAATAAGGAGCCTAATTCTAAAGAGACCTCCTTGGATGGTTTGAACAATGCTATTATGTATGACCAATAGCTTTGCTGATATATTTAATATCCTAGTTATTGAAGAGCCTAAATCTCACTTATAGACCTTGAGATAAAAAAACCACACCAGACATATCAGCAAAAGAGCTTCATTTCCTAAGAACATGCAAACTAACTCACTTACACCAAATCAAGTTTAATTGGAGAACACAGCAGTGGTGGACTGGTGGCATCTGATGACATGGAAAAGCTGCCAGTTCAAACTCCCAGGTTGAGAAGGGCTTAGAAAGTCTCCCCCTACTTCCCAGAGTTTTCTGCCATGCTACTGATGAGAAAGAGATAGACACATCCCAAGTGCAGTTCTGAATTCCCTTGGGCCACAGAATTGCAAACATACTCTTCTCCCTGATATTTAGGGAAGTGATCGTGCCCCTGTACTTGGCACTGGTGAGGCCGCACCTCAAATACTGTGTTCAGTTTTTGGGCCCCTCACTACAAGAAGGACATTGAGGTGCTGGAGCGTGTCCAGAGAAGGGCGACGAAGCTGGTGAGGGGTCTGGAGCACAAGTCTTCTGAGGAGCGGCTGAGGGAACTGGGGTTGTTCAGCCTGGAGAAGAGGAGGCTGAGGGGAGACCTTATCGCTCTCTACAATTACCTGACAGGGGGTTGCAGAGAGGTGGGTGTTGGTCTCTTCTCCCAAGTGACTAGCAACAGGACAAGAGGAAACGGCCTCAAGTTGCACCAGGGGAGGTTTAGGCTGGATAATAGGAAAAATTTCTTTACTAAGAGACATCTAAGGCCATGTTTGTGAATTACACTCCTGAAGCTGTCTTCTTCCCTCCCAGAGTTAGTTGCTAAAGATACAACACTTAAAACCTTTTGTTTAATGCCTCTCTATTTCATATACTTTTCTACATTTAGGTTTTTTACATACTCAGACCACTGAAAACAGTCCTATTCTACATTTGTTCCACCCTTCACAGGTTGCAAACATGATTTATAACCTCCTTTATCACTGACCTAGTTCAGAAGTTCATTTAGTGCATCTTGACAGTGGCTGGATTTCTTCGCTTGGTACTTCTGCTGGAGCATTATTTGGAGGCTGCTCCAGAATCTGACAATTTAAAATCTTTTGGTTTCCACCTACATATATTTCTGAATATTAAAAGTCTATGCCAAAAACAGGTCAGGTCTCTTTTCTGTTTATATCCATGATGTGTTTATAAACTGCAATCGTAGTCATCATTTTGAAAGGAAACGCTAATTAAGCTCTTTCATACTGAAGCTCTGCCTTGGAGAAATTCTAATAATCACCCTCCAGACAGGTGTTTTCGATTTTTCAAAGCCTACCAGACCTGGACACCACCAGAGCTGACCGTACCTGCCCAGTCCCTCCAGGTCTCCCTCCACCCTGCCCATAGCCTAGAACCCCATTTCAGCCCCCCAAGAGGACCCCCTACCACTCCCAACCTATGGGTCCCAGAGAGATACTGGTCCCCATAGCACCTTGACACCATTGCAGCACAATTCATTCTAGTTTAATTTTTTATTTAGTTCCATTTCACATAACTTTTATTCATTTCTTTGACAATGTAGGTAAAAATTTCATTAATGACAATTTATTAAATCTTTTAAGAAAGAAGAGAGAAATTAAAGCTATTGCTGTTGTTTTGCCAAAAAAGTTATGTTTTTAAGGAAATCATACAATGTCTCTTTCATTTTGTTTCTGTTCACATATCTTCTGTATATTCTTAATTTTTTTTTCTTTCCACTTAAGATCAGATTAATAAGTAATAAAATCAATCACTTTTTTTTCTTTCCCAAGTTTGAGAATTCTTTTTCCTATTCTTACTAAGTATTATTCTAGATTTCTTTTTTAAAAATCTGGCTACTGGAAATGCAATTTCTTGTACCACTTCTTTCCAAAGACAAAGGCAGGAATTACCTGGTCCTTCCAAATTTTGGTTTTGCTGGTTCCCCATGTTTTGCTGGTAGTATCCTTATACAGCCATCACCTCAAGCCATTCGGGCTTACCCTCTTTGCTCAGCATAACGTCCTTGTTGAAAACTTAAGGCAAAACATTCCTTTCTGGTAGCCCTCTGTACATTACAGTTATATTAATTTTCATTCTTATTGAACTGAGGCCTCATTCATCCCTGCCTATGTTCTGTCCTTATATCATTTTATAGCTAAATAACATGCTTAGTATTTGTTTTAAATAGCTTTGTGTGGTTGAGCACAGCTTTTGTCAGGTCTCACTTTAATCCTGCTCTCCTTTTCCTGTCTTCAAAATGTGTTTCTCTTTCTGATCAAACCTTTTCTTTTTCTCTGTTTCTTTTTTTTCCTTTTTTTTTTCCTTTTTGGCTCTCAGCATCCTCTTAATTCTATTTTTAGGTGGTTATTCATCCATCTCAATTTCAAGCCATTCCCTGCTCATTTGCCTTATGCTTTCAAACTAAGCACTCCTGCTTATTATCATGTAACTCTTGCATGCAGCTATTATGTTCCAAACAGACAAATCACAGCAAAAGTCAGCTACAATAAGCTTCAGCTTTCAACTTATATGTCGTGTGTGTGTGATATGTTCAGTATTTTGTTTGGCATATATAACAAGGTTTTATTTTCAGAGTCACTGAGTACCATTACCCTGTACTCAAGGACACATCCCAGATGTAGGGTCAGAAAAAGATTTCAGCTCGTTGTAGCTTACTCATATTATTCAGCAGTCAATGGATAGAGAGGGGTATCTCCAAGTGGACATTTCTGCTCTTATTAACATTTCTTCCACTGAAATTGGTGAGATTTAGTCTCACCACTAAGTCAGAGTGTCTGGCTTTTAGGATAGAGATTTTTTTAATATAGTCACAAAAAGTAGGTATGTATTTAATTAATGGACTTTGTAATTTGAGTGACAGGCTCTACCTACGCATTTCAACTTAGCTTTCCAGTAATCACACAAATGTTATGATTTAGGACTGAAAGGGAACTCTACCATTTAGTGAAGAAACATAAAGATTACTTCAATTTTTTGAAGAGCATTTCTCTTTATAATTCTTTAATGTAACTTGAGTTCAGGCAAAAGGCATTTTTATTCAGACACTAACTGCTATACAAACCTGAAAAGATAATTTTGTAATCCCTTTATCAATTTAAAACAAAGACTGCAGTGGTTAAGTTTAATTAAGAAAAAGTAAATTGCTTTCTGTTAACCAAATTAATATGTATCCGTGAACCATGACTCTTTGCTTTCATTTACACTGGAAAATTAGTCAAAATGATAGTTCTTTTCAAAGTATTTGTATAAAAAAGAAAATTAATATCATCATATTAATCCAAGCTGCGATGGCAAATCATAACTTTTTTCCTATTATTTTCTGCAGAAAGTTAGCTGAGAAAGGGTGAGACTTAATTTGAAAATTACCTTCACTTTTATTCCTTCCATTTATCACTTGAGTATTTTTAGTCAGTCAAGGTCAGATTCTCATCTGGTGTAAACTGGTGTATCAAGATTTATTTTTTTTAAACTTCACTTTGATATAACATTATCAATCAGAAAATCTAGAGCAGCATCATTGCCCTCATTTTATAAATGGGTTAACTGAGGCACAGTGAAATAACTGTGACTTGTCCTCCACCATTTTGTGAACAATAATCAGTAACAGATCCAAGAATACAAGCCAGATTACCTAAAAGATGATTACATGGCTATCGCCTGACACTCCTTACTAGAAGTGCTACTTTAGATCAGATAAAATTTTAAGGAACATTTACTCTAGTCAAATCAGCTTTAGCTTTCAAATCAAGCCTTGTAAATACCATTGTATAAAACATGAACTTCACAAAATACAGTCCAATCTTAACTGTATTACCGTCAACTGAAGTATTCTGTCCTGAATGTAAGTGTTACAACTAAGAACTTACCACAGGAAAATGATCTTTGTTTTCTGATATTCAGAATGTAATTGTAGCACCAGAACCCTGGAGTCATGTAGCTGTAATTCCAGGTCTAACTGGTTGGATCTACATGGCTGTACTGTACAGTCTTGGGGCAAGGCTTGAAATCAGATTTGCCATACATTCAGATTATTTACGAGCTTTAGTGCCTGCATGGCCAGGTCTGGAGCAACCACTCTAGCACTATGAGTAACCCTTCAAAGGACGCTCCAGAAGACTATCCATTTGCTGTCTGGAGGGTTTCACCAGTCTGTGGGAGTCTTGGCTTTCTATTTGACATTAGCCCATCTAAAACATTGCATTTCATCCTTGCTGCAGCACATCATCAAAATCAGGCTGTCAAACCAGCTTCCAGAGGAACCTTCAGTGTCAGCTGTTGCAAAGCTAAGTGGGGTTCTTAGGCAGCCTGAAGTGATTCTAGGAGTAAAATCCAGAAATGTCCTGAGCTTTAGAAAATGCACATCAAGTAAGAATATATGTAGCATTTATGTCACAGTGAGAAGCAAACTTTCTGCAGAAAGGCAGTAAGAATATGCTTGTTATTCAGAAGAGAAGTGGACAGTTTTAAAGAGGGTACAGCTGCTTCTGCTAAAATCACAATACACCTAGGAATTGCCTACATTCGAGGGTGCTTCCAGGATAGGAGGTCAATAATGAAACTATAAAATCCCCGTTGTCAAACCATAGATTTCCATTTAAAAATTTACATGAATCACCCACAGAACTCTGCACTTTATTCTTTCACTGATTTTAATAGCATCATTCACACTATCTCACAGTTTAAAAACAGTTAAAGCAATGTTTTATTCTCATTATCAAGGCAGTCTGGCCAGGTTTTTTTAAGTCTATTTCACTTCTACTCTTTCCACTCCTCCTTGTTTTAGAGGAGTTCCTTTATATCTGGTTTTTAAGCCTAGCGTCATCTATCACACTGCAGAACCTATAACTGCTGCTTTAGGCAACCCAGAAATTAGAACCTCAGATCCCACTTACATCTTAAAAGCCCTAGTTTGATCTGCAAACTTGGTATCTCTGTGCTCATGGATAGGTCTGTGGGAAGGTGACAAGTACTGCAGCCCCTTCTTTCCTTTCTACCTTTAGCACTCCCCAGTGCATCCCACATATTGTGTCACAGGAGATGGGAGCTGTTTCAAACCTGTGCCTAAACACATGGTTGTTTCACCTAGCACCCAGATCTAATTAGTCTTAATGTCATACAAAATGCAATTTCAAAAAAAACTGCTTCTGTTCTTCTTCTTCAACCCTGTAGAAGCATAAATTAAAATGCCATTTCTGGCTGGTGTGGTCCAAAGGTTTCCCACATTTTATGAGAAGGGAGAACCACCACACAATAGTCTAGCCTTAAAAGCAGGGTTGAATTTTCACTTTCCACTTCCCATACTGTCTCTGCTAGATTGTTCTGTGCTACTACACAAGATACACTGGGTTCCTCTACATTACACTTCATTCTTTTGTTTAAAAAGATGCTCCATACTCTATTTGTTAGAAGGAGTGGAATTTACAAGATTCTGTAAGAATCAAAACTAGAAACAATTACTGAATACTGAAAACAATTTTCAAATTTTCTCTTTTGATTGCAAACTTGTGATCTTTCTGAGTCCTCCACAATGAAATCCATTTTTCTGGAATACCTTTTCCTCTTCTTTCAAGTGGCTTTAAGTCATTACGAACAACAATTATATCAAAGTAATTAACAGAAATTAAGAAAGACAGAAATGAGAATAGACTCAAGGTTAACTTCTGCCGATAGTACAGACTGAGCTTCTCTGAAATGCCAATGCTCTCTCTGATTACCTTCTCTGTTTTCTGATTGTTTAGCAAAGTCATTCTGTTACACCTTTTCTTCTTCTTTTCAGCTTATAAATATTTTTTTTTACTTTGGTTATTTGCCTTCTTAATTACACACATTCTTTTGAAAAATGAACTATTTTGCAGACTAAGAATGAGATCATTCTTGTATGGGGATACAAAAATACTGAGTTAAGGCATATGTATTATATCATGTAATTACCACTCCTGCTTCTAAAATAATGGCAGTGTATCAGGATCTCAGAAACACTTGTCTTATGAATATGGACCTATTTATTTATGACGAAATGCTATATATTTGCAACCAGTTCAGCAGTGTCTACCTGAACTTCCAAAAAATTAAGGTAGTAACATTAAGTGGAAATGAAATGCTCCATCTGCCTGTCTTGGTGGCCCAGCTGAGTTCTTTTCTCCAGGAGAGGCACACCCCAATCTAAGTAATCATACAAGGAGAAGTTGTGTACACAGGGTGATACCCACTAATTCTTGCTAAGTAGAATAAAGTCATCTCATATTGGCCTTACTCCAGCTAGTGCACGCCATGGAAACTATTGGTACACTAATTAATATACAAAGCTATACACTGATGTAAATATGGGGAAAAGATTTGGAGTAACTTTTCTACACTGTTTTTTTTTTCATGTCTCTGCCAGTAACTCACTCCTAACCCTACTCTTCCCCTAATGTTTCCATCAGGAGAGAGCCAGATTCCCTGCTCTCTCTCTCTCCAAACATGGAGACTGTGAGTGTTTCAAAATGCTTCTTAGGTGGCATCATTCAGCTTTACAGTTATTTTGTGAAAACTTGGAAACAAACAGAATGTTTTTCAACTAACACGAAAGCAGAGTATATCTGAGTGGAAATGTATTGCCTTTTCCCAAAGCAGCTCTGTAATTACATTTTTTTGAAGACTCACTTGTTTAAAAATTCAAAATCAATTTATCATTCCAAGGACTTAAAAAATTAGACCTTTTTCTACACAACAACTGTACCTGTGCACTAGTAATTCCGTGAGTCGTAATCTAATGAGAATAATAGTTATGCAGCCATGTAAAGAATGAATATAATTCTGTGAAGAGGTCCTTGAAGCATCATAAACTAGGTACATGGTAGTTAAGCATTTTGCCATTGGAATCCTGAAAAGGGTAATTTCTTTCTCTTTGGCATATTCTTACACCCTTGTACTTGTTTATGTACCACACTAACTAAAATAATCTTTCTCAAGTGACCTTGGTTTGATTTCATGTCATCTTGTGATTTCTCACACTACTTGAATTAACTGCAGTATGTGAGATCATGTGTAATGGTATGTGAAATTTAAATTTTCTCTCAACTTTTTACCATACTAACATCCACCCTCCTTTGGAATCTAACCCCTTGCCCTCACTCCGAAGCCTGCATAAGGTTATGTTTCATGCAGTTATGCTTATGAACTAGCAGTCTGTCCCAACACCTTTACTTCATGCCTTTCCCTTCCTCTACCCCCTTCTCCTGTCAGGTGAAACAAACCACTCTTTTTCTTCTTGTAATCATCACATTTTTCCATGGAATCCAATGCTTACCTGTTCCACATGAGTCCAAGCAATAACCCTGAACTACCAGCTCCCACCACGTATTCATGTCTATATTAAAAATGTATTTTGCCAAAGGACAGTAACAATGCCCTCTAATTCTTTTTTTTCCCCCCTTCCTCCTGTTATTCCTTCAAATATCAAATCTACACAGATGTTGTTCCTCATTCTATCCTTTGAGAAATTTCAACATTGCCTGAAGCCATGCTTACCCAGAAATACTTGGGATGTTCACTGACAACTGTAAGAGGAGGAAGAAAGGAAGGACACTGTTAAAGAAGTTGTTACAGCTAAGAAAGACTGAGACCAAACTGTTAAAATATTCACCAAATGTCTGATAGAAAAGTGAGGGTCATTTCATTCCAGATTATATCACAGCGCACTTCATTGCATACAGCATTCACCTAAGAGACCATGTCCTTACAACTTAACCTATATTTAAACCCCAGATAAAATGATGCATTCTAAATCTATAGTTTTATTACTCTTCAGGCTCAGGACATGAATAAGCATTTCCTATATCAACAGTTTTCACTTGTTTTAATTGCCCTTTTAGTTAATATTTAACACTGTGGTGTGTCAAAATAAATTATTTTATCATCCAGGCAAAAGTAGTTGTTCTCTTACCAGCAAATGAACTGAATTTTGTACACTAACTACCAGCTGTGCACACTAGAAAAGTGACACATTCACATAAAATACTGAAAATCTAGGGCTTTCTTGCATCTCATGAGTATTGTGTTAGCTAATAAACTCTGTATCAAATCAAAGGTACAATTGGATCAACCAGACTTGATGTAAGCAGAGAAATATAAAGGAAATTTGAAACCAAATGTTAAATCTATTCTTGGTATTGATTACAAAATAAGAAAGTGTTAAGGTCAGCCTGGTAAGCATAGAAAGATGCTGAAGAAATATATTTGTTTCTACAAAGCAGAATTATCAAGTTTCGTAACTGCAACAAAGTGTCTTTTATTTGTCATTGCAGCACAATTATAACTGTGATTAATAAAATATCTAGTGCTTCAGGAGAGAAATCTTGGGGTGAGGGGGTTGTTTATTTGATTACTTACTCCCCAATGCAAAGCACAGTTTTCCATTAATATTCATTGATATAGAGAAAGGGGATACATTTTTTTTTTTTGAGAAACAGTGAGGCTTATTCTTGTGACTTGGAACTGAATTCAAACGAACTACTTCTTAATAGGGAATTGTAAAAGATATCTTGCAGTAAGCTTCATCTCCCTAGACACCTAAGGGATGGACCCAAGTAGTCATCTTCCTTTTTACTAGTGGAGAAAAAGAGGTGTTTCCAAAAAACTACTCGTATTTTCTATTTAAGAAATCATTCTCTGTAGGTGACCCACTCTTTATTTATGGTATCTTGACTATAATGGAACTTATATGACTAAATTGGATTAGATGGGTAACTGCTGGTTAGTTCAGGATGCATTTCAGCTGCCCATGCATTGACAAAGCATACCATGTTAAGTGCCCTAAGATATCCAGTCACTCACATGGGGCTGGCAGATGAGATGCAGAAGATCTGTGCTTTTCTGGACCAAGAAAAACTTTACGCCACCTCAAAAAGTCCTAGACAGCTGTCTTTTGGCATCAGAATCACTCCTTTAATGTCCTAGTCATATAAATACTGCTCAGGCATATACTAATCCTACACTATTTGTATAATGGCCTACTCAGTGATACATGTTGCTACATCAGTGTTATGTGAATGATTTGGGGAAAAAAATAGCCTTTAGATTTTGTAGTATTTTAATCAAGCCAAAGTTCCCACAAAAAGTGGCTGTTGTCCTAGAACTGATGGAAACACAATGTACTTTCTCATGCTTTATTTTCACATTCAGAACCTATGTACTCAACAAACTAACAAGTACAAGATGAAACACCAACCTATTTCTCCTTTAAATCCTTATAAGGAAAGAACAATGAGAGGAGCCATAGATAAGAGATGTGGCTTTCATAAAACACATGAACCCTTTTTTCTGTTTTGTTGTTCCTTCAGATGTACGTAAGTTTCGGCAACATACTCCATGCAATATTGATGAGTTTGCTGGTGAAGTTCTGACTGCCGTCCAGAAGAAGTGTTAGGAGTTCTTGGTTTCTGCTGAACAGGATACAAAAGGCAAATTTTTAACCTGACACCCCAGTATTAGAGCAATGAAAGTTCAATTAAAAAGGATTCCCTTTTGCAGTAATGCCTGTTCTATTTCACTTGCATTGGTGTCATGTTCTTCTAAGTCAGCAGGGTGAATGTCACTGCCAGTTATGAAAATCCACTCTTTCTCCATTTGCCATTAAATAACCTTCAGGCACAGTAGCATCCAAGTAGATTTGTAAACTAAAGAATGTGTCCTGGTCCAGTTATAAACAGGTTTTCTCATGCATTAAAAAGGGCATAACTTGTATTACATACATTTCATTGCACTTCTGAGTTATGCTTCTATCTTATTCAACTTGTTCCTTTGTAGTGCCTAAAACCAGTTTGTCTTGAATGATAAATCATTTTTTAATAAAAAAGAGTAAGCTAGTATATTCTGAAATGAACTTGTTATGAAACCCTCTACCCTGTGTTAGGAAATTTATTTACATTCATTCAAGAAATAAATATTTTATTGTGAGTTGAAGTACCATTATTAGGACAGCTTTGAAAAAGCTTTCTCCTCCGGTTAATATTGTCTTGCTACTCATCAAATCACGCATTGCTTTAGTGTTTAAAAAAACCAGAAGAGTACATATTGAAGAAATGTGTACAGAGATATCCTGACAAATATTGACTACTCCAGAAAGAAAACAACAAAATCTTTTAGAAGTTTTTACTTTCTTATTGACTTTTTAAAACTAATTTAAATAGAATTACAGACATTTTTAGACTACAAAATTTGAAATTAAATACTATACACTTTCAGTACATACCTTACAACACAGCCTATTAACCAAGGTACAACACTATAAAAATTAAGCTCTGGATTAAATTTCTAATAATTTTCTTAGTATTAACTCCATATAAAAGCCATGCATTCAGATGCAGTGGCTGTCTTGCTCTGAGCCATTTGGGTTTGGGAGAAGCCTTGGCTCTTAATTGTCCAGATTAATTTTCATTTAGTGTTTTCTTGATGTTGGTCTAAAGGTCCTTCTATGAAAAAAACTGCACAGGGATTGTTCCAGAATAAATTACTTGCAACTGTTACCAGATAAATTAATATTCCACGGAGTTCCTGAGCCACATCTTTATTTCTTTATGTGTTATGAAAGGCCGTAGTTTTGGTGCATGCTTACAGAGCTCCACATTTGCGCATAGGTAATTTTTCCTGGGTTGGGCATGATGATTTAAAAAAACAAGTTCTGCAACAATGTAACGTAAAAGCATTTACACAGTAGAACAAACCCAGCTTGTTGTCGTCATTTTAGCAAATCAATGAAATAATATTATTAGATTTCTTTTGTCATTACAAATTTATAGTAACACTACTTAACATTTATCCAGTGTATTTACAAATGAGTTACATTCCAAAGCACTTCATAAAATTTAAATAATTAATGTCACTTGTAGAGAGCAATAAGGATTTTTTTTTACATCATGACATTTACAAATCAACACAGCAATTGTAGCATACAGATGCCTCATGCATTACAAAAAAATACCTTCTTGTGATGCACTTATTTAGCTGTTTTTCAGCTATAGAATTCTCTTTTCTCTTTAATTACATCCACAATAGTTTTTAAAGAATTTTAAAACATGTTGATATTTTCTATACACTACATGTATACAAGGGATGTATTTCTCCACATAGGTAATTCAGCCTTTTGGTTTCTGTATAGGCTAGCGAATATCAAGGTCATCTTTACTATTTTTCCCATGTTTTTATTATTTTTCTGAGTAGTATATTCTGGTATTTATATGTAACTGCACCAAACTGTCATAAAACTAGTATTGCTGTTTGATAAAAGTCCCAAGGTACTATTAAATGCATCTCTCCTTATCCAGATACAAGTGAGAAATCTTTCAAAGTCTAAAAAGGGGTTATAAACAAGGTGACCTTGCAAGAGTTTTGTAGATGTGCATTTTCTTCTAATGCATCATGTTAGCAATCAGATAGTTTTGTAATTTTTTTCTTTAAATTCAAAGTTATTTAAATATAAGTGCAATGATGTGGGCTTTGAGCCAGAAATGTATTTGACTATCTTTATAATTGAAAGCACCTGAGGACTCCCAGTGAGGTCAGAGAGCCAAAATGTGTATTGCAGTCCAGAATGGAGAGTCTTGCTTCGTTGGGATCACTTAGTTGATAACCATAAATCAAGAAGTGGATATGAAAAACAGCAACATCTATCTTTTACACATTTAATAAATCATTGAATTTCCAACCCCTAAAATTTGAGCATTCTTTTTCAAATAATACCTTAAAGATAGTCAGTTAAAAACACTAAATTGTGATGGGAGACAACTCCTGTTAAGCTTTTGACTCTTTCTCCAATGTCTGCATCTCCCATTATTCAGGGACTCTGATCTCTCTGATCAATAACTTAATCCAGTATCAATACTGTGACTGAAGTAGTATCAGAGGCACCACAGCAGCCTTGTACTGCTGACAAAATCATCATTGCCAGTACAACTGTCTCACAACTAAAAGTCCAAAAGCTTTGCAACTTTGGAGAAGAACACTTTTTACTTAATAACGCTTTTACACAAACCTTGATACATTGCTTTACTCATTAAATTAGCAGTTTATTCAGGCACAGTGCATAACTAAACATTCTTGAGCTGTATCTACTCAATCATTACCATTTTGCAAGATGGAATCTAAATCAATTTAGTTATGAATGTTAATTTGTTTTTCTAAATGCTTCTGCTTTTTCATGCCACTGTGTCAGAAGAGGTTCTTTGCATTTGGCTGTTCAAGTTCATTTATAATTAATCAAGCTTGAATATACACAGTCATGTCCAGTGAACTGTCAGACTTTAACTGTTTTATCATCAGGGCTAGCTGCACATGAGCTGCCTTAGGCATAAGGCAGCTCATGTGCTGCCATTTGGCATGGAAAAGCGTCTTACTAAGCACAGCAACAGAGCTTTCATCTGGGACAGGTAAGTTTTTGGTGTTAAAACACATACTACTGTCTTTAGGTAGCTTTGACACTAGAGCTTATATCCATCCCTATCCCCAGGATGTATGGCTGATCATATAAAACAGTGTGAATCATTGTGGATCAGTAAGATATTCAGACCAGAAAAAGTCTTCTGGAATATCCATGTGGGCAAGATGTGTAGAATTTAACAGTACTAAACAGAGATTCATAGGATTCTCTTGCCCTATAAATTTTAAAAGAGAATAGTCTTTTACACCTTTTCCCATACACTCTTTGGTTTATTTCCATCTTTTCTAATTATCTAAACCATTTACAATTCCTAGCTAAATTCAAGGAGATGTTTCTAATATATATGTAATTGCTTTCATATTGTTTAATTCTAGAACACTGTTCTGTAGCACAATATTTTTTAATAGCTATGACAATAGTAAACTACAGAGTTAAACAGCGCTTTTACTAGTACACTTTAAGACATTTAATAAAGTATCATTTTAGAAAAACATCTGTCACTGATCAACTTTCTGAGTAATAAACAATGCAGAAAATCTGTCTTCCTGCTAATGAGACTAGCATATGAGTGGATTAAAATAAATTATCAGCTTCATCATTAGGCTTCAGCCTGAGGACAGTGTTCCACTGGCTTAGAGGTTTGTGTCTAGCTACATTTTTCATTTTTAAACAAGCAGTCAAGGCTGAATGCAAAGATTCAGGAAATGCCTTAGGGTCTTAACCCACCTGATCGTTATACACCAGAAACTGCCCAAGCCTGAAGCCATTATTACTCAGACAAAATTAATTACTGAAAAGTTATTTTCTAGTTTTACATATTGCCTGGAGAAAAAGTAGATGCATTTCCTCAGCAAGCATGAAAAAATAGCCCGGTGTGTTCATTGACGCTTGAAGGCTCTCCACCTGCTGGAAACAAAGAGGTAGATATGCTAACAACAACAAAAAAGGCATCTTCTTTTACAGCTTCTGATGTGTGATTGCAACATGTGTTTCCAGTTCCGCAAGATAAGGAAGTGGTGCTCCGTCAGGAGGGAATATGTGGAGCTATCCAGGGTGCTGAAAACCAGGAGTGTGCGCGGCTTGAGACGTTTAAGGCTGGATCTGAGATGAGAAATTGTGAGCCTATCTTCATATCTGAAATAGTCGTGAAAGTGTGGCCTACGTGCACTTTTGTAAGTCAGACACGAATAATGTACAGAACTGTTTCTGCAGTTTTTCTTAATGTTTTTCTTTGCTAAGGCTGAAATAAAAGCATGCTGGCCCCTAAATAAGATCAGCCATTTGCTTCTTTTTACACATAGGTACTTCTTTTTGGTTGGGTTATTTTATATATTCACATAATTAAATTTTAACATATGAAAATGCCTTTCTTGATGTAATACTTCAGCAGATTTTGCATTGGAATAATTCCTTATTTTTTATTTTTAGCCTATGCAAATACATTAAATGGAAGATAAAAGAATACTGAATTCTGTAGATAGTTCAGAGCTCCGGCCTTCATTGAAATCTCTATTTGAGTAAGAAGTTGTGCATCACATGCTCCGGTCAATTAATGTTCCTACCTTCTTTGCAGCCAAAAGAACAGGGTATAATGTTTGGCTTTTAATACCAACTGTATGTTTAAAAAAAAAAAAAAAAATTAATCTCAGTGCTGAAAAGCATTTTTATTCAAGAATAATGAGACCTAAATGCCAGCTGGATGAACAGACCCTGAAGTTACTGCTTCTATTTAGTGTTAACTTTTACAGGCATGTACGTAACTGGGCTACTATCATACCAAGATGAATAGAAAGAACTTGGAAAAACTTCCAATTCAATTCTATTTTATTTTCATTTTGTATAGTTCTGTTCTGTTGCTTAAAAGCATCATTTGCTCTCCAAGTTCTCTATGAATTTACAAAATATAGAGTTAGAATAGAATAGAAAGAATAGAAAAGAAAATATAGTCTTGCATTAGTATTTATTGTTCAGTTTCAAAGAGCAGTTTTTCCCTGTCTCTGTAGATATATCATAAACAAATTTCTAAAATATCCCTGAAAAGAACTATTGGTTCTTTATAAACTTATTATTAGAAACTGCTTAATCCATTTAACTTAAACTTCTTTAAATGCACAGGATGGTTAAAAAAAAACATGTTGTTGAACCTTACCTATAAAAATTATGAATAAACTAATATCAGACATAGAACTGAGCCTTAGATTAATTGCTGATATAATTTCCTTATGCAAATACTTTTTTAAAATGTGTGCCTTAAGGTTGGCAGTCATAAACAGTGCAGTTTACTTGAACAAGTCATAGTGTAAAGAGAAATGTCCACTTACCTTTGTCAAACCTGATTATTATTGTGCTGGTTGTGCAGTAAGTTCTAATACACTGAAGTCTGAACTAAGTGAAATATATCCTAGGATGAAATGCTGCCTTTCTGCTAGTTTCCAAAGACTGGGACTTTTTTTTCTGCCTTTCACCGTAGGTATTGTCCGGTTTACAAATGAGATCTTCAAAAGCCAAGAGGTGGCTTGTTCCACTGATATTGTATCAACTCCGAAACCTCCGACTTCTGAAAAACCAGATGTATTTCATTAAATTCTTTTCTTTATAGCTTGGGATATTATTCATCAGAAGCATAAGAAAACTTAGATGCGGTTTATAAGAATATTTAGAAATCCATACTTCGTTGCAAAAAGATTACACACAAGACAAAAACAGCCACTATTTTGTTGTTACAACATGTATAAAAATACAGGGGGTTTTTCTTCAAGGGAAGTCTGACTTCAATGAAAGGAGGCTGTCTATTTCTATTTTTTTCTTTTTGAAGCATTTTTTTTTAATCTTTCTTTAGAATAAAATATACCAAAACCAACGTATGTACACTTTAGGATGACCTGAAAAGCATCTCATTCTGAAAAAAAAAAGTTATCACATACAAAAGAACACACTGTTGGCATTGGTACCTTCCCCAATCCTTGGCATGTGCTGTCAAATTAAGCTAGGAATTGGTTCTTCCCTCACATTTTATCTTTTTCTCAACTTGTTCCCTGCAAACCAGATATTCAGAAACTTTTTGCAGTAAATGTGGTGGCAAACACCACTCCTGATAGTGACAGATCCCAGAACTGTGTAAATCCATGTATCATTTTGAAGTCAGTTTTAGAGCTGCAGGCTTAAAATAAACTATTTTAGACTATTCAAAGTATTTTAGACTATTCAGACTATTAAAATAAATAACAATACAGCTATCATTAAATGTGATCCTGCCTGGACCTTGTACATGTTACTACAATAATATTAATAAATACTATCAACATTATTGAATATATTTCCTGTAGGTCTGATACTGACTTTACTGACTACACAGAATCTAAATGGAGTCAGCTTCATCCTTTCAGCTAGTTTATATTCTCCATAGATCTTTTTCATTATATCATATGCTTACATAATAAGAAAATGCAATTATTTATTTATTTGTTCACTCATTTTACATGCATCATTAAATAAAGCACTGTGACTAAACCACTATACTTATTTCAGGATTTACTTATTTCAATCACACAGGCTTATTCTATGTACTTAAAATATCAGACAGTATTAATTTATATGATCATGCATTTTTTTATAATCTATAATGGATATTATCACATCTACATTTCCCTTTCTAAGCATGCTAAATCTCAAGCACTACAATCAGCATACCCACAAATTTGCAAATTCCAGTAAGAGTCTAAACTCCTACAGCAAAACAGAAGCAATACATTTTGTTCCCACAGTGTTGTCCAAAACAAAAGACTGTCAAGGTTTTTTTATTTTATTTCCTGGAATTATTTTATGTGGCTTTAGTTCTGAATCTAATGTTGATCAGTAATAAAGTTAATTCCTTTTGACAGCTCCTTAAAATTCTCAGCACTGTTCCTCCAAAATGAAACCATATTGTTCTCATAAAGTGAACTCTATGTGACAGCTTGCTGACTTTCTGTCAAGGAACATACACTCAATTCTAGAGAGCTGAAGTTTAAAAAACAACAAAAGCACAGATCTGAGTTTTGCAAAATGTACATACCAATTTCAGTTTGCCCAAGAACAAGATGCTGAATTTGCATACATGCACATATATGGAATTTGGGTGTACATTTGTATGAATTTTCAAACACTTGAGTGTTCAAAGGCTAGACTTTCTATAAGACATTAGAATATTTTCAGAACCTATTTTAATAAACTCACAAAATATTTTAAATTTAATGGGTTGGACTGGAGGCACAACACTCATATTGTGGTTATGTTACTTTATGAAGGGAATCTGAGCTGCTCAGACAGCTAATACACATTTTGAGAAGGTCTTAAGAGCCATAGCACCTCACAGGTCTCCTTCCAGACTATTTACCCATAAATCTGGGTGGTACCTAACAATACAGTCTACCCAAATGCCTGCTCTCCTGTTTTCATTTCACCTGCAATAAATACATTTTAGTTGAAACCATTTAACACCAATTCACAAATCAATTGCAGTAGCAAAGCTATTCAGTATCCAAAATTCCAGAAGAAGGCCCAAACATAAAATTACACAGTGACTCCAAGACACTGTTCAGAAACAAATAAAGCAGTTGTTTCAGGAGAACTTTTATTGAGCAATGTGCCAACTTGTTCTGTCTCTTTCCCCTACTATAATAAAAAGGTGGATTGTTCTGCATTGAGAAACATGACTGTCCTTTCAGTTGTCTGAGACACAATGACCTAAGCTCCAGTCTTCTGTGTCAATCACAACTCTATTTTCACCCATTATGTTTGGTGGTGCTGCAAGCCTAAGGCTTACTATGGAAAAAATACAGAGCATTACTCCCCCAACAACATATGTATGTTTGAACATCCAACATCCTCTCAGTTCACAGCATTCAAAAGTTATTAACATTTTCACTTACCTCACACAGTAGCTACTGCTATATTTTAAAAATTACAGTAATTCAGACTGCTATAAATACTAATGAAGACACTAGCAAACAATCCATTTGCATTTGCATTTGAATGCTACCCTCAAACAAAACTGGTAGTCCTTAGCAATATCCAGAACCTGAGATAGTTGAACAGATAGATAGATAGATAGATAGCAAGCAAGCAAGATCTCAGGCAAATGTTAAGAATCACATTTCTCAGTAAAACAGATCATAGATCAATGAGTCAGATGACAGTGAAAAAGTGAAACAGTAGAAGAAATTGCATTTAAAAAGACTGATAATATCCTTTTATTTAAAGTAGATTCTGGTTTCCTTACCCTTAGTGGTGCTGCGGCTATTGAGGCCAGGTACATCTGATCAAATGAAGCAAAGCAAAGTGTAAAATACCTGTAGAGTCACAGCTCTTTAAGGGATCCTTTTGGGTACCTCTCTTAAAACACAAAAAAAACCCCAAAATAGGCTGCTCTTAAAATTCCAATTATAAATAATTCTCAACAGATCTACATTCCTTATGTAGTGAAGAGATCAAAGAAAGGCAAAACTCTGTATATAACACCCAAAAATACAGGTCCTTTTTACTAAAAAATGTAGAATACAAGGTCTGCTGCAACCACTGGAGTTTCGTAAAGAGAAACATAATATTTTTCTCCTTTCCTTATTCAATTCCAAGAGCTACCCTGGCCAGACATTGGGAAGTGGATTTACCTTTCATGAGTAAGAAAAAAATGTCAGAAGTGTTGTTATACTAATGCCCATAGGGTTCCTTTAAAACAAATTAAAAATCACATGCATTTTGAAAAGAATAGCTGATTCCCAGCTGTCATAGCTCCCTGCCAATGGATCTTCAGCCAGTGGAGAGGTTGTTAAGCAAGTCAGAAGAATATTATGTAGATATTTCTGGAACAAAATTTATCAGATGCTTCAAACAAATATTTAATCTTGAATTAATGTCAGTTTCCTTCAGGGAAATAGCTAGATGAGGGATTTTAAATTAAATTTTTCATTTTATCTTTTCATAGAAATGTTTTCTGAACTGAAATGAATTTAAAAGTTTTTGGGGTTTTTTTCAACTTAAAAAGTAAATATTGCAACAGATGTTCTGATTTTATCTTGGTTCAGTGAAATAAACATTGTTTTTTGTTCATGTCACGTGATATTTAAAAAATCTGTGGGTTTGGTTATATTGCAGGATGGGAAAAAAGTCATGTCTGTGGAAATTCCAAGGGAAAAAAAAATACAAACCTATTTCACATTCAGCCTCACTAAGCCATTTCAGTGACTCATTTATTCATCTTTCCTGCGGGTGGGAGGAGAAGGGAGAATGGGAGATTTCCAAAGTGGCCTTTGGTACCACAGCACTCCAGTAAAACTCTTCAGACCTTAGTTAGAATTCTGGGCTTTCTAATTCTAAAAGGGGCAAGGAGGTGTTAAAATTCTTCTGCTTTCATCCCAGGTCTCAGTTTCTGAGCATGTTAGGAAGATTATTAAAGTCTTTCAGTAAAAGATTAAGATACTTTTTCTCCATACCAGTCTGAAGTTTGGTCCTTTATATGATGTAAGTCAAACAAATATTTTCAGCTTAGGCCTTTACCTTTGATCTAAATATCATACAAAAGGCCTTTTACCTTGCCTTTTTGTAGTCGGGAGAGGCATTGCCTTTAGCAAAAGATTTTCAGTCTCTTTGAAGCACTCCTTCAATGCTTTGTGCCCAAAATGTACAGTGGTTCATCTTCTAGGCATTGGATCTTATTATAGTTCAATTTGTAACTACCTTTTTTGATAAATCAATTAGCTGAATGTTCTTAGATGTTTCCTAACATGTTTCCCAGACTACAGATCATTCTAGTAACTCTTCTCTGAACCATTTCCTATCTTTGCCTTTTTAAAACAGACTCTAAAACTAGGCAGAGCAGGCCGACCACAATCTCAGAAATAGCACATGAAAAAAAAAAAAAATCCTGCGTATCATGGCTTAACATTTTTCAGATAGTGCCTTGAAGTGTGAGAATTTCTAATGGAACATGAGCTATGGTGTGATGGTTAGGTATCAGCAGTGGTCTCACAGTTCTTCTGCAAGATATAGTTAAAATATTCACAAATCTTGAAATTTTACTCTTTTCTATGTGCACCTTGTGCCCAGTATTTCTACAAAGTTCAGCGCACATCCAGAAGAAAGGAATGTTTGAAGTACAGAGTATTATTCCATTTTGCAAATATGGCAGCATCAAGGGAATTTCTCCAGTCTTTGTAAATTTTGCATGAAAATAACATCTCCTGGTGAGATTTTATTGATTTTCATTTTCTGAAAGGAGCTTACAAATTGCCTCATTGCATTCTGTGCCTCTGTAAACAATGTACTGCTTTGGTTGGTTTTACTGTAAGATTTGAATGTGAAACAGATTCCTGTAATAAGACTAAAAGGCTAGGATGGAAACCAGTTACTTCTGAATGCCAAGAGACTCTTGCTTTTTATAGTGTTACGGTGATGGCAGTCTCAGTAGTCTCCTTCTCTGTTTAAACACCAAAAAAGTTAGGAACTCCTTGAGTTTGGGGTTATTTTCTCATAGGATCAGTTATAAAATGAAGATCTAGACCTGTAACAAGATTTTAAATATCCCTAAAGCAAGTTTCCTTCATTTCTGGAGATAAGTAATTGCAAAATTTGGCATAGCAAAAGCTTTGCCAAAATTTCTTTGCATTACTGAAAAAACAAACTTGGTGCTTTTTTTGCCTATTTGGTTGATTTAATTTATCATATTCCAGTTTCTTTAGAATGGCATAGTAGAATTTTCACCTGCAGAGGCAGCCCTGACTTTTATGCTTATCCAGATTCTACATCTTCGCTGTGTGTTTAAATTCTCTTCAAGAGAATTTGGAAATAAGCCTGGACATAACACCTTTTTGAGTACTTCTCTTACCGTACACCTAACTGCTCCTTAATGTCACTTCTGAAATAGAAATGCTTAAAAAATGAAATCAGTTTACATAAAAAATATCAAGTAGTCAGTGCTGTAGGAAACATTGCAACTTCTTAAGACTACAACACTTTATTCTTCTGAAGCAATTCTCTCAACCTCTGTAAGGTATTTGATCAGGTCAGACATTTATTTATGTTTGAATTGGCAAATGCAGTCACCCAGATAATTAAGTAGCTGAAAATTATTGATCTGTTAGGCATAACGTGGTCAATGTCAGAAATGTTTACTAGAGTAACGTTAACATTCATATGTTCTATTCCCTTGTAAAATTATTTGGTTAGGTCTTAAAACCACATCTCTTTCCAATAATCTTCAAGGATTCAATAGAATCCTAGTTCCTTCTATTTGTGAGGAGTGAGGCAACTTAAAAATGTCTAGTACAAGTTTATTTTTGAAACCTGTAATAATATCCCTTGTGATATACTTAGCATGATACTGTAATATCTGTCATGACCACTCTGGTCACAAATTTCACAATAAGTTTGAGAAAGACATAGTAGCATTAATTAAGAGTCTGTGGCCACAATGAACATTTAGAGCCATTAATAGAGACACATCAAAATACTGGTATGAAAATCTCTTTCTATAAAATGTGCCAACAAAGATACTTGTAGAGCTAGTTTGGCATGTCATCATAGATATAGAACATTTTGATCACTAGAAATAAATTTGAAACTTCATGGTGAAACTAGCCACTGAAAGCAACAGCAAACATTCTTTGCTTTCAGCAGGGCTATGACTTGTGACTTTTCATTGCAAAATCAGATCACCAGTTGTTTACAAAAGTATTATTTAAAAACTGTCACTTCATTTAGTCTAGATAGACCAACCAGTTTTTCCAATCGATTTATTTCTGTTGTACATACGTTCTCTCCACATTTCTGCACTATCATGAACTGTATGACATCAAGCACCATCATTCAATAGGTTGCCACCCAAATGGTTCTAGTTTTTTTGAAATAAGGATTATATTTGCACCTGCTGGACTCTATCTATAAAATCCCTAGTGATATAAAGAAGTCAAATAGATGATGACTGCTCACAGTCTTATTAAGTACAAGAACTAAGGGGTGGTAAAAAAGCTCAAGGTGCTGGTTCAAAAGAAAGAGAAGGAAGCTGTTCTTCATGTAATTAAGCTGTGGAGCTCCTTGCCAAAGACACCATGCTAAAGATCCACAGAGGCTCAAGAAGTACCTGGCTTAAATCATGGAAAAAGATCTGTGGCACGCTATTAAGTATGAAAACATCCCTGTTGAGTCAGACAGTCCCTGAACTGCAATTTGTTTGAGGCTAGAGGAAGAGTCTGGGGAACTATTACTGCATACTTGTGCTTATATTTTTTCCTAGACCTCCACTGTGGACCATTGTCAGAGAGTCATGATACTGAGCTAAATAAAATTTTAGTGTGAAAAAGAGCCCATTTTGATTTTCTTATGTATCAACAGTATCACCTGGTACCTATAGTTCTAGTTTTACTTCTATTTACTTGAGGTAAGACTACTGGAAAAAAGAATAAATCAAAATTATTTAAATTTAATTAATGATTTATATTACTTAAAATTAAGATGTCAGATACATGAATGTCCTTTAAATACATTGTCACAAAGTTTTTATTTGCATGTGGGTGGCTGAGGAATTATTTTTGCCCATTTGATTTTTACCCCATCTGATTTCACCTTTTTTTTAAAATTAATTTGTATTTCTTTCTGATGTCTTTCCATTTTTTTCCCTAACAATGGAGCTGTAGTTCACTTGTCTTGTAACTGCATCATTCCACAGAAGGTTCATGTCTGTCCAAAGGATAAAGTCTTTATTTTAAAAGACACATTTAACAAGTAGCAATAACAGCTGCAATAAAGTTAGCAGAACAAAAGCTTCATTAGCCGCCTCTGTCTGCAAAATTTCTATGGCTGGAATGTCTTCCTTGTATGCAAATGTCTGTATTAAGACTAAGGATTTTTTCAAAGACTTCATTATTTTTGTTATAGGTGAAGAATTAATGTGAATTTTAGTGAAATATTCACAGCTCCAACTGCATTATAGGCTTGTACATCCAAAATACAGACACTATGAATGACCATATCCTCATTAACCTGGTGTTTAACCCTGTAAGCTCCTGATTTCACTATAACCTACATTTTCGCTAGACCCGTCCTCTCAATGTTGATATGTGATGTCTCCTCTTAAGTTTGACAAATTCAGCACCCAACACATGCAGCAATCCTGACTGTCATTCACAAACTAGGTACCTCTTCCACCTAACTCACCTCTAATGTCTGAACTAACAAGCATACTCTGAGCACACCTTCACACGGACATAGACAAGAAGAAAAGTCAGTGACAGTGACTGTTTTTTATATCCCAATACAACCTGGGATATAGGAGACTTCAGTTTACATTTCTGGTCTGGAATAGACTACTCAGACTAGAGATTCCCAGATAATTTTTCTATATCCCATTACATGAGGTGAAATGATTAAGTGTAAGCATCATACAAAATGTAAAATCACCACAACTGCCTTTTCCTCCTCCAGTTTTTTGTGAGAAGGTTCAGCACCAAACATCCTTTCAGCCAGGATATGTATGCCTGTCTCCTGTCTTCAGCATTTCCCAGTGGCTATCAGCCACCCACTGATGTGGATCAGCTCAGCACTTAACTGAATTCTGTTCTTTGACTTATCTCTCCCCATGCACTGGAGTTTATATTCTACCTTCTAGAAAAGCATCTCTAAGTTAGGGATGGTGATGCTTAAGTCCTCTTCATATATCCACCCCTTACTCTCAAATATTACTTTCACTGATGTCAAGATCATGAACTTTATTCCCTGTTAAAAATTATAGCCCAAGTCAAAAATTTTACATCTTTTATTTTCACTCCTGAGTGTGCTTATTCGTTTTCTTGGGCCTGATTCCAGTTTTACCACATAAAATGGAAAAATAGTAAAATGCAGGCACCTCTGGAGGGAGCGACACCCATGTACAATGGAAGGCAAGGAAGAGTAGATGTATACTCATTTGCAATAATCTTTTTAAGTTTAGTCATCTAACATTAGGATGCATTGAGCTCTCTGTAGTTGAGATGAGTCAGATGCAGAGCTCAGGTCTCCCACTTCATTAGTAAAGCCAACCTATGACAGGAAATGCAAACAGGGGCTATACTATGAGAAGAATTTAAAAATTTACTATCTAAAAAAAAGTAAAAGGGCAAAGGAAGTAAAAGAGCATGGGGAGATGTACCTTCTAAGTCAGCCTAGTCTACGTTTCTGAGCAGGAAGGTTTCACATTCAGTACCCCAGCTGAATGAGCTGTCACACAGAAACTTTGATTACCATCAGTCCAGACATGATGCAGAAAGCACCATCTCTGGTGATTTTTTGTGGATTGGCTTTGTTATTGCAGCAATGCTCTAAGTGCAACCCTATAGAACCCAGCACAGGTACCATCAGCTACCCGGAGAACGTGCAGTCAGCTTAGCCCCTGAATGCTATTCCTAAAGGCCAGAATAAAACTTCCCAGCCTTAAAGTTCTGTGTATCACAATAATACTTGTTTTGAATTTGTTCCCAACTGTTGGGGTTTTTTTAGTTTTGGTTTGATTTTGGGTGTTTTGAGGGTGGTTTGTTTTTTGGGTTTTTTTCTAGAAAAAGTTATTACAGTGGTCAGATCCAGCCTGAGATCTTCAGTCTGTTTCTAAGGTTAATTGTGACTAGTAAAGAATGCCACAGAATATGACAACCTTATACTGGAGAGAAAAAAGCATAAAAGTTGAGAATCTAACTTCTAGATATAATCTGATTTATTGTTAAAATTTAGTCAATAGACTTCAGCGGACTTTTGTCTACTTAATATCTCTGCCCCATTATTTTTCACCTATTACAAAAAATGTAAAAGCCAAAGATGTAGCAATCTTTTATACTCTTTAGACGCACATCTCAGCCTCACTAGTTCCTCCATCAAATTATCACACAGGGTTAAGACACAACTTTAGTGTTCTGCCTTCAGATGCTTGCTCTTCTGAACTCCGAGATATGAGAGAGAAGTTCATGAATGGGTTTTCCCTAGTAGGCTGGTTTATCTTTGCTGTGCTGTTGCTGAGAAGAAATATACCTTGCTTGTTTTTAGCTAGCACATGGAACACAACATTGCAGTGTCTTCAACTTCCTTCCTATCTTCTTCTTCCTCAGTGGAAAAATTTTTGATCAATATCCAGGCTTACAAAAGAGACATCTACTTAAGGAAACATTCCAAGAATGGATTTGATCAAAAATGAAAGAAAGGAAAATGGCTTTTCAACAGGGATTGGTTTCCTGAATCTTGCAAAGCACTGTTAAGAGAACTTTCTCTGTCATGTTGAATGCATTCACAAGTCTTCATCTTTACAGGTTATTATACCTGGTCAGTGAAAGGGAATTTTCCATGGTATTTTTAGCATTTTAGAATAAATTTTAGAATAATTTAAGATAATTCTAGGAACAGAATAATGGAAAAATTTTTGTATCTAGGAAATTTATACTTCAGGTTGTTGCTTGGGCAGAGATTTTTTAAATGAAATATCTTAAATCTTCTACAAAAAATTAGAATTAATCAATGGAGAAACTACTGTGAGATATTCAAGACAACGGAACATTAAATACATGTTTATATTGGTATTACCAAACTACAATAGAAGTTGTACTGTACAAGTTACCAAATTACAGTATATTTTTTTGCTAGTGGACTCAGAAAGTGAAAATGTATTTTCCCCCAAGATTCCTGATGCCTATTCTTATATTTCAATAAATAAATAAATCAATAAATAATTTCTCTCCAAAGTATGAGCCTTTCCTAGAAAACAAGGTAGAAGAAATAATGATGGGGAAAAGAATAACAGGGATGTTCTTGGACTATAAATTCCTTAAAGAACTGTGGTTTGATTTGGGGGATATTTTTTAGTCGGAGTTTTTCCAGATTGGGGTTGTCTCACACTATTTTCAAATGTCAACAGTTGACTGCAATTAAGAAATTGGGGGGGGGGGCATTACTCATAGATAAAGAAGAGGACACCGTTTGCCCCCTTGAACTTCTGCTTGGAATTAGAAAGCATTTCATTTTCTGGTTACTTTGATTTGGGGAGTTGAGAGACAAGAGTAATATCCTGAACTAGTTCACATCCTCTTTATTTCAATTTCACTGTATTAGGTAAGCTATTCAAAAGCTTAATCTAGCCATTTCTATACACAAATAGCTTTGGGGATTTATGTGTGTTTAATCCAGGACTTTGGCAGTATAAATTATTAGTTGTAGAATTAGTCAAACTATTTATTTCCAAAATAGTTTTTTTTATAATAAAATAACTTTTTAACTCAAGGTTAATATTTCTTTTGAAATATTTGGAAGTTTAATATTTCAACCCTAAAGAATTTCAGTTGTTTCTGTGAAAAATGAAATTAATAAAAAATTCATACCAAGACTAAAAACTTCAGAGTATTAGATAACAGAGAACTTTTCAAGTTTTTCATCAAGACAACTTTTTTTCTTTTATCATTTTTGTCAATATTTCCAGATTAATAACTGCAACTGGCTGACCTGCTAAATTGAGTATTGCTAGCAATACCTACTATGATTTCACTGCCAAAGACTATAACTGTAAATATTTGCAAGGTTTTCCTATCATGCTGCCAGATGACTGCTAGGAAACACACTGGGTTCCTTTTACACTCTTGTTATTTATTTGTTGTGTAAAGAATGATTCATGTCATGCCAGTCTGCATTCATACTCAGTTTTGTGAAAGATTCTTCTGCACCAAGTAACATCACTCTGTTTTCTGTCAGCTCTAAACCTGGTCTGAGCTTGAGACAACCTATGCAGCCAGTCAAATATACGGCACCTTGTGAAGGATGAAGGTAGATGTGATTCTCCATCCTCGGCAGTATCTATGACACATGCCTAGTTCAGAGCACCAGAGACCATGGTTCCATACGTCTCATTAAGGTATCTCTCCTCGTTCTCACTTGTCTTTTGGCAAACATGACAGTTGTAGGAGACATATATCTGACAGATAATTGGTACAAGGTTCTAAGTCTCCTTGATCTTGCACAGACTTGGAGCTTGTCAGCACACTGTCACTGCATTCCAGCAGAGCTCTTATTAGTTAACTGTACTTGACAGCACCTCAGAAACTGTATATTTTAAGTTTAAGCAGCTTGACATGATGGAGGTTATCACTTTCTTCTCCTGGATAATTACTGTCAGCATTGATAAACATGTATTTCTTCTCCAGTCCATCAGAAGACTGATGGGAATAAGTCAAGAACATGTCTCTTTATCGTTTAAATTTTAAAGTTCCTGACACTTTGCAGAATTATTTAGTGTTGAAATCCTTGGCTGATGATGTAATTATAGGCCTATATAGACACGTGTGTATATTTATATGCATCTTTGCCCATTTGACTATTATCTCCCAGCTTTCACTATGAATGAAGACATGTTTGATTTGAAGAGAGGGAATTCCAAGGACCAGGACTGGATTTTTTTTTTTAACTTCCTGTGATTTTATTTATTTATTTATCTATCTTTTTATCTATCTGTCTATTGCTTTGAACCTCAAACACTTCTTTCTCGTCAGAAACAATCATGCTGCTGCAGGAATTTGTTCCTGTAAAGACTCTGAAGTAGGATAGAAGGGACAACTAGACTTAAGTGAGGTGATCGACCTTATTTTGTGAGTTGCCCTGCTGTTTTCTGTATACATTGTTCTGTACTATAGACTGTAAGTACTGGTACCTGAATATGGTCATAATCAGTGTAATCTCAGCAGAAAACTGTGGTACAGGAGTGTTAAAATCTTTTGGGGAATCAGCTACAGCTGTTCAGCAACTGCAAGCAAAGGAAAATTCCTTAAAGTGGCATGTGAAAAAACACAAGAATTAAACTAGCATAACATCTTGACAGAGGATTCCTAGCAGTGCATGGCTGTCACAGCTGATCTTCCAACTTTTCTGTGTGCTCATTACCACAGAGTGGTAGAAAACATTTGGTTTGCAGTGGACTCTTTCTAGTGAGGTAATAATTAGCTATCTTTGAATTTTCTGATGTGATATTTTAAAGACTTCAGTCTATGTTTTCAAAAGTGACTGGTGATTTGAGGTAGCCAAAGTGAAATAGTTTAGAGTGAAAGACTGAGTATCTGCTCTCTGAAAACCAGACGTTTATAGCTTCCTTAAACTATGCATTTGAAAAGTTGGGGAACGCATTACTCAGAGGTTACTTGTGAAAATCCAGGAACATGACTTCCCACTACCAGGGAAGGAGATATTTTAGTTTAGTGGGAGGAACAGATGGCTTGGATAGAAGTTGTCAAAGGGTTGGACTGCCAAAGGATTGGTCATGTTACTTCAGAGAGGAGGATAAGTCATTCTGCTTTCAGGGAGAGCATTCTACTGTCATGGAGAGCTGCATAAGAATGAAAAACAATTTACATGATATTGGTGCAGGATTTTGATGCATGCTTCCTGAGAAAGTTGAAGCTGAGGAAGAATAGTCACCTTTAGGAATCAAACTTCCAAAGAAGAGATGAAAAGGAGATTGATTCAGGAAATTTTGCTCACCCCTGCCATCTGCACTCAGTTCTTGTGGCTTTTAGTCATACATTCTAGCACGTGCATTGCATAGGTCTAAGCTATGATGTGGAAAATCAAACCTATGTCATTGCATCATGACCAGCCACAAATCCATTTAGACAGTTTTCAATGAAGGATGTTATGTCTGTAGAACTAGTAAGAAAGATTTGAATAACTCAGTTACTCAAAACAAACAGGTTCCTTTATGATAAATAGAATCTCAGGAACCTATAGAATAATAGACAAAATAGGGAGAAAAGGGAAAAGTCTCTTTGAACTTATTTTATTGGGAAAAAAGTGAGGGAGATACAGAGGTAGGGGAGAAAGAGGGTGGCACAAATATTACAGTGGTGACTGATTTAGGAAATACATCTGATGGGAAGGAAGTCTCACTGGTTTAGCTTTCAATATTTTAATAGTGCCTAGAAAACTTCAATAACATGGCATATTTTTACTAACATTTGTGAGGGGTTTTTCAATATTATTGCACGCACACTTTTATTTCATATAGAAGAATTTATAAAAAGAAATAAATACCAGCCTGTGCAACTTCTAAGAAATTATTTTAATATTTATGCTGTATACAGTCTGTTAGTTTTATCTGCTGTGTTTACATAGTAAACACTGGGTAGTAAAGTAAGAACTATTGTTTTTGCTCAGAAGTGCTCTCTACAATCACAGAGGAGTTAAAAGCAAAGAAAGAATGCTGAGAGTAGAATTTGCCTCTTAAAGATAACAAAATTCATAGGATGGAGAACATATCAAATATTTCACAGCATATTAAGTATTTCTCATCTTCCACTATGAAGAAGCTTGTTCCTGGCATATTTGACATTGAAGAAGGCCAAATTAAGTGTCATCAGGGGCTTCCTGAGGGGATTATTCCATAAAATATTCATAAATACCTTAAAATCCAGACACCTAATGCAAATCATCCAGCAAAATAATTTAACCAGCTCTTTGCTCTGTGGACGTGTACGAATGACCATGAAGTTTTCTTGATAAAATAATTAAAATATCTCTGAAAGCAGCTGGCTACACATTTCAACTACTTGAACACACAGTTCTCTGACAATTTACATGACACAGTATTTTAATGGGAACTGAAATTAGCTATTCTCCCTCCACTGTCTAATAATTTTGTAAGCCTCACCTTATACTTCTGTGTGATAGGGATTGAGCTGAGATACTTAACCATTTTGAGGAGAGAGTTTCCTAGTCTTTCGCAACATTAAAATAGCTGTCTGTGATGATCATACAGTAACTGGTAAACTAGTAAATTTGAAAGAAAATAATGAACGGATCCTACAAACCAAAAGATCGTAAATTTTAAGGCAAGATTTGTAGGTCAAAAATAAAAAAGAATTTTTAAAAAATCTTTTTTCACTGTTATATATTCAGAAGAACGTTACTTTTCCTTCTCTGTTTAGTTCCTAGTTTCTTTTGAAATTGAGATGCTTTTTCATTTATTTGCAATATTTTCTCTTTTTAGCTTCTTTTTATGAACACAGTAGAGTTAAATTTTAATTTGTTTTGATTTTTTCCTTTCCCCCCATTATTGAAGCATATTTGAAATGGCAGATATCACATGATGTGTACACAAAAAGGCAAAAACCAAGCCTTATTTTTTCTTATATATTCTATTCATCTTTTCACTTGAAAGTTCAGAAATTCCCATTTATAATGAACACTACTTGTGCTTAATTCCTGCATTATTAAAAACTAATTTAAAATAATATCTATAACTCAGAAATTCTGAGGTATGAAGTTCTTATTCCTAGTGGCAAGCAGTTATTCAAACAGGTAACTCTTTCCAATGGGATTACTCAAAAAACAGTAAATGATCTGATATGCACCTAATGGGTTTACAGTCTGGTTCTAAAAGGGGAATATTAAATTAGAATTAATTAAGCAATCTTTTTAATAGTAATGTTTAACTAACTCTATTGAATAATGTAAATTATACTGACTCAAAACAATTACATAGGAAAGCAACTTTCAGAAACATTTCTCATGACCTATGGTTGGACCATTTCTCATCATTTCTCATTTTATCCTGGCCTGTGATTGGGTTTTAGTAAAGTAGCTTGAGATCCAATGATGCAAGTAACAGAGAAATCCCCAGTATCAGTTTAGACTGGGAGATGAATGGGTTGAGAGCAGTGCTGTGGAGAAGGACTTGGGGATACCAGGGGATGAAAAATTGGACATGAGCTAGCAATGTGTACTTGCAGTCCAGAAAACCAATCTTTTTGTGGGCTGCATACAAAGAAGCGTGACCAGCAGGTCAAGGGATGTGATTGTCCCCCTCTACTTTCTTCTCATGAGTACTGCATCCAGCTCTAAGATCTCCAGCACAAGAAGGAGATGGACTGATCAAAGCAGGTCCAGTGGAGAACCACAAAAATGGTCAGAGAGTTGGAACATCTCTCATATGAAGAAAGGCTGAGAGGGTTTGGGTTGTTCAACCTGGGAAGAGAAGGCCCTGAGGAGACCTCATTGTGGCCTTTCAATACTTAAAGGGGGCTTATGTATAAAGGGAAAGTCTTGTCTAACTAATGTGATATCTTTCTACAATAAGGTCACCTGCGTAGTGGATGAAGGGAAGGCAGTGAATGTAGTTTTTCTGGATTTTAGTAATCCTTTTGATACTGTCCTTCTGGACAAGTTGTCCAACTGTGAGATGCACAGGTACACAGTGCACTGGGTGAAGAACTGGCTAAAGGGCAGGGCACAAAGGGTTGTAGTGAATGAGGCTACATCTGGCTGGCAACCAGTCACTAGCAGTGTTCCTCAGGGCTCAAATCTAGGGCCAGTTCTGTTCAATATATTTATCAATGTTCTGGATGCAGGAGTTGAATGCACCATTAACAAGTTTGCTGATGATGCCAAACTGGGAGGTGCTGTTGACTCTCTTGAGGGACAGGTGGCCTTGCAGAGGGATCTAGATAGATTGGAGCATTGGGCTATGATTAATGGGATGAAATTTAACAAGTCCAAGTGCCAGATTCTGCACCTAGGATGGAGTAACGCCAGGCACAATTATAAAGTGGGAGAAGAGTGGCTGGAGAGCAGCCCTGCAGAAAGGGTACTGGTTGACAGCAGGCTCAATATGAGTCAGCAGTGTGCCCTAGCAGCCAAGAGGGCAAATCGCACCCTGGGGTACATCAGACACAGTATAATCAGCCGGTCAAAAGACATCATTATCCTGCCGTATTCAGCATTGGTGCGGCCTCATCTTGAGCACTGTGTGCGGTTCTGGGCCCCACAATTTAAGAAGGATATGAAGGTCCTTGAATGCATCCAGAAGAGGGCAACAAAGCTGGTGAAAGGTCTGGAAGGAATGTCCTATGAGGAATGGCTAAGGACTCTGGGTTTGTCTAGTTCAGAGAAAAAGAGGTTGAGGGGTGACCTCATTGCTCTCTACAGCTTCCTGAGGAGGGGAAGTGGAGGGGAAGGTGCTGATTTCTTCTCCCTGGTATCCAGTGACAAGACATGTGAGAATGGTTCAAAGCTGTGCCAGGGGAGGTTTAGACTGGACATCAGGAAACATTTCTTTACCAAGAGGGTGATCAAACACTGGAACAGGCTTCCTAGAGAGGTGGTCGATGCCCAAAGCCTGTCAGTGTTTAAGATGTATTTGGACAATGCCCTTAATATGCTTTAACTTTTGGTCAGCCCTGAAGTGGTCAGGCAGTTGGACTAGATGATCATTGCAGGTCCCTTCCAACTGAACTATTCTATTCTATTGTAAAGAAAAACAGAGGAAGACGTTTTACCAAGGCCTGTAATGAATAGAGCAAGGGGCAACAGTTTTATACTCAAAGAAGGTAGGTTTAGATCGTTTATAAGGAAGAAATTCTTTACTAGGAGGGTGGTGAGACACTGGAACAGGTTGTACATAGAAGGATGCCCCCTCCCTGGAAGTGTTCAAGGTCAAATTGGATGGGGCTTTGAGAAACCTGATCTAGTGATGGAGGTCCTTGCCCATGGCAGGGAGGTTGGACTAGATGATCTTTAAAGGTTGCTTCCAACCCAAACCAGTCCATGATTCTATGATTTTATGATTCTCTGATTCTCTGTTTCTATGAAATATAAGCTGAAGAGTAATTTCAGGCTAGAATATGTTACAAAAAAAGACTCTTTCTTTTTTTCCTTCTATTTCCTCTGAACATCTCTGAAGAAAATGTAAGACCAAAACATATTTTGCACATCTAATAAAATACAGTCTGCATGATAGAAGGATCTCCCTTCTTTTATTCCTTCTTTTACTCATGCTGATATGCTAGTAAAGTCTAACTGATAATATTTGAATCCAAATTAGTTTTTACTTTGACTCTTGGATGATGTTGCTTTGGGTACCCAATGTCATCTTAAGACACTTCATGGTATTATCCTGGTGGATATTCCAACCGCTATCCACCTTGTGGATAATAAGAACTGAGAGGGAAAAGAGGGTAATCAAGTAAAAGAGAAACACATACGAATCTTTGGAAATTACCTATTCACTCATATGTCTTTACAGTTGGTATTATCACTAGTAACCTTTGAAATTTTATCTCAGTTTAACCACCACAGTATATATTCAATTTTGTGAGACCAAAAGACAAATTTGACAAGAAATATGAAGACCTTTCCCAGATTTACCACTGGGCATAATGCAAACTCTCTCTTTACCAATAATGTCTTATTGTCTCCTGGCAAAGGTTTGACATTTGTTATTTTATATCCCTCTCATGAGCAGTATGTTATAATCATTAATTCAATTACATCATCTAAACAGACACGGGGGAGGTTCGTGTCAACTTTACAAAGTATAATGCACAATGTCATATGCGACAGTGCCTACCAGGAAGAGATTCTCATGGGTGTTGAATGCACTTTACTCATATTTTTAGTAACAATAAAAAAATTACAAAGGAGTTAAAAATAACATGAAAGAATTTATCTAATAATTCAAATGGAAAGAGAAAAGAAAGAGATCTGGTCACAAACAGCTGACCTGCACAGTTATGTTTCCTGATAAATTCAGAAAACATCACAGGTGAAATATCCAAAATAAATGTAGTTGCTCTATATGCTTCTTTTAGACTGCTAAATGCTGTATTCCCCACTTAATATATCATATCATTAACACTGTAGCTTTTTTTTTTAATCCAGCCTTATTTACCCTTAGTTTAAATCTATTTTGCCCTGCTCTTAAAGCATTTCTGTTACACTTTCCTGCATCTGGCTCTTTTATTTAAAATAAGATGGCTAGGCTGTGATAGGACAAATTCAAATTATCTACATATTAGCCTGACAAATGGAGAGTGGCACCAGGCGTATAATTTCAATATCTTCAGGAGCTCTTAAGGGAAGTAGATAGCTAGGATCCACTGGGAAATGCATAGGGAGTTGGAACAATACTAGGACAGCCGAAGATAGAAGGCTCAAATAGACTGGGGCAGTTGAGAAATTTGCCTGATAAAATAATAGGAGAAACAAAGGAGCTAGTGGGGGAATTTACTTGTTAGCTATTCTACTGAAAAACAGGTCTAGGGAGGATGGTAAAGAAATGATTGACCAAGGGAAAGCTGGCATATTTACTGAAAGGTTTCCATGAGAGATGCCAGTGTGATTGCTGGACCAACATTGGTAAGGAAGGCCTTCAAAGAAGGAATATTAAAATTACACCTAAATAATTTCTAGAAAGTTTAAGTTTGAACTCTAATTATGTGCCAAAATGCCTTGCTGGATGTGACCTTGGTCTCTTCACCTGAAAAGAGTATTGCATAATGAGGAACCATTCTGTACTGCTTTTTTCTCAATCCACGGTGCTCCCTTCAGATTCTCATGCACTCTGCTCTCTAGCGAGGTTCTAGTGGGCTAATATTCCATCCTGTAGGTCATTCACATCAAAATGTAACTATTGAAATTTTTGCAATCCTCAGAGTTTTGCAATCCTCAGAGTGTTGCATAAAGGATTATGAACAATAGTTAGGAAAAAAACAAATTCAGGATTTAAAAAACTTGATTTAAAGCTGACTTGAATGCATGTCCAGAGGCATGCTGAATTTAGCAAGAGTTTAAACTGTTTAAGGAAGTTTCTTTGAAAGTCAAGTAATTATTTTGGTCTAAAAGATCTCATTTAAAGTTTGTTAATTTTATAGTAATAACAAAGGCTTTAAGAAACTTTTAAAGAGAAAACAAATATTGGTTTAGGTGGAAGGAACTGCCGAGATCAAGCACCCAGCTATGTTTTATTGCTTTCCCAAGCAGGAGAAAAGTGTTCGACGTGATACAAGAACAGTAGTTTTTTTCAGTTTCGTCAGGGATCAAAGAATGAATTCTTCATGCAGCTGTATAAGAAATTCTTATTCAAGCTACCAAGCTACTCCATCTGGCCTTGAAGGCGTAAACAGAGATATAGGTCTTCTTAATTCTACTAGGAACATGTAGAAGTAATAAATCTTTAAATCTTTTATGTCCATTGATTGATACAGGATTCGAGGTTCTACAAGGCATTGTAAAATTACTGCCACTGTCCTAACAGAGGCAACAGGTGCACTTGAAGGCCTAGAAATGTCTTACATGCCATTTTCTAGTTGCTTTGTTTACATCTATGTATTGCACATTTGATGGTTTTTTCAGAGCTTAAATTCATGGCCTTGCATCTTGTTGGCCATTTCAAGTATAGCAGGCTTAGACAACCTCGTGGCTTGATCATAATCATATTTGGAAAAAAGATAAATATTTCAGCACAGGATCATATTTGGCCTAGTACACCACCGTTTCCTAAACAAAATGTTTTGAATATGCTTGTACAGGACTACATAGTCAGCAGCCCACAAAATGGAAAGTGATTTTCATAGTGAAATAAATTGAAAGGGAGGGGTGCTTTCTTTCTGAGATTCTTGCTCTGCCCAAAAGCCAAAAATGTGAAGACAGACACATAAGTATGGATTCTATTGCTATTTCTTCCTAGGAAAGTCCAAGGCTTCTTCACATTTAATTTTTTGTCTTTATATTTGATCGCAAGAGAGCATAATGACAATATGCTATGATAAGATCAGAAGGTCAGCTAGTTACTGTTCTCTTTCAGACTGAGAATATATAATAACTTCCTGCTAGTGGCCTGCAGCAGGGAAGTAGATGCTGAAATACTGCTAAGTGACATTTAAAAAGACTGTATTAATATCCAATTTTTTCTCAGTGCAGACATAAATAATATATAAATGTTACAATGGAAAAAGGAGATGCATGGTTTGTGCACATTCATCCTTGAGTTCAGTGCAATTTTGCCGTGCATTGACACATCACAGCTTTCTTCAATAATCTCTTTCATCATAAAGAATTGGATATTGAATGATCAAAGCCAGAACAATCTAGCTTCCTCCTTCTGTACTCTGAAAATACCCATGTTTCTGTGGAGCACTGAAATAAAGCCTGAAAATTTTCAGAAATGCTCAGTCTCATTGTTGCTCATTTTTGCCCTGCGGTGTAGGTAGAAGTTTGAAATTGCATTGTGGGAATTGGTCTCAGGTTCTCTGTTCTTTATTTCTCTGTCAGTGTTCACAAGGAGAGTAAAACTGGAGAAGCAAATCATAAAGCCCTTAATCACCTTGATCAAGCTAATCAAAGGACAAAGGGTTGTAGAACAGGCTGTAGACTGAAAAAGAAGGGACAAATTCCAATAACACTCTTCCCCATTCCAGAAACATATACAAGTCACCAAAAAAGGAAAGGAATTTACTTTCTGTTATAGTGACGCTAATTTCCTAAAGTGATGTCAAGGACGTAGTAGCAGCTTGTGATTCCTGGGTGACTTGAAAAATAGACACTGTATTCTATGTGGTCTAGAGGTAAAAATAAGGCAAAGAATGTGAGCAGAAAGAATAGCCTTTACTAAAATGAAATGAAATATGTTACTTCTCCCCATAAAACTTGCCCTGTTAATTCCATGGATGGTGCGTTCATTCTCTGGAACTTAGATGGTTTATTCCTGCTGCGACTTTAGTCCATGCTAATTGATAAAGACTGCGAATGCTCAGTCTCCTGAACTGCAGAATTACACAAACAGCAATGGATATTGAATAGAGTCTACATCATATTCAAGATGTATGATGCCCAGGGAAACACACTAGCTTAGGGCAAGCACAGAGATTGTGTCCAGTTGTGAGTTCATCTCATCTTCTGTGACCTGTAGCAAAGGCAGGGTAGGAAAGTGGCATCAAATTGAAGCAAAAATGCCTGATCCAAGTTGATAGATGCTGCTGCAGTCCAGGGAGAACAGTTGTGCAGGTCTGCCAAGTAGGAGGCAGAAACAGTGGTTAGAAGATGCCTGAGGGAAAGAGGAGAGTTAAAAATGCCTCTGAGAGCTAAAAATGTCTCCCTGTCATTCTAGTGACATTACCTAACATATGAAAAAACCCCATATGTGCAAGCTTTCTGTATCACTGAATTACCACAGGATGCTCAGCAAAGTTATACTGCAAACCTTGCTTTCACATTTCCTCCCCTTTTGTCCCTTTTCACTCTGCAGCCTTGCCATTGTGTTACTGTAGGTGTAAGCTGGACTGAGCATTCAGCTGCATGCAGAAAGGAAGTTCTTTAAAAGGTTTTCAACTGCTGTGATAAAAACAGGGCTGAAGAGATCTGCCAATCCTCCTTTTCTTGGGTGTACAAACATTTTGATGCTTATTTGCAAGGAGATTGATTTCGCATTAGGGAGAAGCTCTTCGCTTATGGAATTTTTACTAAATCCTGTTTTCTGAATGTCACTCAACACTGAAGGACCTACTTTCTTAGTGTCTCTTATCTATGGCCTGTCCTCGTACCAACTAGGTGTGTGCTATTAAATGAAACTAGGAAAATGTAATCCATGGTAACAGCTGATAACTGTTTGAAATCTAGCATTTCCTGAAAATACTAATTTATCTAGACTCCTTTTAAAAATCGTACATGAGATGGATAGGGGAAAACATGACACAGGAGGTTAACTAAAACACCGCAGGAAGAATCTATGTTTGCTCTATATGCCGATCTTCTAAGGGCTGCAATAATGTGTTATAAATATATCAAGTGAATAGAGATTGCTTCTTCCCTGACCTTCTGAATTGGTATCAGAGCAGTAAATGCAAAGACATTGAGAAGACCTTTTATACACTCTCCTCGAGGCTTTGTTCTGATCTTGAATAATCTTTTGGTTATTTATGCATTGTTGCCAGCTCTATAGTGTCAAAGATCATGTGCTAGGATAACAAACTACGAATCGTTTTTTTTTTTTAACTTCATTATTTCTAAGCCAAATAATAAATGTTAGGTCCTTTTAATTTTTTTCGGACCTTTGATATTTTCTCTATCATGTCTTTCTACAGAATATCTTGCAAAGAAATTTCTATTTTAAGTTTTTTATACTCCTTTTATTACTTAAATAACCAAGCCTTGAGAAAAAAGATACAGCATGGGCAATAGGTTACTGATATTTCAGTTAAAAAAATCCATGTTAACATTAGAATACCAAAAACAATGTTCTTCAAATTAGTACTCATCTTATTCTCATGTTCAAGACACCAGGCTTCCGACTGTCTCATTGCAAAGCAATTGGTGTATGATTTGTTCTGGAAAGATGTGCTTGATCTATTTATAAATTGAACTCTATGATGCAGTAAGTCAGAAGGCATTTACACTGATTGTCCAGAGAATCCTTCCAGTTCTGTTAGAAGAAATTCTTCTGGTTTAGCACGATGATATAATATATGATTGTGACAGAATTTAATATGACAGCCTGCTACCATTTCAAATGCACTACTATTGAAAAAATATTGAGTAAAAATAGAATATACTAGAACTAAAAAATATTAGAAATTCAAATTCATTAAGACATTGCATGCCAAACTTACTTTCAGAATAACATCTTTTCATTTTTAAAAAATTGTAAGTTTTGGTTTGTGGAATTTTAATTTAACCAACGTAGAAATAAATATGAAAACCCATATTTAAGATTTGAAAACTCCAACATACTATCAGAGCTAAAAGGCTTGCTTTGTTCTTCCTAGAACAGATCACAGAACTGCATTTATATTTTTGAGGAAATAATTTAAGACAAGGATTTGGCCAGGAAATTAGTTCAGTTAAGTCATAACTTTTAGCTGCAGGTAAAAAGAAAGATGTAACAGGAGACCCATTAAACAACTTAGTCAAGTTATTACTGAGAAATATTAGCGTGCCTCAGTGAAATTTATCGGAAGTGAAGGATCGGAAACTATTGATACCTCGCCAAAAGGGTGGAAACTGGTGAGTCCAGATGGCTGGAATCTTAACCCACAGAAGAAAGATGACTGGAGAAAAAGACAAGCTTTCAACAAATGTTATCACTAAAACATCAGGATTCTTTTTCATTACTATTTTTCTCAACTTCAACAGAACAACCTACATCAGTAAGCTAAGTAAGATTCAGTACAACTGCAAATGGGTAAATCATTAGTCCTTTATAGTACTGCAAAATTTATGTTATTTCTAATGGCTTTTCCCTTTCTTCCATTTTAATAAATATTCTTGATATTATTTTTATATTTTATACACAGACAGTCGTATACATATTCAATAGATATAATTTGTAATTTAGCATATAAACTACTTTTAATGATAGATTTCTATTTATAGATCTGATGCAAAAAAAAAAAAAGGAACTAAATAGAAATTAGTAAAAAAATACAATTACTTTACTGGGATCAAAATTTCAAAAATACGTGGTTTTAAAACAAATATTTATTAAACAAGGTAATACAATTTATACAGTAAGCTTAGTTTAAAAAGTTTCAGTTAAAATATTTGGGGCATTGAATGGATAAAATCAAAGTGAAAGTTACCTACCTGAATACTATTTTTTTAAAAGAGTTCATTTTTTTGCAATTTTAATTCCATTCTGTTACTAGTTGACTGAAAGAGGTAAGTCCCTATCTACCTCAAAGTGGAAATGCATCTAGGACAAAGAGCATTTTGCTATAGACATATGAAAGGTGAGAAGAGTCACGAAATATCAAAGGATATTCTCATGGGCTGTATTTCCAATAATACGGCCCAAAATTAATCTCAGTACAGTAATACAGGCAAAGACTGATGGACTACAGAAGAAGTAGATTACTTCAGTAGACCCCAGGTGTGTTATGGTCCCTTGTGAACATCCAGCTTTGTGAATGGCTTACCTGGCCTTTCGTGAAGAAGTGACTTTCACAAGCCAGGTCAGAAACCTAGTACATCTCAGGACAGCATTCTGCAGAAACCTGCTAATAAGCGTGTTACAAAGAAATCTGCTGAATCACTTACCATAAACTGCCATTTTTCGTGGCAGTGCTAGATGTCATAACAGTAAGCAAAATATTTCCTTAAACCTAGAAAAAATGTCTCAGTGATTGTTGTCTCTAGGAGCTGCTTCACTTGTTGACAGATCTGAGAATAAACTGTTATTACATAAAATGAGGGCATGGTGCTGCCCTTGATCCCCCTATGACACATTTTATTCATAATATTGAGTCTTTTGGGTCCTAATTCCTTTCATGGGCAGAAGTATTTTGATCCATTTGGTAGCCTACAGAGGAAACTGCAGATATCCAATATATAGTTACTTGATTAAATAGTCCCTTGTAGTTCTGTGCAACTATTTCAGCAAATTAAAGATACCAAAGACTTGACAAAATTAAAGTCAATCATCTCATACACTGTAACTCCATCAGGATTTACGATTCTTCGATCCATATCATCACATGAAAGCCAGAATGATTGTGGTCTATGGCTTTAGTGGCATCTATTTTGAATATGTTCAGAATCAGATCCCTTGGGTGAAAAACATACTGCAGTGGACCAGAGGAGCCAAAGCAAAAGTTGTAGGACACAGCAAAAGTTGGCAAGATCTGCTGGCTTCTGTTGTGTCTGATTCCTTTTGTAAAAACATCTCTCTCTGTTTCTTCTTGCCAGAGAAATAACAACTTAAATGCTCAGGTTCTGGTTAATCTTCTTAATCTTATTAGAATTTCTTGAATAACAGAAAGGAAATCGAATTTGGGCAGTAGTATGAAATATCCTTATGAAAAGCTCTAGGCACCCTGACAACTGTTTAAACAAATTGTGTAATTAAAAATGTAAAATACATTTTAAATTTCAGATTACTAGAACAGGTTTAGAAACTCAACTATCTGAAAGATAGCCATACAATTTTTATATTAAAACTCATTAAGCTCTATCACTACATCAACTATCAATAAAATTTCAAATGCAGCATGTCCTAGATGTTTATACAGCATCAGAGCCTTCATTTCTTCCTACCTGCCAGCTTCCCAATGCAGAGTAGCCAGGATGTTGCAGTGAGAAGTGCCCTTCTTGTGTAACTTGACATTCAGTACTGGGAAATCATGGAATGATATTCGTAAACAAAGAATGCCATAGATCTTGGAAAACCTGGAGAGCTGCATCTGCATACTTTGATTATAAATACCCTTGGGTTTTTTCTACAAACTGCAACAAATTAGAAAGCAAAGCATGACAACTTATATCACAGATAAAACAGCTCTGCTTGTCTCAGTCACCAAAGCCATTGAAGCCACAAAGTCACTGAAGCAATTGAAGTCATGGTGATGAGACAATTAGGTAATGTTTCAACACACAGTGAACACAACTGTTTGTCACAGGATGCTACTAAAGCTTCATTTTCAGTGGCTGGTCCAGAAAGAACCTACAAAAAACTTAACATTCAGCAGTAACAACTCAAAAAAGTATATTGCTTTGAATATTCTTCTGAGATTTAAATTAAGAGTTTTCGAACCGAAAGTTTCCATTTGTTGTTTTTGATCATTCTTGGTACTGTTGTTTTGTTTTAATTTTAACCAACAGATGTAGAATCCTCAGTGTGTGTACATCTGCAGCTGCAGATTTTGTGCCTCATGCATATTTCATAAACAACCAGCACTGAAATGAAGAAAAATTGCATTTTCTGAGTCACTCTGGGCCCACGTATTAGTTTATTTTTAGTACACTTCTCCCATGCAAGAAAGTATTCTCAAGGAAAGCAAACAAGGTTTTGAGAATACAGGTGAGGTATTTAGATACACACAAATATACTAAACAGATCACAGACCCTTTTCTAATAAATTGAACAGACACCAGGGATTTGAACATATAAAATTGTTGTGCCACCTCATATTGGCCCCCCTTTTAAATATAACATATTGTCTCCATAGATCCAGTTTCCGGTCATCTCATTCTCATGGCCTCAATTCAACAAAGCGCTGAAATACATGAGTAGTCTATGTTGTCATATGGTGGATACCGGTCAGGATATTAATAAAATATCTGAGTCGCTATCTCTGGAGGTATTTAAAAAACATGTAGACGTGGCACTTAGGGACATGGTTTAGTGGTGGACTTGGCACTGTTAGGTTTATGAATGGACTCAATGATCTTATTGGTCTTCTCCAACCTAAATGATTTCATGATTCTACAATTCTATGATAAAACAAAAATTGGGATCGTTGGTGGAGTTCCTGAGAAGAATTGCCACCGCTCTGAGGGTCTTGGCACAGTCACATGTTATTTCATGCTGGCAGCCCCAGTTATTTCTTTCTTATGAATCTTCAAAGCAAATATATACTTAAGTACCCCAGTGTTTAACAGAGAATGTTCACAGATGATTCAATTACTATATAAAATTTCTGTAAAAAATAAAAAATGTATTAAAAACTACATTTAAAGCTGTTTAAAACCTGAAACCCAGACTTGATTCTTTCGGTTTTACGTTGTATAGCATATCTAACATCACACTTACATAAATACATTTGATGAATGTGCTATGAGAATTAAACAATCATTGGAGAAAAAAAAAACACCCTATTTGAAATCATAACAGTAGGAGAATTCATAACCAGAGATCATATTTTTTTTTTATTTTTTAGAAATTGTGGATGGTTCAGTGTGGTTCAGTATGGTTTCCATATATGGGAACTGTTATCTGGGAGACAACTGAAAAATCTCCTATCTGAATTCTCATCTTCATGTAATAAATGTTTTAGTGTACTCATTCAAAAGGTAAACAATAAATCTGATTGAAAATTACTGTCCCGGATCTAACTGGGGGAGCAGTGTGAGGAGGCAAGGAGCATAAATTCTGGAAAAAGATATTATCCCTAATTAGTTAAAACTGTCTGTTTTTGAAAGCTTTCTTTTTGGGAGGTATGGGATCCCCTGCTCTCCCAGGGCACCTCTTGCCATTTATGTGCATAATTCCCACTCCCAGCCCACAGTCCCAATGTCACGCCTGCCTCCACTGCCTTCTCCTGCTCTGCCTGTTCCAGCGAGACCCCGGTGGCTCCAGCTGCCTGTGTCCATACTCTGGCTGCCTACTGTGAAGGCTCAGGCATGGACCCAGATCAGGGAACCCCAGATCACCCCATGCCAGAGACAGAGCTTGAGCTACCAAGCAGGCAATATGGGCAGTCAGGAAGTTTGAGCTTAAAGGGCGAGTTTGAGCTCCAAGCTGACTTGACAGCACAGATAATACCATAATGTCTATGCACATTATACTACCCAAGACAGACAGTACAGACAAGGCATGGCTAATATGAGCAGGAGAGAAAATTATTTCACTCTTCCCCTATTCTTCATTGTGGAGTCAAGTCCAGATAGACTAGGACAGTTGCTACATTTCTGGATATATTAAGGGCCACACAAGACAAATACAAGAAATAGTTTTGTCAGGGATGAGTTTTACAGTATTTGATTTTTCTGCTTCAGTTCTCAGCCCAGGAAATTTAAGGCTAGACAAAACCAGGAACAATACATTTTCATCAACTTGATGTTTATCTGTACAAAAACTCTTACAATATCTTATACAATTTAGAGTACTTCGACAAATGTACAACTAAACCAACAAGAAGTTTCAGAGATATCTGAGGATTTTTTCATTAGAAATATCTGAAAGTTCCTGATATGTTTAGGAATCATGTTTGCTTCTTCATTGGTTAATACTACATTAATATCATATTTTTAACAGGCCAAGATTTTAATTCTTTACAACTCTAGCTCAGCAATCCAGGTTTTTTATAATTTACATGTTTAAACGTTATCTTTTTCTTGCTCCATATGGTAATATTTTTATTTGTATCTTTTTGTTCTGATTTCTCAAAAAATATCCTGTTGAAATTAAAAATTTCAAGAAATTCTGTTTTAAATTACTTTTGGAGGAATTGTATTGAAATACAAACTGAACACATGAAGTTAGTACCTACATTATACACTCAAGATCTGAAAAAGCTCATGAGGTACCTTAACAAATTTCAAGAATGTGTACAATGAGATTTAAAAGGTAAGAATTAATGAAAAATCAGTATTTCAATTTTTTATTTCTTAGCATTGTGTTGCAAGCTTTGGTAACTATAATATTTAAACAGTAAAGGATTAGTGAAATGGAAGAATATCAGTAGCTTATGTATCCAACAGGATAACTGAACCATACCATGGAACTACTTGGGTAACATACCACGTACACTTTTCTAATCTCCAGGATTGCTAATGAATTTATAACATGCTGAGATTCCAAGAATACCATCCAATTTTCATTTACTTTTGCTTAATTGATAAATAATATAAAATTAGTTTAAGGCTGAAACTGTCATTTTAATCACTGTTTCTCAAATTGGTATGTGGGAGGAAGGGCCTAAACTATAGAACAGGAAAGAAGTGAACCTCATCACACACAGTTACCCTGGTATGAAGAGTGTGGCAGCTCTAAACTGGCTCCTGGCTTCAGGATTCCCTAATCAGCGCTGACCCATGTTACCACGGCCCCTGCATTTCACTTTATGGCCTAGGCACAGACATATGTGTATGTATGTGAGTCTGGAAGTGAAGGAGAGAAGCATGGAATGAAGAAATCTGTGCCATCTCTGTATTTTTTGAGGAATCCACCCATATCGCAGATTCTCTCTTTACTGGAGGAAACTATAGAGCTGCTCGGCAGACTCAGCATAACAGTTGCAAAGCAAGTAAGAATAGCAATCACCGAAGTCAGATTACTACAGGAACTGGCCATCAGCAGCATCAGCAGAATTCACTGGTATTCTCAACTGGACAAGCTCTGAAAGCTCTCTCAAATGACACATTGAAATGCAGAGGAACCCATGACACAGTCCTTCAGAAAACTGAGATCTTCAAATAGTTGAAGAGAATTGAAGGCCAGGTTCTGATGAATGGCTCTCATATCACCAAGAGCTCTTTTTATTAAAAGATAAAAATTTGGACCTTGTATTCATAGAATCATAGAATCATTTAGTTTGGAAAATACCTTTAAGATCATCAAGTTCAACCATTAACCTAATACTGCTAAGTCCACCACTAAACCATGTCCCTAAGCGACACATTTACACATCTTTTAAACACCTCCAGGGATGGTGACTCAACGACCTCCCTGGGCAACTGGTTCCAATGCCTGACAACCCCTTCAGTGATAAAATTTGTCCTAATATCCAGTCTAAACTTCCCATGACACAACTTGAGTCCATTTCCTCTTGTCCTATTGCTTGTCACTTGGGAGAAGAGACCTACACCCTCCTCACAAAAATCTCTTTTCAAGTACATGTAGAGAGCAATAAGGTGTCCCCTCAGCCTCCTCTTCACCAGACTGAACAACCCCAGCTCTCTCAACCACTCCTCATAAGACTTGTGCTCCAGACCCTTCACCAGCTTTGTTGCCCTTCTCTGAATACTCTCCAGCACCTCAATGTCTTTCTTGTAGTGAGGGGCCCAAAACTGAACACAGGATTCGAGGTGCGGCCTCACCAGTGCTGAGTATGGGGGGACAATCACTTCCCTAGTCCTGCTGGCCACACTATTTCTGATGCAGGCCAGGATGCCGTTGGCCTTCTTGGCCACCTGGGCACACTGCTGGCTCATATTCAGCCATCTGTTGGCCAACACCCCCACGTCCTTTTCTGCAGGGCAGCTTTCCAGCCACCCATCCCCAAGCCTGTAGCGTTGCATGGGGTTGTTGTGACCCAAGTGCAGGACCTGACACTTGGTCTTGTTGAACCTCATACAGTTGGCCTTGGCCCATCAATCCAGCCTGTCCAGATCCCTCTGCAGAGCCTTCCGACCCTCGAGCAGATCAACACTCCCAACTAACTTGGTGTCGCCTGCAAACTTAACGAGGGTGCACTCGATTCCCTCATCCAGATCATTGATAAAGATCTTAAACAGAACTGGCCCCAATACTGAGCCCTGGGGAACACCACTTGTGACCAGCCACCAACTGGATTTAACTCCATTGACCATAACTCTTTGGGCCCGGCCATCCAGCCAGTTTTTATTCAGATGCATGCACAGAATCTAATAAAACAGACATGATAAAACAGGTGCAAACTTTTGATCTCTTTTAGTAAAGATAAGAAATTCTGTGAATTATCTTGAAGAATATCTGTGGTTTAATATGCTACTGGCTTTTAACAACGAGCTGATATCCACACCCTGGCCTAAATAAGCACCACTAGTTCAGTGAGTTCACTTTCCGTTGTTAGGGTTTTAATTATTTAAAACAAATCTTTGAAGAGTGCTTTTTCCTGTATTCTTTTATTATAATTATTTTAAAAAACAATTTTTCAGGTGAAGATATGTCTCATAGTTAGAAACATAGGATTTTAAAATACCTACTAATCTCATCTACAAATCATACAATCTCTCAAATATACCTGCTTCTATATGAGGAATGGGAGTAATATATAATTCTGCAACTGCAGACTTCAAATATTGAGTATCATTTCTAAAGCTCACAATCAGTTTTGTTGTCACTAATAAGATTTTTGTTGTGAAAGTTTCTTCGTTTGGTGAAAACACTTTCCACATTCTTTAAGCGGGAGAAAGTACTATTTATGTTATTCCGTTTTAAAGTATTGTGTACTATTTTATCATGCATGAAAAAACACTCAAAATCTGTTTCATATTTATTAAGGTCACATTTTTAAATGCTAACAAAGTGCTACTCATTCTCCCCAGTTTCCCTTTTCTGTAATAAAATCATTGCAGTCTTGCTATATTACTTCACCATCATTTTTTATTTTAAAAGAATACTTTTCCCAGAAGTTCCCTTGGAAAAAAATTGAAATAATAAAACAGTTATGTGTGCCAAGTCCCCACTTCCCTGAACAGCACTTTCAAGTTTTGAAAGGAATCCCATAGTTAATTCTTTCTTCCATTCCCTTGTTAATCTCTCTTTTTTCAACATCAAACCTATTCATTTAATCATTAAAAATACCATGAGTAAGATTCAATTCACGTAACTTTAGACATCTATATTGCAGATCTCCATGTGTAGTATTTAGTTCAATTATATTAAGCAAAGAGAAACCAGCATATTTAGAATCATAGGACATAGAACGGTTTGGGTTGGAATGGACCTTTGAAGATCATCTAGTCCCACCCCCCCTGCCGTGGACAGGGACATCATCCACTAGACCAGGTTGCTCAAAGCTCCATCCAACCTGACCTTGAACAATTCTAATGATAAGGAAGTCATGGATGCACAACTTCTCTGGGCAACCTGTTCCAGTGTCTTGCCACTCTCATCGTTAAAAAATTTCTTTCTTAAATCCAATCTAAACCAACACTCTTTCAGTTTAAAACCATTGCCCCTTGTCCTGTAACTACAGGCCCTGGTAAAAAGTCTTTCTCCATCTTTCCTATAAGCCCCCTTCATATATTGAAAGGTCACAATAAGGTCTCCCCAGAGCCTTTCTTCTCCAGGCTGAACAAACACAAGTCTGTCAGCCTTTCTCCACAGAAGAGGTGTTCCAGACCTCTGACAATTTTCATGGCCCTCCTCTGGACCCACTCCAACAGGTCCATCTCTTTCTTGTGCTGCGGGCCCCAGAGCTGGACATAGCACTCCAGGCGGGGTCTCACAGGAGTGGAGTAGAGGGGGAGAATTACCTCCCTTGACCTGCTGGTCACGCTTCTTTGTATGCAGCCCAGGATATGATTGGCTTTTTCGGTTGCAAGCACACATTGCTGGTTCATATCCAGTATTTCATATCCCAGTATTCCCAAGTCCTTCTCTGTAGGGCTGCTCTCAATTAATTCATCCCACAGTCCTTCTCTGTAGGGCTGCTCTCAATCAATTCATCCCACAGTCTGTATTGATATTGGGGATTGCCTCGACCGAGGTGCAGGACCTCACATTTGGCCTTGTTGAACGTCATGAAGTTCACACAGGCCCACTTCTTGAGCTTGTCCAGGTCCCTCTGAATGGCATCCCTTCCCTCAAGCGTATCAGCTGCACCACTCAGCTTGGTGTCATCTGCAAGCTTGCTGAGGGTACACTCAATCCCATTGTGTCATTCATGAAGATAATGAACAGTCTTGGTCCCAGTGTGGACCCTTGAGGGACACTGCTTGTTACTGGTTTCCACTTGGACATGGAGCCATTGACTGCCACTCTTTGAATGTGGTCATCCAACCAATTCCTTATCCATCTAAGAGTCCATCCGTCAAACCCCTATCTCTCCAATTTAGAAATAAGGATGCTGTATGGGACTGTGTCAAAGGCCTTACAGAAGTCAAGGCAGCTGACATCAGTTGCGACAGTTCAGATATAGGTATTAAAACATAAACATGGACAATGCCTGTTCTTTTCTGCCCTGGTCCGTACCACTATCTTTTATGATCAAAAAGTATCAAGTTTTACTTTTTCATTATTTTTTCCCTCTTACTGGCATTTAAATTTTGGGAAGTGGTCAAACAGCACAGTGACCATTCCACAGCAGAAATAAAAACATTTTACTTCATTTCAGTGGACAGAATTGACTAAACTGAAAGATTCCTAATATTTTTGCAGAAAGATTTATTCAATGGGTACTCACAGAAGAAATAAAATGGTATAACAAGAGCCGATGCTGATATTTTCATTTTGAAATCTAGCATTTCTACGTCCTGCATGGAAAAAAAAAAAATCCACAAAACAAATACAACATCTTTTATCACATTTTTTATTCATCCACCTATGATTTAGATTACATTGATCACAAAATAGTATTGTAGATGCTTGTCTGGATTTTTGCCAGGCTGAATGTAAGATGGTGGAGTTAGGGACAGGAAGCTGGAGAGGCACTGAGATCATTTCAGGAATATATATGTGTCCTCAACCCAGATGGAGCTCTGCACATGACCTTGATCAAGTTACCAGGTAAGGAAGCATAAATTTATACGACTCTGTAACCCATGGCCAAGGAGTTCACCTGTTTATGACCAAAAACCCAGTTTTGTGTAGCACAGTTGGGTGGTTTTCTGTCAGAGAAAATTGTTGCTGAGGTGTGAAAAAGTACAAAAGTTAAAGCCAAGAAAGATAAGAAAAGCAAAAACACAGACAGAATTAAAATTGTTGAGACAATAATGGTTACCAATTCAAGGAAGTTAAAAAAAAAAAAACCAAAAACAAACAAAATGACTGACAAGGTTTCTTGAGGAACCAAGTGCTAAGAAAAAAACACAGAGAATCAGAAGATGGGCACTTAGCAGGATTGAGGATCAGCCCTTTGCAAGGAGCACAGAGACAGCACTTCTGCAGCTGTCTGATGACTGCCTGGTCAGCAGAGACTCATCAAGTGTCTCATCAGGGCCAGTGAGCAAATTAATGTTAAGCCTAGTAGCATGACTTTGCTATCAGCTGTGTATATGAGACAATAAATAATTGCTTTGAACATTTAAGTTGCATATCCTGCTTGCAGGATCTTTGTGAATGGTAAAGGATGCCTGAACAAAAGTGGCCCCAATTAAAGAGGTTACAGTTTCACATTTTGCACTAGAAAACAGCTTCTGCATGCAGAATATACCCCTCCTGAGGTTTTCATTTACTTGCACACTTTGATAGAGTCTGTGAACATACTCCGTGTATGGTAGTGCTGCACCAGCACTTGATTATTGCTTTGACCAGCACCACATCAAGACTGTATTTGCGCTAAGAAGAAATGAAATAGACATTTCTGGAATTCTGAAAACTAGATAAAACAAATCCCTAGGAAATTCACAATAAGTTTGTATGCTTGCACCAGCACTATTGTTTCTTCCTGGTAGATTCTACAAAGCTGACATTCATTTCTGAGGTAATTGCTGTGACTTCTGGAATTTGCAATTATGTCTTACAGTTCTGACAATATTTTGCAAAAGTGTGTGCAATGTTACTATAGTTAGTTCTTTACACGGTGAAGATGTTTATTTTGTTATGCCTCCTTCTTATTTTACTCCTTTTCTCTTAAATCTCTTCAACATTTCAGCAATTTCTACTGTGTCACTAATGAGTTCAGAACTATATTTTTCCACCAGAAGGATTCTAACTGTGAAACAGATCTCTCAGGTAACAAACAGATATTTCAATATATTTTCTTTCCCCTAGTCTTTACACAATAAGAGTTAAAACACTTGGTCTTCCATGTATATAATATTTTGGTAATTTTATAGTAGAAGTCTCTGTATAATCTACCAGTTACATGACTGCTTGCTGAAATAGTGGTAAAGGACCTCTAATAAACCAGAATCACTTTGTACGACTAAACCAATGCCTTTGCCAGGAGTTCTTAAGTATTTTAAGCATGTGTATGTATGTGTTTATACATATATCTCATTGTATACACCTAATTAAAGGCTTTTTTGAGCTTTAAGAAAAGTACTGCAGTTTGACATCTAAAACATTTTGCCAGTAGCCTTAATCAATGTTGTGTGTTTTATCATCTTCTAAATAGCCACAGGCACTGATCAATACAATAGCAGAGCCACTTGTCATTAATCTCAGTCTGTTCTAGGTCAGTATCCTGATACCTTCAACTGTGAATTTTTAATGCTCATCTGACGAACTAATATACTCTTTTCTTATTCCTTGGCATTGTACTTTCCCTACTCAACCCCTTACACAGGAGCTAAGCTTATTTCAGGTGACCTCTATTTGAATCCCAAAATCAAATTCAACATTGGTAAGGTTTTGTTGGATTTTTTAACAAATCCATTTTGAACACTGCAGTAATTTTACATTCTTGCCATGATAGCAGTAAAATGCAGAGGGTCTGCTGGCATCCTTTTGAATTAGCTTTTCTAATAGTTGTTAGTACTCCATGTATTAGACAGGTATGGGGATTCTTGACATTAAAAAGGTATGGAAATCACAAACTGTGAAGCTGTGTCTTAAAAAACACAGGTTCAGGCAGCTATTCTAGTTTTAAGTGTTTTCTACCAACAAGGAACTGCCCTGAAGCCATGATCAAAAACAATAGCTGAATAGCCAGCAGAATGTCTAGACCTTGTGAATAGCATTCATTTAATGTAAGCTATGCTAAAGCAAGACATCAAAACTAAGAGGTACAGGATCTGTTTAGAGCCAATAGGGAGAGATAGACCTCTGGAGCACATTGACTCCCTTTCTAAGTTGAATATCCAAAAGACAGGATAAACTACCACATAATGCTAGTTTGGCAGAATGTCTGGCTGCTTTTCCAGCCTCACAAGATCTGCTCAGCAGACAGCAGTCTTTCTTTTTTGCAGTCTTTGGTACTAGCAACAAGTGTTTGGATTAATCTCACATAACTTTGGCCATTAAGAGCAATTAATTAATGCGATCATAGTATGGACTTCTGGGTGCAACAAACAAATCTTTGGTGATGCCTCTCTCATTTCCTTTCCAGTGATTATGGAAGAAGATAGCCAGAATCATTTATAAGCTTAACATTTGGATGGCTAAAATTAAGGTAAATTCAAATCTTGAGCAACTGTAAGGGCTGTTCCTATAGACCAAGCTTTGTATGGTTTAAAGCAAATAAGTAACAGATCTTTCACATGTTAGTAATACACAGAAACTGATTTCTTGACTGTTTAAATAATTAATGTAAAGCCTAGTTACTAGAGATTTGAAATAATGTCATAATGTGTTCAAATTCTTGAGCTGCTTGTAGAAATTGAGTCCTATCCTTTGTCATAAAGTCTGTTCAGTATTAATGTCAGACTGTTTTGCCCAGAGTGGCATTCCATTCCATGAATTTTCAGAAAGAAGCTCAGTACAAAATGTTAATAAAATTAAAAATACCTTGTAAATAAAATTAAAAATACCTTGTTTTTAAAGATTAATGAAAAGTACAATTGATTATAATAAACAAATATTTACAAGTTTCTTATAAAAAGAGCAATGATGTACTAAGGAGAGATACTTAGGTATTTCTGCTGATAAAAAAAATCCTAATGTAGCAACAGATACAAGCAATTAATCTGTCATGATTTAACCAGCCTGAAAGTGATTCATTTTGAGTAATTGTGCTCCTTTATTAGGCTTTTACTTAATTATCCTAGAAAGCAAAACAAAGAACAGTTTACACAGATGTGTGTATCTGTATTGGGCTCCACTTGAATTGACCGTGACAGAAAGCTGAAGTATCAGCATTTCACATTAAGAGCAGGAAGAGATGGATCTTTATGCCAGATTAGCATCAGAGACAATAATCCTGTGGGACAGAGACTCTTATTTCCCAATAAATTTGAACAATGCTTAGTGTATTGATGCCCTGGTATTTTTTTGTTGTTTTGTTTTCAATCATACTGTAATAAAAAATAAAAATCTCCTTCAAAACATCCTGGATTCTGAGGCTTAAAAGGTTTCTAGAAACAAAGAGCCCCTGAAGCAGATGGCATTTCTTCCATTTATCTCCACTAATGGTGGGGGTTGTTTCTATAAGTATGGAAACCGTCTCTGAGAATTGGTCACAATCATATGTACAAGCATCGACTTAATTTCTTAAGGTTTATCTAGCGTGTTACATAGGACTTGTGTGTAACACCAGCAAACCTGCATCACTGGTTGTAAGCAGAGGGGCCAGAGGAAGGAAAGCAAAGACACTTTGGAGATGCTACAGAGCATGTAACAGCAGAACCTGTCTAGTGACAAAAAACAACCTATACAGGATAGATATGTACTTGTCATTTTCCCCACCTCAGGATCACTTCCACCATGCTTCCACACTAGGTATGTAGCATAGGTCTATTCTGCAAGTGGAAAATTTTATTCACATTTAAGGGAGTGCTGGAAAGATATACAGAGAATATATGTATATAGAGTATGTCTGCATCATGCACAGATTCCTCAGCCAACTCTAAAACTAGAATTATTGAAGTTATTTGAACACAGTGCTCTGTCAAAGCTAATTAACTGCTATTGAAAAGAGGAGGCAATTAGCTTGGGAGCAACCCTTCACTGACACAGCCTTATCTTTTCAGGTATCAAAACTTCTGAACCATGTTATTATTATCATTATAATAGCACTGCATAACAAGCTAAGGTGTCTTTTTCTTTTATGGGATGGTATTGACTAGAACAAACAGGAACTTCTCAGCTGCTGTACTGGGTCTGCAGTGCTGCCATTCATTAAATGTAGGGCGCAGAAAGATGACAGCAACATCATGTCTTAGTAGTGTGGTACCAGGAAGCTGAACAAAGGAAAGAGGCAGGGTCTCTCCAGGCTTCAGGTCTTGTACCATTTCTTGAAATCAGCAGTGCCATATCCTTGTGGAGGTACAGGAAAGGGGAGGGGGCCCATGATGGTAAAGCCAGTGCAAGAGATAGGGAGAATAGGGAAGGATGACATAGAGTAAAAGGCAGAGCCATGAGGAACACCTAAACAAGTCCAGGGACCTCAGTTTAAAAGAAGAAATACCCTCTGCTTTAGCTATCAGGACTTCCAAGGTTATGTTTGTGTAAGTGAACGTGTATTGTGGGCAAAATACTTGTAAATTAAATACTGTATTTGCAGTATAGGACAGTATTTATCTTGTGTCTCCATCCATCCAATAGCACATGCCCTTGATTTTCACAGCATAAAGAAATGGAGAAGGCACAGCGGGGATCTTATCAATGTGTATAAAAAACAGATGCAAAGGAATCAAGAGGACAGAGCCAGACTCTTCTCAGTGGTACCCAGCGACAGAGCAAGAGGCAACAGGCACAAACTGAATTATAGGAAATTCCATTTTAAAATAATAAGGGTTTTTTTTCTGTGGTGGTGGTCAAACACCGCAAGAGGTTGCCCAGCCAGATAGTAGAGTCTCCATCCTTGGAGATACTCAAACCTCAGCTGGACACAGTCCTGGTCAACCTGCTCTAACAGGGATTAGACTAGATGATCCCCTGAGGTGCCAACCAACCTCAGTGGCTCTGTGACTCCACAGTGGGTCAAACGTTCACACCCTCCACTGAATACAGCAGGCACTAGTGATTTTCATTCCTAGATCAGGCGTGCCTTACCTAACTGATGACATAACTAGATTACAAATTAGGGGATTCCTGAATACTTTATCAAATTTTAGATCCAATTTGCTGCAAAATTTTATTCACGTTTCAAATTAGGGTAAAGGGTTAAGAAAAAAAAAAAAGATTGCATAAAATACTTGTTAAGAAAAAAAGTATTTGCAATCATTTAAGGATAGTGCAGAGAAATCTAATAATTAGGTGACAGTTGTAATAGGAATAAAATGTAAACAGGGAATACAAGCAATTTGATTCATGTGTTTGATTTTCAGTTTCAACTGAAATACAAAAGGTAAGAAGCTAGAAGGACATAATATGGGATAAAAGAACACATGTAATTACATCCTGAGCTCCACTGATCAACATATGCTGTTGTACCAAAGTGCATAGCTGGTATTCTCTCCTACCTTGTTTTTAAGAGAACATTCTGGCCTCAGAGAAAACAGCAGGAGAACTGGTTTCTTACCACATGCCTGGGGAAAAATGTTCAGCTCAAGAACAGATATTATTTAACCTGAAAAATATATATTTTAGAAAAGGACTAAAGGTTAAGTAATAAACAGTAGGATTTTTTTTCTTTTGGTCCAATTGTAAGGCTTTTCTAGGCAAGTGCTTTCACTGCTTTCAGTGGCACTTTTCTAGAAGTTGGATCCAGGAAAGAGCTTGTGTGCAGCAATGCTCCAAGTTGCAGGAGCAAACTTGTAAGTACTGTTTACGGTATCAGAATATGCAGTCCTTTATAAGGCATCTATACAATGGAGAGAGGTAGATGTGCATGTAAGCTAGGAAAAAGAAAACGGTCTTAAATTCTCCCCAGAATTTACTGCCATAAAACTCTTCTTTTGCTTAGGATTTGCTGTGCTTACACCTATCCTAGATTCAAGGCATAAAGCTGCTTCTTTTCTAGAAATCTCTTCTGCTTGGTATATTGTGCTGGTTTTGGCTGGGATAAAGTAATTTTCTTTACAGCAGCTAGTAAGGGGCTATGTTTTGGATTTGTCCTGAAAACAGTGTTGATACACAGGGATGTTTGTGTTATCGCTGAGCAGGGCTTACACAGTGTCAAGGCCTTTTTTGTTTCTCACACCGCCCCACCAGCGAGTAGGCTGGGGGTGCACAAGAAGTTGAAGGAGGCCACAGCCGGGACAGCTGACCCCAACTGACCAAAGGGATATTCCATACCATATGATGTCATGCTCAGTATATAAACTAGGGGGAAAGCTGGCCGGGGGACCGCTGCTTGGGCTGGGCATCAGTTGGAGTGTGGTGAGCAATTGCTTTCATTTGCATCACTTGCCTTTCTTGGTTGTTGTTGTTGTTGTTATTTTCCTTTTCATTACAATTTTTATTATTATTATCATTATTATTTTATTTTATTTCATTTATTACACTGTTCTTATCTCAACCCACGAGCTTCCTCAGTTTTACTTTTCCGATTCTCTCCCCCAACCCACTGGGGCAAGGGGGGGAGTGAGTGAGCGGCTGTGTGGTGCTTAGTTGCTGGCTGGGGTTAAACCATAACGTGTAGCATTAAGCTGATCCAGCAAAAGGTCTGGTCTAGATCTAGAGTCTCTTCCTAACTTTTGTAAATCAACAGTGGGAGCCTACAACAATGCCAATAGTGGCATTGATCTGGGAGACCTCTCTGCTTTTCATGTTACTGTTCAGTTCAAAAAATGCCTTTTAATTGTCCATTCAGTGTGACAGTATCCTGACATGTTTTGATAGCGGAAACACCACTTACTCCCACCCAGAACTAGTGAGCATGCAAGAAACCAAGAGGATGTTCATAAACTTTAGACGTCAGACAAATTTAGCTACAAAACACATGAAAATAGCCAGTGTTTTGGGGACCAGAAGCGAGCACATTATTTACTCTGGAGTTGACCTGGTTGTTACTTTATGAACTGGAAGTGAAAATGCTAATGATTACAGTCAGTTGAAAGAGATCAGAAGTAATGATGTCACTACTGTGAGCACAGGCCATGCTGTACGTGCACTTTTTTCCCTGTACCTCCTCTGATAATCTAGAAATGAGACAGAGTGAATTCTCTAAAAATTTGTGCATGATAGTAAATTAGAGGGAGTGATTGACATGTCAGTTGATACACCTTCCGTTCAGGGGACCCTGAGAAACTTAAGAGTTAGTAGCAGCTCTGCAGAAATGGACTGGGGGATCACAGCTGATACCAAGCTGAGTTTGAGCCAGCAGTGCTCTCTTACTGTAAGATACATGTCAGATACTGGGTTATAGTATGACCAAAGCATGAGTAGAAGACTGAAGGGAATTGTTAGCCTACTCTGCTTGGCAGTGGTGAGGCTGGCCCTGGAACGTTGTGTCCATCTTTGCTGTCTTCTTCATAGTATCAGGAAGTATAACAAGGGCAGCAGTCACAAATTCCAGCTAGGGAGCTTCAAAAGGGATATTAGGAAAATTGTTTGGAGTTTGAGATTTGGCTAGACAAAACCACTGCTAAACTGATCTAGGGTGAGCAACAGTCCTGCTTAAAGTATGAGGCAGGAATACGTGACCTCCACACGTCCCTTACAACTCATATTTTTATGACTGTAAAATACTGATTCAAAATATATTATTTTGTCCCCTTGGTTTTGCTTGGCTGAACAATTGAATAACAGAGAAGACAGGAGAGTTAGGTCCTAGATGTACTGTAACATATTGCACATTCCTGCCTTAGGAAAAAAAAGAAGTGGCTCTGTATTCAGAATATCTGAATTTTAATATTTTTTTTTTACTTTAGTTCTCCAGTATACAAAAGAAAAAATAGCAAGCATAATGAAACTAATAAAAGAAAGCTGGAGCAGAAGTGATCAGATATATTGCAAGATGTTTCTTACCATTTTGCAAAAACTGGACTGAATAAACCTATCTTTACCACTATCAGTAAAAAAATATGGCTTTAGTGATCATATAAGTAACACAATTAAACTAAATTCTTCTCCATTAGTGTAAATTTTAAAAAAATGTAGAAAATTGTTTCAAAGGAACTTGAAGGATAAGAGGTGAAACAGATTAGCACTTCCTAGACACTACAAAACTTGAAAAAAGTTAATTGTCATGTCATTGCAGACAAAGAATAAAAAGAATTTACAGGGAAAAGCAGTGAAAATTACATGGATATATTTCAATATTTTAAATTATTTCTGTTTAACACTACTATCAAAACTTAAAATATACCTTAATTTTACGACACTTAACCCAAAGAAAATACTGTATATATTCACATAGAAAATGAAATATATAATACATATTTTAAATTAAAATTATTATTATTATTATTATAAAGCAGTCCTGCAGTTCTTATGTTAGAGGGTAGGTACATGCAAGACTAAAAGTAGAAGTGATTCTTCTCTTGCTTCAATTGTGGTCATATGAAGCAATAAAAAAAGTCTGATACCCCTGACACAGCAAAATCTGTAGTATGATTGATTCCCTCAGAAATGTGTATCCTCGAACCCAGAAATTCTCAGGAAAAAAGATGATGAAGTGTGTTGCCATTGCAACAATCCACAATTCCTGCTCTTCTCAACTGCAGAGTTCAGGAGTATGAATATCTTCACTCCTGTGACATACAGGTTTCTCTGAGCTATAAATGACTGATATACCCATTCACTAGGCTGCTTGCTTGGATTTTTCCTCTGTGCTGAGGTAAATCCAAGCTAGGTGTAACTTTATTCCGCTGGAATGATTGCAACACAGCTATCAAAGGTAGGACCCTTTCAGAAGTAATTTTTGTAGTTAAAATGAACGAGAGTGGTTTTTCTAAAAAAAACAAATTCCGTTAGAAAATATTGATTTGTCAGAACAAAAATTGTTGGTGAACACAAATTAGTTTCAAGAAATTTTTATCAACAATGTCTCTCAGGTTTACAGTGGAACATTTCAAAGAAAAAATAAAATGTCATCCCAGCACAGTCCCAAGGCTGAGACTTCAAACCAAACAAAGCTGTGACCTTATGTTGCATCTCTTAACTATCCCAGCCAGAACCAGTACACTATGCAGTCAGCACGCTTCTGTATCTCCTCTGGCAAAATGAATTTTTAATTATTTGTAAAAAATTTAGGTACATTCAGCATGAGAAAAAGAGAAACCAGCCAATGCTAAACTCGCTGACTAGGACATTCATGCACCTTGTGAATTCTTTCTTCAAAGTCGCAAAGGAGAGGCTTTAACCTTCTTTTTCTTAACCTTCCCTTAGCCACATCACAGATGAGTATTTCAACCACCACTTTTTTTTTTTTCCTGGGGAGGCACTCTCCTTCTTCCTTCTTTTCCATAAATTTTCAGAAGTTATATGTTCTTCCAAAGTTAAGCAGGGAGAGGAGGAATTCAGTTAATTTTCTTAATTGTTGGCATTACTCCTTTCTCCTTTTCAGCTGAGCATTGGTGGATTCACAGTTCATTGCTTCTAGCATGTGCACAGCACCTGGGCATAATCCTTAGGCTCTTCAAGGTAGCAAATATCTGCTTTCACATAAACTGTGTGTCCTAAAGACCCTATTAGAGGGCAGCTGCAAGAAATACTAAAGTTTCTTTGAAAGGATAGTGATCACTCAGATCACTTAGGTTACTGCTAAAATGGGATCTGACCTGAAAATTTTGAGTTTTGATTTGAACATTGTAAAGTTTACATGATGTCTCACAGCACACCTGGATTCAAAATCTAATCCCTCTGCAGAAGCAGAGGAAAAGAGAAGAGATATTTTTGAGAACTACTTCTGAACTTTGCAAAATTAATTTCATTGTAATAAATGAGTGACCGATTGGCTAGCATAGTGTTGGTATCTAGAGATATACAGACATACTTATGAGAAAAGAATTTGAGAACACTGTGATTCAGACTAATTTTCGTTTGGAAATAGAGATAAAAGCTGAATTACTATGGACAGAGAGCCTGGTTCACCATTATCATATCTAAAAGAGGCAAAAGAACCCTATTCCTTGCAAAATAGGTATATGTAAAGTGAAAAAAAAGAGCAACCATTAACAACAGCATAGTCAGTAGCTGAAGCAAAATGGTTATTCCCTTCTGACTGGCATTTATGAGTCTGCATCTGGCGCTCTGTGTCCAGTTTGGAGCCATTCCAATACAAAGCAGGCAAACAGGAGATTGCTCCATGGAGGCCCACCAGGTTGGTCAGTGTGCTGGAGCACAGGATGTATAAGGAGAGGCTAAGGGAGCTGGGTTTGTTTAGCTGCAAGAAAAGAAAGTTAATAATCTTAATGCTGTCTTCAACTACATATTGGGTAGTTATGGAGAACATAAAGTCAAACTCCATTTGGAAAGGCAACAATCATAAAAGAAATTGTGACTAAATATTAAAAAATAAAACTCACCATGAGGGCAGTCAAATAGCATGTAGCAGGTTGCCCAGAGAGACTGCTGAATCTCCATTCTTGGAGATGTTTGAAAAGGCAGCAACCCAAGCAACCTGACCAAACACTGAAGTTCACTCTGCTTTGAGTCAGGGGCTGGACCAGAGGATTTCAGGAGTCCCTTCCAACCTAAATGATTCTTTGGTTCTGTTACTCATCCTTTCACTGAGGAATGTGTTCTCCTGATACGTCTCAGTATTCTTGGGACTACAACTCCATTCCTGCCCTTCAGTCTTTCTCTGGGTATACATGAAGACCTACAAGAACATGTTTTTCTGTTGGCACTCAGAAGTGTTTGGCTCAGCTAATAAAAAGCAATATTTGTTCTCTTTGAGAAATGTATCCCTTACGTCAGTGTGACCCAGCGTAATGAGTGCACAGGAAACAATAATCCACAAACAATTAGATTGGTCATTTATCTCTTTCTAATATATGTTGGTAATCAATAAAAATTACCAACAAAGCCATTATTTCCAATAACAATGTGCCCACTTTAATTACAAAGAAACTGATAGTGAATAGGCTTCATTTAAGGCTGACAAATTAGGATAAGCATTCACTGTATATGTTTATTCTCATACATTTTATCACAACAAAGATTTGTCAAAGGAGATAAGGAAACACTGTGTAACTGAAGATATAGAATGATTCAGCAACTGTTGTCCATAAAAGCTTATTATGGTCTATAACACATTTTATGAAACCTACAGAGACAAAATATTCTCTTTTGAAGAAATGCAGCAGACATAGGGCCTGAAATTGAAATCATAACTCTAATTTCCTAGTTATAGACAGTAGGACATTATTAAGTATTCTGTTAAAAATAAAATACTCTTCCTGGATCTGCCTGTAAGCCAGCAATTTTCAAGACTGGTAACTGGGGCTGTTGAACCAATAGAGATTGCGTGTGAGGCCACCGAATAAAAATGAGTTGCTATTACTCAGTTTTTCTGAATTAAACTGCTACTACTCTTGCCAACATGAATATGCTGCTATGATATGTCAAAAAAATCCAAAACACAAGAGCTTATCTTCGAAGCCATATATTTCAATACCTAAAGTATACTTTCCATACCTAAAGATATCATCCCAGATTCATTTGTCAAACTGTTTCTCTTTGCTTTACAATAACTGTTTTGTGTTTGGAAATTACTTTGGACATAGCTATGTTTCCATTAAAATGGAATAAGAATTCTCCTGCATCTTTATAACACCCCATTTAAAGAAGATGTTTAGAACATGGCTGCCATGAATTAGAGAAGAAAAAAAAAAAAAAACACAAACCTCTAGGAAACAGTCGCATTTGTGGGAAAGTGCAAAAAACGTATGTGAATTCTGCACACTGACTGTATTTTGGTGGACGTGTAGGGAGAGGGAGGTTCTGTCTCTGAAGCTGGAATTCCCCCAAAGACTGGTGAGAAACAAAATGTTATGGCACAGACTGAAATTCAATAATATAATGCTTTAACAAAATTATCCAACCTGCAGTCTTCATATGTCCATCTAACAAAGGGATTGGCCTATAAAAAATAGTTCTTTGAGTACCCAGAACAATGATTTGCTTACAAGTAGTTTTTAGTCAATTAATGCTTTATAGGAAACGCAACTAACTAGGAATATTGCGTTTCATTTTAGATCCAAATAGTTGTTCTTTCTGATACAAACTCCTTACCTGACTTACTTTTTTTTCTGATGTCCTCATTTCAAAAAGATTATGATGTGATAGCAGGACTCAGCATGGCACCTGGTAGATTGGGAGTTAAAAGTATGAACCATGAAAGCAGAGACCTTGTATGACTGATGTTAGTGATTACTCCTGCCAGACTAATTGGCCAGACTAGCAAGTTTCTCAGCTTCCTTAGCTCACATCCAGGACTGACTTTTGCAATGCAGGAGCCTTGACCCTGGGAAGCATTATTTGGTTTATGTTTGAACTGGAGCTGAAGGAAGCCTTCATTATACATTCTGAATAAAAATGACAACACAGGCCTTTTCCTTGATCTAACCAAATACTGCAGTGATCAGCATGTCATCTTTTGATATGGAAAAGAAGGCAGCTTTTTGCAGAAGGTCAATTAAAATTGAACACTTATTCCAGAAAGTTACCAGTTGGGAAAGTTCATAGCTTTGGAAAACAGATCACAGCAACTGTGGTTCTAATTCACCTTAGAAAGAGAAATGCAAAAATAATACACAATGTATTGGTCTAACGATCAAGAAAAAAGTGAATTAATGGGAAGAAAAATCTGACATGGGCCACTGCTTTTAGTCTTAATGTGGAATTGACTTCCACTTGCAGAGCATCTTTGCAAAAGCCAGGTTTGAATAACAGGTTCAACTTTTAGGTAGAAAAGATCAAATTAACAGATGTTTTGCTCACGGAAACAGTATATATTTACCAGAAGTAGATAAGGAAGTAGTTTTGCATGGGTTGAAATAAGGTTTAAACAAAGTTAGGAAAATTGCTCCAAAAGAAACAAGAAGTATTCAGCCTTCTAAAGTATTTAAAATGGCACTAATGGTAAATGCAGTATACTTGTTTGCTCCCCCTGCCACAAATCATCCATCAGTGTGGACTTGAGCTAGTCCATAAAATCCTCAGCATACCAGAGAATCCATATGAATATACAGCACTGGCAGGTAAATAAACATCATCCGGCCTTAAATGTATTTCTTATTCTACTTCCTACAGATTCATGCCATTTGTATTGATTTTTTCCAGACAAAGTAATAACCACAGCATAATATTGCTCTCCAGCGTACTACTTTTTTTCATTTACAAGAGTCTGAAATATTTTTCCTAGTGACTCAAGATGTTTACACAACCAAAATGAATCCATTTTGTCAGATTTTTAGTAATGCAGAATGCTGGATACAAAGGGCTGGCAATGAGGGGGGGTTTGTCCATAAAAATCTGCAAACTAGCTCAGTCAATGGAATTTAAACTCATGCTTAAATCTTGGGAAAAAACGTTAATAGTTTAGAAGCGCTGTGAAAGATAAGCATTTTAAAAATCGCAGAACTGAGTAGACCATTCTGCTAACTACTTCCTATCTTCAAAAAGTAACAAGACATGGCCTCCTGAAGGATCATAAGTGAAATTATGCCTATGGCATAACCACTATTTTTTTTATCTTTAAAATAACTGTGTTTTTTAAAAGTTTAGAAGAATGTAAAAATTTTAACAATTTAAATTAAATATAATTTTAAATGGACATAAATGGTCCATTTAACTTAATAGTCCATTAAAATAGTTTAAATATTTATGTCCATATAGGACCTAAAATAGTCTCACATTATATCCAAAATTAATATACTGCTGTTCACAAGCCTGCATATCACCATCACTTCTTCAACAAACTCGTTTTGTTAGTTGCCTAAGTGTCTTTTCCTGCATATTCTTATTTTCCTGTGGACACACAGTTGTATATGCAATTGCATGTTATTTTTTTGCTGAGACCTGAGGACTTTTTTTTCCTTTTTTCTTTTTTGCATTCTGAAAAATCACACAATAACTCTAAAACTATGTGTGATTTTTTTTTCCCCTGGGCTAGTTCTCTTACACATTTAGGAGCAGATCTTATGCTTACTAAGGCTGATTTTTGTATTCGATCTGAACACAATAATCTTCAATTCTGCTTATAAGTATACAGAAGTTTCCCTAATCAAGGTAATCTTTCAGCATTGTTCAACTGCTCTTGCAAATTTGAAGTTTTTTCCTCTACCAAATCCACTAGAGCAGCTCATCTGTGAAGATCAAGGGAGTGTAGCAAATATTCTGTGATCTGCAGTAGCTAGACTTTGGATATCAACATGGCTCAAGGTCTGGAAAATCATAGAGAAAGGATACTGATTTAATGTCATTTTGCAGGCATAGCCTTATAGCAGACATGCAAAGACCAGATACCAGGTCTGAATTCCTCACCGCTTCATGGGTTTAGACTTTAATAACAAATAGAACTGTTAACCACTTGTAACTTCAACCACCTAATAGTAGATATTCAGAAAAAGAGAGTTACATATTTAATCCTTAATCCCCTCAGATGCTCAAATGATTTCCGTTTATAGAACTGGCCTTGCTTGTATAAAACAAGGTACAGAAGAAAGCGATATGCAATTAATAAATTGAAAATGCATTGCCACCAATGGATATGCATTTCTCTTACAAGACAGGCTTACCTTACATGTATTTGTCCTTCCCTTTAACCACTTTACAGTCAAACTAAGGTACAGAGACTGAGCTTCAGGGTTTATTTTTTTAAGAACAACAGATTCAACATTATCTCGTTAATGTGGAAAATGCCCTGAAGTGATCAAATATCAGCAAAAGTGCCCTAGAAGCAGACACACCCATATGCTTGCATTGCTGCTGCTAAGCAACAGGAACAAAAATCCCAACACAGGTCAATTCTCATTTAAAGAGCCGATGCTAATTTCATTCCTGTTTTGGAAAGAGAAAGGAAATTAATGCAAAGTGAAAAAAACAAGAGGCTCTTTTTTTTTTTTTCTTTTACTACGTTTCTGGTAAGAATATATTACTTTTATTAACAACTAGTCTGAGTGAAAGGGAATAAAAATTTGCTGCTGTTATTAGCCACATGGGTCAGAAGTTCACGTGATGATTACCACAATGAAGTCTAATTCAGTGACTGGACTGAAATATTCCTATTGACAATAAAATTGTGACCTTATTAATCAGTGTGCATTTGCCCTTTTTCAGTCTCGATTCTCGAGTTGTTCCAGGGAAATAAGCCTTTGTGTACAAACCTTGGTTACCTCTTGATGAGATGAGATGACCTGTTCAAATACAAGTGTGAACTTCCACCAAAGAGTTTAATGACTCTTTCAAGAAAATCAAAGCTTATGTAGAAGTTTAAATGCATAGAAAAAGAGAAAGCAAATGCCCAACTTAAAATATAAGAAGACAGCAATCACCACATCGCTCTAAGGCTGGTTTCTCCCATATTCAGTTTATTATTTTATGAATGATCTCACAGGCTGGTATAAGCAAAAAACTTTTAGTTTTCTGAGTTTCAGTCACAAACTGTGTCTTAGTGTAAATGCCCCTGCCCTTGAGTAATGCCTACTTATATTTATAAGCTTTCTGCCCTATATATTTTTGAAAGCAGTTGCCATTGATTCAATATTTGGAGTTCCAGTATCTGCTTGATTTCTGTCATGAATTGATCATCTGTAAAACAAATGCATGCAGTATCCTAGAGCACTGACGTGGTACACAAAGGCCGCAAGAGTTGTTTTGCTGTTAGACTGCAGAAAAACATAAGTAACAAAATGCTACATGCCTTGCAGATAAATGCCTGTTTTGCCACATGGTAAGTACCACTGCAGAGCAGACAGCAAAATAACAAACACCTGGCAACTGCCTGGATATCAAAAGCTAATGGATGCCCCCTGGTTGCTGACAAATTCAAAGCCAGATTGGACTCTGTCTGGCAGCTTTTACAAGATGAGTGAGAAAGAAATTCTTCTGAGGTGCATTATTCCAAAATATTTTGGTATGGAATTAATTTTAGACAAGCTAATTGTAGTAGCAAGGTCAGTGTGCTAAGAGTACAACTTGCATTTCCGGTACCTATCTGAAAGAGAATATGTAAAACATTATATGAAAGTAGTCTGGTCTTTGAGAAAAGATGCTGTAAAGAAATTTGCTTCTAAAACTGGAAGCAAAAGCAGAGCCCTTTGCTATTAATGGGACCAGGTCAAATTTGTTTCTTGCCTTGATTTCATTGTCAGGAGCAACTGAGAGAGACGTGCCTGACATATTCCATTTGGGGTTAGATGAAATATCCTTAAAGCAACTTGGAAGCAGCACTTCTAACTAATGAAGAGATGCATCTGGACTGTACCTTACTGGCCTACTGACATTTGCATCCCACTTGGGTGATATCCTAGAGACCTGTGGTAGAAAAAAAGCCTAAACACTAGTGAAAAGTGTTGCGGGGACGGAGGAGGCAGACAATATTTTTTCATTAGCATGAAATGAAGAAAAGAGAAATACCAAGTAAAAATGTACATGATACCTTGTGAGTCACTGTCTGAAACCAAGGAAAAACAGACAATTCTCACCAACTTCAATAAGAGAGGGAAAAGCAAAGGCAAAGGCGATGTAACCCCAAATTCCTGTTACTAATGTCTCAATTACAGTCCGTGATTTCATGTAATAAATTAGACACGTTCATATATCTTTAAATTATAATATGATTTAATGAAACTGCCTGGTTTTGCAGAAAATGCAATGGATACATGTGTTCCTGGAAATTGAAGATGAGTTTTACTACTCCGATGCCCTAAAGGCACAATCTTTTTCACATCTGTGATTTAGTAAGATTTCCACACAACACTGTCAATGTACACTTGAATTTCTATACTATGGCACATCTAAACTCTTTCCTAGTGTAACAGAGCACTAGTTCTGTTTGAACTGTGTGTTATTATTAGTGCAAGCTCCAAAACAAGCATCCATTTTTATTTTAATGTATAAGGATGTGTTGAGGTCTTCCTGGTACAAGATGTTGCTTTTTTCAGTATATTCAATTTGTTATCTAATCTATGTATATAGCTCCCACTGCCACAAGAATCTAAAAAGACCTCAAAATAACTGTGTTGGTCTGACAAATTCAAATTAATATCAGAGATAATCTCATGACATCTGAGATGAACTGAGAGTCTAAAAAGTTTTCTTCTTACAAAACGATCTTCCTTCCATTGAGTTGTGATAGTGAAGGAAAATGTGTGATTATCAAAATATTATTTAGAGCCTGAGTGGAGAAAAGTCTACTTTTATAGGCTTATTTGCAAATACCCCACCGGCACTTCTCTATAAATCAGTTTTATTCCCACGAGCTAAACAAATCCAATGAAAAGCTAAGGTGTTTTTTTCTTCCTCAGCTACACTGAGAAAGAAACATAAGGTAATGTTTGCTGTGGGGATTTTTAATTTATCGAGAGCTTAATGTACAGGTGACATTTCTATGCTCTGAAGGGAAACAAGCATGAGTGATATAAGGATGTGTCTCAACCCTACCTCAGGCCACAGTTGGAAGAGCCTGATAGTCTGACCCATGTAGGCTTCCTTCTGAGATATCTGCCAAACATGTCAAGGTTAGATGAAGTAATTAGGAAAGGAACAGAAGATGAATGGGCTGAAAAAGGCTGGTGCTGACCAAAGGTGAGACTGGTATGCCTAGGAAAAATGGCTTTCAGTACTTTGAGAAATCCTGTGTTCCTGAAAGGAAAAGAAGGTTCATCAAAACTTCTCAGCAGGATGGAAACCTCAGTCACAAGTTCACCATCTCATAAGTCCAGTTCAACCTCTTTGCCAGAGAAGAGACTGCTCAGATGTCACACTAAGGGACCTGAACATCAGCTGGTGGTGAATCTGTTCTCCGCTTGGAGTGTGCAAACTATTTAATGATACAGGATTAGGGAATGATTCATCAGTTCCTTCAAGAGTAAGGAAGATGTAGAAGGAGACTGGACATGCAAGTCTTTGTCCCTTTGGATCTGATTCACTTTAAATCACAGGTTTTATAAACCAATTGCCTCATCAGCGTTGCTGACAAGAAAGGAAGTCGTAGCTGGTTAGCAAAAAACACTTAGAAAGAAATGTCCAGACTTTATTATTACTGTTGTGTACACAAATAAAGCCCTGTTTTCACCTGAGGCTTGCTTTGTTTCCTGCTCCTGCTAGTTTTCCCTCTTTGGACACAATTCCCACAGTGGCATACACTGAGAAATATCTTTTCTAAGAAACATTTACAAACAATCCAGCACCATTAATATTCACTCTTATGGACAGAGGCTGTCATGAAAAAAGGGAATGAGGATAGTAAACACTACAAAATTTTTTAATTTACTCAAAATTATTGATAAATTATCAGTGTCAGATGACAAACTAATCCAGCAACTGTGGATAGGATGCTCTTCAGGTAACATTAAACAGAAAAAAATATGTATGTACTGTAAGATAAGCTTTCTAGGTGCCTTCCACGATCAACAGAGAGAGATAGTTATTCTTAGACTCTGCATTTATTTTAGATTGCACATTTCATGCTTTGATGGACGGAGTGAGACAAGATGAATCCCACCCTGAATCACCAGAAAAACAATGTCGCTCTAACAAATGTCACTTTCATTCAGAGCTTCAGAAACCATCAATATCAACTACAATGCATAATCTAAAAAGACTTACATCTGCTATTTGCATAATTGTTTTTTATCCCTAAGAAACTGAGGCTCAGAAATGTATTGCCCTCTTTATTTTCAGACTATGATGACAACAGTGATGTAAGGCGAACAATAAGCATCAATCATTGCATGTGATGGAGGAAGTTTTCCTTCAGCTTCAGACTTCAAGTAGCAACACATGTACAGAAGAATGGGACAATCTTGTGTAATCCCCAAAACTGCTTATTTAGACTCATGGAGGGTGTACAGTGCTTTGACAGTACCTCTTGCAGCACCAAAACACTTGCTTTAGCATTGTGCTTCCTATTTGCATAGATGCTCAAGAAAGAGAAGGGAATCTCTGTGGCCTATTTCTATATGACTTTTTGGCTCAATATCTATATATTACTCAGCAGTGTTATATGTGTAGTTCTATACTTGTTAAAACTATTTGTCTGCTGCATATTGTGTTTATACACTCTTGTTTCCTGTACAGTGCAGCTCCAGTAGCTGATTTAATAAAATACACTGCACATCATTCTGGGCAATTAGAAGGGTTGATTGAGCTAACAAAACTGTAAAAAGTATAGTATCAGAAAATATTTCCATTAATTTTTCATGGCAGAATGTATATATTTCTGTTATACAAAAATCCTTTTGACCTAAATATGTTACTCTACAAGAAGATATGCTTCAAGTAGAAGCTCTAGGAAGACATCACGTCAGTTTAGAAACAATGACATATCCTTAAGCATTCAGGTTAAGAAAAAACATATATACTGGGACATCATAATTTAAACAGGTGTCTGAAGTGGTATCTGAAATGGGCTTGTCCTATTTTCCTAATTACAGTACTTAAATTATTGCAGACTGGAATCTTTGAAACGTCTGTTTAATAGAGCTTATGGGAAATCTCATTTTTATTCCCAAGAAATTTCAAAAACCATTTGTTATTGTCACTTTCTGAAGCAGAATAAAAAGCTGAAAATGCCACAAAAATAATTTTAATGTCTGTCTGGAACTATTTAGATAGTTCAGTTTGGAAGTACAGGTTCATTTCATACTTTCAACATGAGTTGGCAATGTGCTCCTGCAACAAATAAGCCAAACTGTGTATTAGCAGGAGCGTAGCCGTCAGGCCAAGGGAACTGATTATTCCTCTCTACTTAGCACTCATAAGACCTCATCAAGTACTGTGTCCAGTCTTGGGCTCCGCGGTACAAAAGGGGCATGGATAGAGCAGAGAAAGTCTAGCAAAGGGGCATTAAGATGATTAGGGGGCTGGAACTTGTGGCATACAAGGACAAGCTGAGAGAACAAGGTCTGTTCAGTTTAAGAAACAGGAGATTCAGGGAATATGTTATTGCAGTTTGCATTTCCCTAATGCAAAGGTATAGAGAAGACAGAGTTCAGAAGGGTAGTGTAGAAGAATGTGAGACAACGGACACAACTTGGAACACAGGGAACTCTGGCTTCATAAGGAAAAAAAAAACATTCACTATGAGCATAGTGAAAGACTGGACTAGTTGCTCAGAAAGCTGTGAAATCTCTATTCTTGGAGACACATAAAATTTCACTTGACAGGGCCCTGAGCAACTTGTCCTAACTGGAACTGCTCTGAACAGAAGGTTGGACTAGATGACTTCTGAAAGTCCCTTCCAACCTACGTGATTCAATGGCTCTAGGTTTCTATAAAACACCCTGTATAAATAATTTTAAGAGATTATTGTTAATATTTTAACAAAACCGGGGGGAAAAATAAAGGTTAAACAGGCAATTACTACCTGTAAATTAAAGCTATGCGGCATTATTGTTCAGGTTTCTCACTTTGTTTCAGTAGCATTTTGGTTATCAAAATTTCTCATGAAAACAAGACAGTATTATTAAATGTTTTAATTTCAGCAACTCTGTGTTGCTTTAAAGGAAAGGTTTGGAACACCCATTGTGAGCGAGCTTTTGTTCCATGGCTATATCACTGAAGGATAGTTTTAACTTGCTGGACATGACCTTGAATTTGGGCAGTGCAGAATCCTTCTGTTCCTGGAGGAATGCCAGCTCAGCCAGACAGGTCTGCTGGTCAGCATATGGGCAAGGCCAAAGCCCTGTCTCCTTTGAAGCCTCTTGGGTAGGGGAGCAGAGGCAGAGCAGCTCCTAATCATTCTCATGGTGCAGTCAGGGATTAGCCACAGGTTTAAGCAAAGCAGATGATGGGATGCTTTGTAATTCCCCTGCCCCTCCTTTAAGAATGAATTGCTGTTGAGGAAGGTGAATCCTCTAGCTCATCAGGGGAGATAGGGAGATGAGAAAAGAATTACTACCCTAGCAATATAAAGTAGTTATTCAGTCTTTGCTGGAAAGCATGGCTTTAGAGAGAAGTTCTTGTACCTCATGTACTTGGATTTGGACTCTAAAAACCTGGGTTAAGTAACCTAGGTAAGATGTGCTGCAGTTTATGTAAAACTCTATCATGTTAAAGATACCCAAGACACCTCTACATTAGCTTTTTCACATATCTACAGTAGACAGTTTTCACTTCCCAAACTAGCTTTCTGTTATGAAATGTATTTCTTTAGCAATGCATTTCCCACTGCATAAAGGAGGATGCAGAGCGTGATGGAGCAGAGGAACGTCTATGAAGTTGGTTATACAGTAGAAGGGTATAGTCCTGAGCTGGGACTGATGGGGGAGGGCTCATATCTGCTCTGCTTTAACCTTTATTCCTGAACAAATATTCAAACCTACCTAAGAAAAGTTTATACAGCAGAAAATTTTTGGAGTCCTGGAAAATCTGGATGAGGAGTAGCCCTCCTTTGAATCACACATAAGAAATCTTCAGTGGCAGCTCTGCAGGTGAGACAGCTCAGCTTCTTATGCTCTGTAATTTGGAAAAAAAGTCAAAACAACAGTTGTTCAGGCATCCAAAACCAAGCTGGATCTGGGAATCAGTCCTCATTTTAGGACCGCATGTCAGAATTGCAGTCGGCCTGATGTGGGTTGAACTGATTATAGTGATGAAGCCAAGAGTGTAAGCCTGTTCCTAGTACTTTCTATAGTGTGAGCTCACTAGGGACGCTTTTCAGAATTTTTTAGGGGAAAAATCATTTAAATATTAATTATGTTTGACATTTTCAGACCTCTGAGTGTCTGAACTTGTTCCTTGACTTTGCTATATGGTAGTTTGTTCATCCTGTTTACAAATTCTCTCTCAAGCAAGGTGCCTTTAAGATGACATACATCGGTTTGCTTGCATTCAGTTTTTACTAAGGAATTTTCTCTGAATTTTTGCACTTGCCAGAAACTCAATGGTGTTATTTTATTGTTGTTTGTTTTTAAGTCATAACACATTTGATGTTTTCAGAAGTATTTTAAAACTGGTTTGGTACCCAAGCTGCCGTGCAGATAAATCAGTAGTTGCAGTGCATGGGTCATAGCACTTTTCTTGAACCGTAAAAATGGGATTTTAACCAAGAGTGCTAAACATCACAAGCCATTTATTCTGTGTTCACAGCACAGTTGAAAGAAACGTGACTATGTTACCTAATAACTAAATGCCAGAAAGCAAGATTTATTCTAGACTGTTGACAATAGAATCATGGCTTGATTATGCTGGTTTTAAAGGCCATTAAAGCATTTTTTGAGGGAGAAAAAGGAGAAGAGCAATATCATAATATGTCCTGAATTTCAACATACTAACACTATTAATGTCAGACTATGAGAAAGAATCATTAGATCCAGGTTTGCTAATAGACTTTATATTTTCATTTAAAGGTTTTGCAAGCCTGATTTCTGCCTTGTCCTGTTTAAACAGGGGTCTGTATTCAGAATTTCTACTATCCTGGGCAGCCAGATGCCACATGTTCATTTTATTACTGAAGAGATGTAGTAATGACATTTAAATTAGGTGCTTAACACAAGAGGACAATGTAGTTTAAGGACTGTGGTTACTTGCCTCTGACTGTCCAAGACACATGCCTTACATTGTAGGCTGCTGATAACGTATAGCTGGATGCCCCACATATCCCATATGGTCCCATAGTGGTGTCCCAAGACCAAAGTCAGGTGTATACATCAGCTGTGGGATGCTTTCCAGAATGGTCCAACCCTCACATGCTGCATCAGGTTTGGAAGCAGCCTGTGGCTGGTATCTGCATTGGGCAATGCAGATGAAGGAAGATGACTCAGGGACCAAGCCTACTCTTCCCTCTGACTGGGCCTTACAAAGTGCGGGACAGATGTTGTCCATGTAGTGTGGTGGTGAGAGCAGAATAACAGTAAAACCCAACATCTGCTAAGGGTTATGCTGAGACTGCCTGCCATTGTCATCTTGTTTAATCAGCACAGCTACTCTCACACCTTCCTCGTCCATCTTTCTTTGCTCTCCAGAGCATTAACAGAGTGGTCATCATTACTGGTGCTAATTGCAGCTGTGGGAAGAGCCTGGCCATAACCACAGTTTCAGGCCCAGGATTAACATGGTGCTTCTGCTTCTCCCAGGGGTTGTATGGAAATACACTGTATTACAAAGTTTTTCTGTTTAGAGACTTCTGTCTACAAGATATGTCAAGTTAAGCAAGTATAGTAATTTCCTTAAGTTCATACAACTGGGCTATGATTTAGCCACCTGGATCCTAAAAATTTGGTGGGACCCAAAGATCCCCTGAATAAGTATTTTTAATAATCAGCATACCAACTGTGCCTAAAAAACTGCATTTGGAGCACTGCAGTTAATGTAACATCAAGAAACGGTTACAGAGGTGACCTTCTTGAGGGCCTGCAGAAATGTCACCCATGGGGCATGCTCAGTAACGAGCTGCTCCCAGTTCCTGCTCCGTTCAAGCTGAGACAAGCTGTCCCTAGATGGTGTGTTACCTCTCCTCCTTCTCCTGTGGTTCCCTGCCTCCTCCCCCACCTGTCACTGCAATTTGATCCACTAATTATCTGTAAAGAATCCAGACTGTGATTATCTGTAAGGAGTCCAGATGATTGTGTATTTCCTGTGCAAGCAAAGTATCTGCCAACAAATATTTTTTGCAGAATTATTTAGAAGAGAAAAAAAAAGAAAAAAAAAGTAATCAATGAAAAAAACAATAAAGCAAGCACACATAATGTGAAAACAACACAACTATGGCTAGATGTGTTTTATCCTACAAAGAGAACAAAAAATATGCTGTAATAACACATGGAGATTACATAAAAGAAAAAAAAAATTGGTGGGCAGCAGAACTCCAAGGGACTAAATTTGGTTATAATAGTCCTTAAACTACTCTGGACATGGCTTTTAGTATTTTTGCCCTTGCATGTTGTTTTTGGTGTATTCCAGGAGATTTTTCATATATATGTATGCATGTATATTTTTAATATATATTATATATATTCATATATATACACATATATGTTTGTCTGTATATGTGTATATATATACATATATATACACGTATATATGTTTGTGTATATATGTGTTTACATATATTCTGTAACTGGGGAGAATCAATATTGGACTTGTAACACTGAACTAAGCTAGCCTGAATCAAGTTAACTTCAGTGTGAAAAATAGGAAGTCACAGATTCCGGATATTAATTTAAAGGGATTGAACAGGAGAAATTCTGCAGTGTCATTGTCCTTGTCATCCTGAATAGATAAATTTAACCTAGTTTGGATGTCTGAAGCTGCTGTGGTCACCCATGTGATTACATTGTAAACATGCCCTGAAGTCAGGTATTTTCAAGGGAAGAGCCCTTAAATGAACAGTGTTGCTCACATCATTTAAGCAAAAGGGGCTCTGGTGTGGGGCTGCAAAGGTGAGGCAACAAGAGAGGCAGAAGCAGTAGGGAGCAGCTGAGGAGGAAGGGTGATGTTAATTTCTTGGGGATGAAGCTCAGTGCCAGCGGACTTACGCCACAACTAACTTTCTGCTCCACCCCACTGTGTTCCACCCCCCTCTGCTCTGTGGCTAGTTACCATTTTTTTCATACTATTTTTTTTCCAAATCCTTTATTAACCTGGAACTCTAGAGAACTTTAATTTTTCTATACAGTGTTTTAAATGTTACTTGGGGGGGGGGCAAAAAGAGTTCCAAAAATTCGTCTGAAAATAAGTGTGTGTAACATATATCTGTGTAAATGATATGCAGGGTTGTGAATTCTGTGTCACAACATCAGGGGAGGAAAAGAAGGCATCGCTTCAGAAGAATAACTGTCCTTTAGAGGTCAGCCTGGGAAAATCCAGTTCCTAAGCCCTCCATGAGGTAGCTCTGTGAATCTACCTGCTCTGCCAAATTAAACTACAGAATTGTAGGCGTCTGTGGGAGATTCAAATGAGTAAGTGAACTGCGCAAAAATCAAACATTAAGAAAAAGACACTAAGAAATGCTAATTGTGGCTTTTGATATACAACTGCCCTCCCTGCATATACCAGTGAGGACCCCATTAATTAAGAGGGAAGGTTGCAGCAATGGTCTTGCTTGTGATAATGAGTATTAGGCCAGATCATCCAGTTCTCCAAAATCCTATTCTTATTCTAGGCCTTAATTTCAGGATGTTTTAGGCAATTACAAATTACAGAAGACATTTAACACGGTTTAATATTTTTTCCCTCTCTGACATGTGTCACTAAAGAACTTAAATATGTGCTTTAATCTACGCCTTCATCCCATGTACCTTCAAGTTCGTCTCTGTGCCACTAAGTCTTTATTCTGGATCTGTATCAGTGCAAATTCATTGCCAAAGCTTGGACCTCTCCATCTAGTAAGAAGGAGAGGAATGAGGTCCGGAATATGGTTACGTGCATGCATGCAAGTACACGTGTGTATGCATACAGGCACAAAACTTGAAGCAGCTCTCAGTTGCAGAACATTAGGCTAAATTGACTGGGTGATTAACCAATTTTTTTCTCCATGACACCTGGAAAATAATTAGTCATCTGTGGTACTGCGGAAGAAGCATAAACACCAGCTGTTTACACCCATTGAATACCTTAGCATTGTTTTATGAATTGTTTAATAAAATAACTAAGAGTACAATTTCCCTTAAAACATTCAGGTAATTGCATTTACCATTGTTTTAGAAAAACAGGGGTTTGTTTTCATAACTGTAGGATTGCTTTGAATTAATATGCACAGATGCATTGGCTGATTTGCGTCATTAAGTCTTGAAAAGACTATTAAATTTTTATATCTTCCTATCTATTATTATTATCTTTCTCAGTAAGAAAAATTGACTATTAATGGATGAAGTATTTCAGCAAGATTATGGAAGCAACTTTGAAACTGCAGAATAACATTAAAATATATAAATAATAATAATAGTTAACAGAATATAGGAAAATAATTCCAGTGAGGCTGCCACGTAGCATATGAAGACAAATTTCACAAGTGAAGTGAAAAAATATGGAACACATATTCTTGCAACTGTGCTTGTAAATGAATACATTTTTTAGTATAAATTCCACCTGACCAGTAAATATATAGATTGACTTACCATAATGAATAGGAGTGTTTGGCTCACACTAATGATAAATTAAATTGCAAAATTCGGTCCTGAATCTGAAATAGATTCAGACTTTTTCTTGAGTTCTCACAATGTGGCAATGCAGAGAATCACATTCACTGTTTTTTGAGGACAGTATCTCCTCATCCTCAGTTATAGCATAAGGTGGGAGGGAAAAAAAGCAACATACTCCAAGGTCAGTCCTAAAATTGGTATATGTTACTGGAAATGTTTAGCCCAAACTTATTTTAAAATAAGAATCGGGCTTTCTCAATAATAGAATTAAGAAAATGCAGTTTAAAAAGAAAAAGTATTTTGTGAACACCTTCAAACTGTTTAGGAGATTGCCATATTCTTAAAACTTCTTGGCAGAATATTAGCATTTTTCCTGGAGTTTAACAGGATATGCTCCTGTAGTGTTTCTACTTGTAGGCTCGTACCCCTTCAGGAGAATTCACCTCCTAAAATCAGATCCTAAAGAATGCTACACCATTTCAAGCCACAGACAGCTACTGAGGATGCAGTAAATATGCTTATACAGGAATTTAATTTAAAGGTTAACTCCCAGTACTTTAATCTTTGGAAAGACTGTGGCTTTACTCAGTGTTTGCCACTGTACTGGTGAATAACTCTATCTCCACTGGATAAATCTTTACTCCACTGGTGGGGTAAATTTTTGATCACCTTGCTGAATAAGTTCATTTTGTAAAGATTGCATCTCACTGTTTCACAGAAAATGCTGTTTTAGAATAATATATCTGTAAATTATTCCCAAAATGCATCATCTCAGTGTTGGGGTACTGTAAATTTTTCACTATTGCTGCAATAACATAGAAATAACTATATTATAGGAATGGAATAACATTCTCTTGCTTGGTTTTGCTTTATGGACAGCAATTCAGCTTCTGCATAGGTTCATTTTGTGACTGTTCAGCACAGTAGGTCAGATGAAGTATTAGCAGTTTAAAATAGACACGTACACTTTCAATTTCAGTGCAGCCCAATGATTTTTCCTATCTTGTCTGTTGGCATCATTATGCAATCAAAACAGCGCTCGACATTAACCTCCTTGGAAGTTTTGTTTTGGCTCAAGGACATGTTGAGTGGCTAAACCTTGATCCTGTTCCCATTAAAATCAAAGCTTCCTTTGATTTCAGTGGCATAGGCAGAGATCTTAGCAAAACAGCAGGATCTGTCTGGTAAATTACAACAATAACAAGTAGGGATACATTTGTGAGACTACAAATGTCTTCTGTGCCGTGCTCTGAATGTTTTGAAAGTATATTACTCTCGAAATATAATGACCTTACACAGATGAATTGACCCACTGTTTTGTTCAAACAGTAGAATAATTCTTTTCTGAATTATTTGCTCTAAGTATAATTATATTGCTCACTCATTCAGCAGTTTGTATTCACTGCTTCTGTCTGTATTTGATCTACAAACAGAAGTAGTCACTTCACCTTTTATAAGCGTCTCCTTCCCACTGCAAACAAGAACTGAATAATTCATAGTAATTATCTTTTTTCTGTATGTGTTGGGGAATAAGGACTTTGAAATTTTCACAGGTTTCTTGAAGAACTAATAAAACAAAGCTCTTGTTTTGTAGGTTGTGAATATTCACGATTTGCACAGTGGTAGTTAGATTGCATTAATTTTTTTCTCTCCACTGAGTTAAGAAACTAACACGGTGTGAACTCTACATTGTGCAATCAAATGCCCCATTAAAAAAAAATTTAAAATCTTATAATAATTATTCAGATTTTTAAGTTTTAAATCTGTTTTCCAGGGAGTATTAGTGCGAGTAAAGCATGATTGTGCTCATGTTTAGAGCCAAAATGGAAAGAATGTGAATACAGATGAGTCAGGAAAGAAGAAGGAAGAAGAAATTACATCTGTCTTGCACAAAAAAAGGATAAATGGGAGATCCTTCTTACAAAACATCCCATTTAGTCAGGTTAGCACTTACTGTTCACTCCAAGGTAACCCTTCTCCTTCTTTCTCTTAAGCTTTCAGCTCAGCTGGTGCCTCATCCATGCCATGCCGCTTTCGCTCCCTGCAAGAGTAAATCCAGCCAGGGTTCCCTTTTTGTTTGCCAGTCACCAGTTCCTGCTTGCCACTGTCTTCCTGCAAAAGAGACAAGAAATGGAAATACAGTCTTTCCACTACACTGACAGCCCAAAATTCCAGGATCAACCAAAGGGAATCGCTTCACCTTTTGGAAAGCACCTGCAGTTATGTCCTTGCAAACAGGGCCCTTGAGTGTGGACAGTGAGGATGTTTATAGCTGCTGGCAATAGCACCCTAACTCCATACATAGAGAAAAGGACTAATGGACTCTGCCGAGGAAATATCTAGCAGGTTCATGAACTTCACCTTCAGTTTGGTTCAAAGGCTACCTTTAAGTTTCAAACAAACATGATTCTTTTCTTCAGGCAGCTTAGGTTTTTGAGGATTGGACCCTCAGTAAATGTAAGGTAATTGTAATTATAATATAATGAATGTAATAAATGCTGCTGTAATACAGTGTTAAGTGACAGAAAATTGCCAAGTACTATAGATACATTTTTGCCTTTAATTAGAGAGAAGCAACGATCTCATTTATTCTAGTTAAATCAGAGATGTAATTTTTGAAGTTAGCATCAAAGACCTCATGATTTAACCTTACCAAGTACACTACTAATAATAATTTTAAGTGTACTTACATTAAGCAATAATAGTGGCTTTTCATTTTATTACAGGATAATAATTTAGTATTAGGTTAGATAAACCAGGAGATGGAAGGCCAAACCAGTGAACTGCACAGTACCATGATACTATTATTAACCCTCTCCCACTGCAACCATCATTGAAACTGATGTTATTGAGCAGAAGAAGCTTGTACCTGAAGAGTTTTAAAACAAACATTTTTGAGGCTTAAGAGAGTGGGAGCTGAGGTCATAGAGAAGATTTCAATATGCTGTACTAAATCATCCTGATTTCCTGAGAGAAGCCACTGCTACTGCAATTAGTAGGCACTTGAATGCATGGAATAATTTCCCAAAGTCAGAGCATGTTTCTAAACAGATAAATTAAGCACTGCTTACTTTATTTTTTCTGATGATGCCACTATGACTGTCATGGGAGTAAGAAAAGGGGAATATGGACTTTTTCTCTTTTTTCCTATGGTGTTTTGAAAATAATGGCACTGTTTCTTACCCATTGCTTACTCATTAGAAATGGCAATGGAGAGATAAAAATCTGCATAATATTGTCTGTCACTTGCTAGCTTTGTGCTATAGTATTATGTTGCTTCTCCTGGTAAATCTGATTTGAAATCACTCAAGCAATGGAGATTCCATTAAGTAAATCATGTCACAACGTATTAGACCTCACTCCTCTCCATTACTAATGATGAGTTTCCGTTTGTTTCATATGGTATTGCTCTTTTGGAAATACCTTATTCCCACCCTGCCATCAACCTGAAAATATTTATTCGAATGACATCAGTGTAGCTCTTGCATCTGTCTTTTAATTAAAGCTTTACCCCAGACTACAACTGAAGTAAAACTTTACAATGAATTGTGATTATTGCCGAGGTCTTGGGGGACTTCCACACAGCAGATGATGAACCTCAAATGTACATTTAACAGCTTTCTTGCTGAAGAGCTTCATAGCGGATGCATTTTCCTTTGGGGTATTCTGATCACTGTGCAAAGATGGGAGGGATAAAATCTGACATCAGTGAAGTTGTGATCTCTGGTCTGAATGGAACTAAGCCATGATATTCTGGGCAGAAAGGTACCAGTATATATGTTCATGGTAATTTTTATCCTAGAGATTTTGGACCATATTTTGGGAGCCTCGGTATTTTAGGAGGCAAATTTACTCCAGGCACCTATGCTTTACTATTTCAGAAACACAAAAACTTTTCCAGAAGAGGAAAGTCAGTTGAAAAACATCACCACAAGCAACTTTCATTTTTATTTTGTGAGTCATCTGCAAAAAGGGTCATCCAAAATGTTGGAAAAGAAGGGAAAATTTTCCCAATTCATGCTTTTATTTTGATTGCTTTTTTCTTCAAAGTATATATTTCAATCTGGTAAGCATCCTTCATTCCATCCTGAGAACAGAAGAATCTTTTATAGAGTTCCTTTGTTTTCTTAGGAGTAAAGGTGCAGGAAGAGAAAAAATTAACTTCCCAGTATTAGAATCCTTGGAAATAATGAAGAAACAAAGTAGTTTGAGCAAGAGAAAAAGATTTCCATATAACTCTTTAGATTTCTCAGAAATGCAACCTTATCTCAGAAATTAAAGTACATCTAGTTTCCAGAAACACTGGAAGGAAAAAAAAAAAGTGCAAGAAATAGGTCAACCAAGCATGACTCTTCACTCGCCGAGACAGAATGAAGTGGAGATGGCATATGCCTTTGTTATCCATGTAACCCTCACAAGAAAGAATCACAAAATCACAGACTCACTGCAGTTGGAAAAGACCTGTAAGATCATCAAGTCCAACCATCAACCCAACACCACCATGCCCACTAAACCATGTCCCACAATGCCACATCCACACATTCCTTGAACACCTCCAGTGATGGTGACTCCACCACCTCCCTGGGCAGCCTGTTCCAGTGTTTCACCACTCTCTCAGTAAAGAAATTTTTCCTAATATCCAATCTAAACCTCCCCTGGCACAACTTGAGGCTGTTTCCTCTTGTCCTGTCACTAGTCACTTGGGAGAAGAGACCAACACCCACCTCTCTGCAACCCCCTTCCAGGTAATTGTTGAGAGCGATGAGGTCTCCCCTCAGCCTCCTTTTCTCCAGACTGAACAACCCCAGTTCCCTCAGCCGCTCCTCATAAGACTTGTGCTCCAGACCCCTCACCAGCTTCGTCGCCCTTCTCTGGACACGCTCCAGCACCTCAATGTCCTTCTTGTGGTGAGGGGCCCAAAACTGAACACAGTATTCGAGGTGCGGCCTCACCAGAGCCGAGTACAGGGGCACGATCACCTCCCTACTCCTGCTGGCCACACTATTTCTGATACAGGCCAGGATGCCGTTGGCCTTCTTGGCCACCTGGGCACACTGCTGGCTCATGTTCAGCCGGCTGTCAATCAACATCCCCAGGTCCTTTTCTGCAGGGCAGCTTTCCAGCCACTCATCAAGAAGTAAGGAGCCAGACCTACACAAAGAGACTCAGCTGAGCTGCCCACACAGGTATGCAGAGCCAGCTTGGTCACCCTCCTGCATCCCACCTGGCCCAGCCAGAAAGCTTTGGGTCATCTCTCTGCCCAGTGTTGCCGTATGTAACGGATCTCCAGGCTCCACTGATTCTGTTAACTAGATCTCCATTAAATATAATGAGAGCTTAGACATCCATGAATATACAGATACCTGCATGTAAATGCCTATATTTTGGTGTCTTACTCCTGACATAAATCCCGTGCTGGAACAAACTCAGCAGAACTAAAGTTGTCAGATATCTTCAGTTTTGATATCCTTGCACATCCAAATGCCTGTGCTGTCCAGTGGTTTCTGACTTATTTGCACTGTTCCCCTTCCCTCGGTTATGTTTCCACAACTCTACATCTTTCCAGGTTTCTCTGCCCTTCTGCTTGATTTCTTCTCTCCCTCGATCTGTCTTTCTGTTTACCTAATCCTTTTAGCTCATAAAACCAATAATGGACACTAGAAGAACTCACTAACCTTCATGGCAAGGGCACTACTGATTGCACAATCTTACTAGTATCCTGGAGTACATGTAAACTGCAGCACCAGGAGCATTTACCTGCTGCCTCATGCACAAATGCACTGTGCACTGAACTCTTTTGGGGTGGGAGATCTCGTGCCCATAGTTTTCTGTAGAAGCTGTTCGTCATGTAACAGGCAAAATCAATAAATGTGCTGAACCAAATCATTCAGAGTTCATTCTTGCAAGGTGCTTCTCTGTAGGCATTTATCAATAGTGTCACATTTGTTCATACCCTTTTTAAAAAACACTTTACCTAGTTTTAAATCCAGAAGGAATCTTGCCATACTATATATTTCTTCTGAAACAGTACATAAGGAGCTACATTACTTTCTGTGGACTGATGCTATCTGTCTTAGTGTGCAGTTTTTTGAAATCCAAGCATCAGAAACAAGAAAAATACAGTTTTCATGCTATTTATATTCCTTTTAAAAGAAGATACAATATATATTGAATTCCACTCCATTACTTTGAAGGCAGTGAGTCTATGAAGTCTGCACTGGTGAACTGGTAAATTAGAAAATCAGAACAAAACTTCTTTTTGTCTCATACTCCAACTGCATCAAATGAACTTGAGGACTGAAAAGCAAAAATAGCAAGAATGGCTGAAATAATGAGATCTAGTCCTGCCATACAAAATCTCAGGTGTTATTGCAGGTTTTTATTTTTTATTTTAAACTACAAGCCTCATTAATTTTCTTTTTCTTTTGGTGGTAAAATACAACTCACAAACGCATGGAAGAAAAAGGCAGGTTTTTTTATCAGAATCGTTTAAGTGATTTAGGAGCTGAAATTGCATTTAAAATCAGTGGCACTGAGACTTAAATCTTCACATAGCTCAGACACTTTTGAAACTATTACGTAAAATGGCAAGGATGAATTGCCAAGATAAAAAAGTAACGTGAAGTTTGAAAGTAATCTCTGCTAAAGCTATCCATATAGCACATTTAGTGACTTCCAGTCCAATATAGTGAGTTCTGTGAGGTCCTGTCCCTTTGGACTCACATTCCAAATATAGTGAATAATTTAATATAATAATAATTGAATAATATATTATTAATTGAATAAAATAATATAATAATAATTAAATAATCCAAATATTGACTAAAATGGTCTATCACAGTGTCTATGCTCTTTCGGTTGGGCATAGGTTGTTGCTAGAGTTCCCCTCACCTGTTGCTGAGGAAGAACCCAGTCACAATCTGCCAGAAACACAAAGAAGTAACAATTTCTTCTGGCAGAAATAAATGAACTCTCTGTTGTTCAGCTAACATTAACAGAGCAGAGGATATCTAAGAGTGTGAGTTCATAATAATTGTCTTATGTTCAAATACCTGCATACACAATCAGGTTAAATTCATAAATGCCTTCAGCTAGCTATAGCTCTCCTATGAAGTTTTTTTTTAGTTTGGTCTCCCTCAGATTCTCTGTTCCTCATATCTTTTCTATCTGCTTTATAACAGCATGCCTCTTACCGTTGTCTGAACACCTCTTGGTACTACATCTGAGATTTCCATTTTTGTTTTTGAACACTAAAAATGGCCCAAAATTACTTTTCTGTACAAGCAAAATACTTTTTGAATTCAGGTTGAATTTGTTCAATATTTTTTTCTAGAGAAATATTTTGAAGGCTAAATTTAGAGAAGAACCATACGAAAAGGTGATGTCAGCAGCTTGTATTCAGTGCCTCAGCAGTGAGCTGGTTACAGAGACTTGGACTAAATTCCACCCTCTGTGTGAGCATATTCAGGCCCAACTTTGTAAAGACTGGAAAAGTGCAAATGAAAAGGATAGCAAGTGGTCCAGTCCTAGAAATGGGATGGTTTGTTGAATAGAAATTCACATTAAAAAAAAAAAAACAAAAAACCAACACCCAGGTTCAAAGCCTCTGCTTGATACAGGACCAGAATTTTAACTCATATACTTTACTTTTTGCATGAATGTCTTAATCACTAGCTATTTAGATATTCTGAGGCAGAGCTTTCACAGTCCCTGCTTATAAGTTTCCTCTTTGTATAAAAATACTTAAATAGTCATTATGCCAGACTGCATAAACGATTCCAGCCTGGCTGTTAGGCCGTTTGCCTCGTTGATGGATTCCAGCTGATGCACTGTCAAATATCTAACAATTTATTCGAAATGTGACAGAGTCTGTAGGAGGGACTGAAAGCACTTCCCAAGGATGTCCCTACAGCTTAGAAAGCTAGAGCACTCTCTCAGGAGAAAAGGAAAGTTATTTTCTCACTCTCCCTTTTTTGTTTTTCTCACTACTATCTTTAGAGGTGTTTTATTTTGTGTCAGAGTGAACATTTCTGAAGCAAACAAAACATTACGATTCAATTTTGCAATGCAGAAAATAATAAAGCATTCTAAAAATTTGGATACATACTTATGGCTGTTTTATTTTCTGAGTGCAGTTGAAACAAAGAAAGCAGGGACTTGCACAGCCATGCCCAGCACCCTGGTGTCCTAGATCCCATCCCCAAGGGCTCATGGTGCAAGTAAAAATAGGTGGGGAAAGAGCAGAGAGAAGCATTTGCTAGAAAAGATGACTTCACAGCAGAGAGTTGATTTCAAACAGAAAATCTGAAAAGTCAATAAGCATGTTGTGGAAGAAAAAAACCAAAAGACTAATCAATTGCTTTGGTTGAAGTGAGGTTTTAGAAATGTGTGGCATTTCCTGAATTAATAAATGTTTTAACAGTTTGAAAAGCCTTGGTTTATAAAGGCTTTGCACATTATCTGCAGCAACAGCAACTTTATGCATGCATGAACTTAATGAACCAACCAACAAAAACAAAGAAGTAAGATTATTAATGAGACATTTGCTCAAGGCAGGCTAAATGAGTTGCTTCTGAGAACATCAGAGAGAGTTCTCTAATGATAGGCAGAAAGGCACAGCTGCTGATTTGTTTTTGTACAAAGATAGTGGTCAGTGGATTTATTGCTGGGTGACAAAAGAAAGAGATTTGATAGGATTTTGGGTATAAACCTTTAAGTACATGCTTCATCTCCTCTCTTTTTACTTTCCTTTTATGTCATTTTCCCTCCTCTTTCCTTTCATTAGTCTATGATTTTTCTTGGGTTTTGTTCCCTAAAATTTATTTTATTCACTCTTTCTGAAATGTTTGAACTTACTTCTTAACAGCTACTGGGCCAGTGTAATCAGAACTGAGTTTGATATCCTTTGAAACTTAGTTATCATTTTGAGTCACTTTTTTCCAATGCTGTGCTTTGTTTTTACTGTGCTTATGGGGACATTAGTCCAGCTGAAGTGAAGTTCCCTTCCTCAGACGTAAGCAGGAAAAGACCAAAATTTAACTTTGGGTCAAGCTGTTTCACAACAACCTTCATCTTCAATGAGCCACCATTTCTTTGCAAGGCCTGGGTGATTGTGAACTTCTTGCTTTTGAAGCCTACCAACAGTCTTTCATGCTTGGTCTACAGAGGTCTCATGTAACTAATTAGATTTAAAGGAATCGTTTGCCCTCTCTATCTCAAAAGCTTAATCTTATAGAACACTAATCTTTCAGTACTGTACAACCAATCTTACAGTACAGCATAAGTAGATTATAAATGAGGTGTACCCCACACCGAGAACTTGGAACAGAAATATTCTTCATTACAGGTCAAAATTACTCATGCAAAATGTAAGATTTTACTAGTCTCATTTTGTTCCAACCTGGAATCAGAAGTACTGAAGTATACATTATCACTAATTAAAACCATTGAAAAAACTCCTGAGGGAATGCTTTCCTTAGTTTTCTAGCTCAGTTACTGAATTATACAGGTTTGGTGACCTTAGAACAGAAAACACCCCCACCCCCCAAATTATCAAATCCTTTACCTAATTTATCTGAAGTGGATATTTGGAAGTTAGTCTGTGCAAAGGGTGTTTAAATGGTGTTTGTGATAATGATGTTTATTTTCAGCATCTAAAAAGAGATCGGTATCAAGGAAACACTCTTCCCCAAACAGATGCTTTCTAGAAGACAAATCTAAAGTGGCAAGAAAACTGGGGACATCCAGAAGAAGAAATTAAGGAGTCTACTTTATGCAGATGTGTATAGAAAAGATTACGTTAAGAAGAAAAGTTGCAATCAATTTCACACAAACAATATCCACAGAATCAGTAGCTGATTGGAAACTCCAAAATTACTGTGGAATGTGTATTATTTCAGAATCTCATGTAAATACAAGCAAACAGGAGAATCACAAGAGCTTAGCTGCATATAGTGGAAATATAAGAAAATATAAGCCCATTTTGCTTCATGACATGCCTGATCTTCTTCTGATTGTGAACAAAATATGGAACAAATATTGCCATGAACTCAAAATCCATAACTGTTTCAAGACCAGAGAATAAAATACTTTTGTTTTCATATGACAGAACTAGTTGAGCTTGAAAGAAATCATAATAGCTATACTTCTGGGCTGTTACTCCAAGAATTTTCTCTTAGCATTTTCAGTCACCGAGTGGAGCTCACTAAGTTCTGCAATCTCTCTATGGGTGGGTTAAACAGGTGGTTTCACGGCTGCTATTTATGGGAGTTTCTTTTAGGCAATAAATTTTTGTTTTTTCCACCACTATTTATCTCTCTACTGTGTTTTTCACTCTACTGATGCCTGGTACTCAGAATAAGATCTGGCTTTCTACTTTACTGTTTCATCAACCCAATAGTGTTTCTCTCTGTAATATGATCCTACCTGTGATTTACATCACCAGAACTAAAAGTTAACAGTCTATGAAATTTATTGCATATTGTTTGATTCATTTGTATTGAGCCATACAGAACACAAGCTAAATTGTAAATTTATCTCATATTGTTTTCAGAGCGAACAATTGGTCATAGTTCACATGCAAATCTGGAGCTGCAGTGAGAATTTTAACTGCTTCATAAAAGTTAATGTCAGAGGTTTTCTGATGACTGCACCCATCTTCTTTAATGGCCTTATTTATTTATTTATTTTTCTAGAACAGGCTTGATGCAAGTCATTCTTTCTTATACATTTTCTGTAGCCCTAATACAGCATTTTATTTTTAGACCTCTTCCTCCTCTTCTACTAAGTAGCAGGAGGAACTGACAATAAAACCAAAATATTTCCTTCCACTTAATAACATTAAATTTCATGCTTCAGTTTTCTGCCATTTTCCCATCTGTTCCAAACTTTATACAATTCAGGAGTGTGTTTCTTGATGCATACTTTCCCCCCTGTTTGTCTTATTTGAAGTTGTTGATACTATTCAGGTCCAGCTGTCTCAGTCAAAATGCTGGGATGTTCTTAGGAATGCCCATGTATGTGTCAGGGGGGAGGGCAAGAAAAGAGGGAATAAGAGGGAGAAGAAGGAAGGTGATGGAAAGAGAAGACATTTAGGGTTTATTAATGGAAACCTACCAAGACCAAGTGCATTGCTTGCTGAAGCTATATATATTTGATACTGAGATATTAGAGGATGGAGCTCTTGTTAATGGCATGCATGCAGTAGTCAGCAGACCCTAGTCCTTCCAACTCAACATAGATGGGTTGAACTGGTTCAGTCATTCTCAGTCTTTTGGACTGATATGAAAGAACAGAGGGGAAAAAATCTTAACGATATTTACATCAATGCAAACATCATCCCTCAGGCAATTACTGATGCATTAACACCAGAAACATTAAGAAAGGGCCTGGCCTGAGGAGAAGGAATTAGCTGAGCTGGGCTGAGCATTTCCTCACCACATATTCTTCACAGCCTTGGTAATGTCACTTAGGACTCCCTAGGAGTGATATTCTGGAGAGATTTATAAATAGTCCCTAAATAAAACCTGTAGCAATTCATATGCAGAAAGGAGAGAAGGCTAGACTCTGCCCAAAGGCCAATTAGTATCTGCTAGGTGTGCTCTCAACATGCTATAGGCTCCTTTACAGCACAAAGAGATGGCACAACTATTTTCATTCCAAAATCACAGGATCACCATAATCCATCTTCTGAACAATATATTTTGTTAAATGTCATTTAAATAAGACACAGAACACTGAGGCTATAGAAGAACCTGAACAGGAATACTAACCCTATACTGCCCAAATATATGGCCAAAAAAAATCACAGTCATGGGTCTGGAAGAAAATCAAATAGGCTGACTCTGTAACCAGTTGTCAGGATATTCACTAAGGGCAAGCTGTTTGGCATGAGCATTGAACCTTCTTTCTAAATTAAGCATTGGAGGTCACTAAATGATCTACTAGCTTCCTTTCTTTATACTGATACAAAAGCAGGATAAACAAGCGATTGTGACATTTCAACTTTTAAAATAGTTTTTCTGAAATTGATAATATACTTTAGCAGTATCAAATGACTGTGTAACTAATTTACAGCTTCTCAATGCTTTTAATGCATTTACTGTAGGAAGTGGGAGGACTGAGTAATACTAAAGCTATTTCTTATCTGTGAGGTGTAGTAGAATTTTAAGTAGCCTCAGTCCTTCTCAGGACCATCACAAAAATAAATGTGTGATATATAATCACATTCTTAGTTAACTCACCACTTGAAATAACACATCAGCTTTCAGGATAACAATTCACCAACCATGATGAATATGCAGCAACTTGCTAATCTTTGCCCTCTGAATACAACTTTTTGAAATCTTGATTCTTTAAGCTTCACATACACTTTCTGTGAAGGATGAGAGTGTTGCATCTTACAGGTATCAAGATTTGAAATGCATATTAAGCCTGTTTATAGCTTAATTGACTACTGGTAGAGACTTTGAAAGGTCACTGGACTAGGTAGATATGATTTTACTGAAAGCACAATTTAGGTCAAAGACTACTACTACTACTAACAACAATAATAAAATAATAATAACTAAAAATAATAATGCAATGGTTTAATGATTGAACTACCAAGGGCACCAATAAGTTATGTAAGTAATCTCACTAATGTTGGGACAAACAAAAAGATGTCAGCCCAGTACTCAGGCTCATGACTGTCCCTGTTTACTAGTATAGACTAGCTTTGTGCTTCATTTCCAACGTTATGACAGATTTGCAGCTAACCATTGTCATTTTACTCAACTGCTTGATGCTGTAGTTTTCTAGACTAGAACTGTCTAAGCCGTGCTTACCTACCTCACAGCTGTATGAGAGAGGTTCATCAAATGTAAATGCTTTTGGGTCATTAAGTTAAACACTATTATACATGGGGGTTTAGCACAAACTTAGTTTATATGTTAAAGATTACATGGAAATTTATTAAAAAATAATTAGATAAGTTTTATTTTATATTTAATAATCAAAAGTTTTGAAGAGGACATGAACATTTTGGATTGAGATTCCCTTCTACCAATCAATATCACTGTGGGCACAAGTACCTTACAGGATATTTCTAAAAGTGTTTTGTTTTTGTTCTGTGCTACTATGTTATTATCCTTTCTTTTTTACTCCTCAATCTAAGTGGTAAATGAGTAGTCAACAAATATCACAAAAGGACTTCCTTATGTATAAAGTTTCAAGATGTTGAAAAAAATCATATTAACAAAAATATTGTTCTAAGAAAAGAAACACTCTGAGAAAAAAGGTATAAGACCAAAGCCTTAGACCAATACCCCTGATGTCCTCATGCTCAGAAAGTTAGACACATCCTAAATGCATCAGAATAGCTGTACCATTCTCAGGTTCATTCTGCAAAATAGGACTAGAACATCCTCAACAGTGAAAAATCTGGAATTTCTGGAAATTTCTGCAACTGCTCACGTTGCTCTGTGGGACATCCAGAAATCATGGGCAAGTGTCTCAAATGTTTTCTACTTCCTTTTTTTTTCCATGTGGATAGTATTTCCAAACCACAAATCTGTGGACATTTTCCACAAGGCAGAATGTCTGGAGAAACCTGAGCACCCTGGTGATAGTCTTGCCCCTGAGTTTTCTTTTAAAGGGAGTGTTGTCTTAAAAAACAGTGGGACATTTGCTACGCCACACTTTCATAGTAAATAAGGAGGCTATATAAATCATATTGAAGACAGAACTTCTTTAGTTTTTTAACTATTTAAAAATCCGTACAACTTATTTCCCAATTATTGCTTGCCTGTTATTTCTTATTTCAAAAATCATTCTACTTGAGAATTTTCTAGAAACATAAAATGCGCCTAATGAATTTTTTTTTTCCAGCCTTTTTTGTTCATCACAGACCAGATAAACTTCACTAGGTTTATTTAGTGCTTTCATTGTCTTTTGCTCAAAATTAAGATCTTTCAGCATTTAACATGACTAGAATGCATTGGAAAAAATAGTGCATCTCCCCAAAATAATACTATGTGCTCTTAATTTCTTCTATAAAATTACTCACCTACTTCAATATACTATTTCAGTTAATTCTTCATAATATGTGATTTATAATTTCATGAAAAAAATAATATTAGGTAGATCATTCCAGACCAACAACATTATTTTATTTACAAGTGAGAATCTTTCTAAGTAACAAAAAATGGTCGTCTAGTGACATTTTATATAAAAACCCGAGGAAATTATAATCATTGTGGCAGCATATGCAAGTCTTTTCAGTACTTTGTTAAATGTCTTTGAATGCAAAGATTTTACTAAACCCACATTTTTAGAATACAATTTTTAAACTTTGATTATTTGGCACTAGATTGAAATACAGAGACTTAGCTATATTTTGACATTTCATTTGGGCATAACAGAGACAGCAGGGTACCAAGAAGGAAAACATTTAATTTAAAATTATTGATGTCTAAGGGGATTGTGTGAGTTCATGAAACAAGTGGATTGAGAAAAAAAAAATTCTCAAACACTGTTTCTCCCAGATCTCGTACGCAACATTAATTTATTAACCAAAATCAAATTGGCAACTAATGCTTGCAGTATTATTCAGTACAAATTTCCATTATTATCTTATGTGAAGTAATTAAAGCAGATTAATATACTCAAGTAAACATAAACTCATTTACTTTTGTTACCATGGAAGAAAAGTTTAAGACAAAGCAGCTAATAAATCAAATAATTGCAATAGTCTGCTATGTCTCATATAAGAACCACTTTTTGAACTCTAACAGAAGGCAGAGTTGTGTTACAAAAGCCTCCTTTCACAATTTTACTGTTGTGTTGTTTGAGCATTCAGAGGGATGAATGCTGTATGTCTAATAAGGTGATTATAAATCTCTATTTTTAAATGTATACAATTTAAATAATTTACTATTGCTTTTCAGAAAAAAAGTTAGAAATGCTGAGAAAATTCATGTTCACAAACACATAGTTCTGAGACATGTAACATTCTACTGAGATAAAACAAAGGTACTGGGGAAGCAGTAGACCTGCAATGCAAGGCAGTTCAAGGCAAGAAGAAATATCTTAATAAAAACAGTAATGCTATTCAAGAATCTTTAAAGAAAAGGAGCAGTAAATAGCTACACTCCTACATTTTTGCAGAGTAATGGAGCCCTCTGAACAAGAGGCATCTCTGTACATTAAATAAGTCAAAAGAAGTTTAGTGATTCCAGCTGAGGTGAAAGAAAGAGTACTTTGCTCTGTCTACTAGACACAGTGGAGGAGGCAGCTGAGACCATTTTAGAGGTGAAAAGATTCCATTTTAGCTAGAGTTATACCAGCCAAATATAAAAAGGTAACTTCAACCCTGGACCACTGTAGAGACAGCTACCTGCAGGAACAGATTGTTTCCTGCTACTAAAAACTACACAAGGGAAGATAAACAGCCAATCTTCTGGTTTAGTTTGGACAAGGAAACAACTAGGGATAACGCTTGCTGAAATACATACAATGAAACAAGATAAGATAGATACATACATAACGTACACACGTACATCTGTACGTGCGTACATGTATACATAGACAGAAAGACAGACACAAAAATTGGCTGGTTTTGCCAATACATTTTTACCTCTTTTCATTATAGCTATCCCAGTACTCCCCATCTGTATTTATCATTTGTCAATCAAATAACTGACAATGTAAATAAAAATTTTTTTATTTCTTTTGTGCTGCATTCACAAAGCTGTACTATAACTCAAACAGTGCAGTATTTGCAACTGAAGTTGTCACTTCCCGGCTTCCACAAAATTCCCAGCATTTACAACCAGAAAGGCATCACTTTTCAGGCAGACAGAAGATAAAATTACATACAAATCCATCACAAACCAATACCTTCATCAAAGGCATAAGTTTTGGTTTTCTCTTTTTGTGAACATCTTTGCAATATACAGTTAGTCCCTGGCCATTTCTACAGACTGGATTGATTTTTTGGCCAGAATACTTACATGTTTGACCTCCGCAAGAGCTGAATCTGCCCAAGATATGCTTCAGGCAGCATTGTGAGCCCATTCATTTTTTATGTCAACACACACACGCACATTTCATGCCTTGTTGAAGGTCTGCAACTGTTTGTTGTGTGCCTGCTTCTTAAAAACTGTTTGGAAACTATCGTTCGTTAAAAAATGTTATCTCCAGAAACAAATTCAAACTGGCTGAAGCTTGAGTTATACACTAAAGTCTGTGGAACTTCTGGTTTTGTTTATTTAGAAGAACAATTATCTTGATTGGTAACATCAGCTTC